>NC_139605.1:76502630-77102630 GCF_964270895.1 Podarcis filfolensis
ATTCAGAAGACATCTGAAGGCAGCCCTGTTCAGGGAAGTTTTTAATGTGTGACATCTTAGTGTATTTTTGGTCTTTGTGGAAGCCGCCCACAGTGGCTGGGAAAACCCAGCCAGATGGGCAGGGTACAAATAATAAATGGGCAGGGTACAAATAATAAATTATTATTATTATTAAGCATTATAGTTATTTATTGCAAGCTAGCTCAGACTAAGAATCCTAGTAACCTCTAGTCAGGAAAATAATTGCTGGGTATAGGAGACAACAGAGGGAAACTAACGTTTATGTTTGTAAGGGAGACAAGTTCATTGCATGTTGACGTCATGTTGTTCAAGACCATGTTTATTGCTTGTCTGGTGCACTTTATTGAAAGATACTAACAAGGATGGGGGACTTTTTTCAGCCCGAAGGCCACATTGCCTTCTGGGTATTGTTATGGGGGCTACATGAGAATAAACCAACAAACCTGACCTTGAGCATAGATTTATTCCGTTCAGCTTTCAGTTCTCAAATTGGGTTTCAGGGAGCAGAGTCTCTGCTTCTTTCTGAATATTGTATCTGTTTTAAGAAATTCCTGTTGTGGATATCAGTCCACAACAAAGGAAGGGTGAAATTTGTGTGCGGATAAACCAATAATAATAACAAATAATTCCACCCTCATTCTATAATAGTCCTGGTTACCCATTTCTGTTCTTCCATGAAAATGTCGATGAATTACAAATTTGTTTTGACACATCAGTTTAATACAATACCTCCCTGAAAACTGGAATAGGGTCGCTGGATGTGATAACTGCTGATGGCAGCTACTTTCCATACATTTTGTTTGTGTGTGTGTGTGTTGGAGAGGGGTTATTTTATAGGCAGATAGAACAACATCCTTTAAAAAAGCAAATCTAATGCAACTATTTTGAAGTGTGTTTATATTTCAGTGAGGTTTTTTAAAGCATATATTGTGAATTCCAGAAGAATGGTTTCAAACAAGGCAGATTCCACTTATTGTACAGCATTTTAATAGTTTTACTGGAACTTAGCCCAAAGTAAAAACTTGAGGACTGTTTCTAATTGGTTGGCAGAAAGTTGCTAAGACAAGCTTTGGCTTTATGAATTCAAACACAAAGTTGGTGCTGATCCAATTCCTATTTTAAATTCCCCCTCTTTCTCTCTCTCACACGCACATACACACATTGCTATTTCTTATTTAATTTCTTATCAAAATAATCCTTGAAAAAGTGCTAGATGTGTTTGCAATCCTAGATCATTTACAGATGTTCGGATCTTATTACATTTTCCCTTTGACAATTGTACAGCTCAGCTTCATTCTTCTCAGTTCCTAGAAAGCTTTAAGTTTCGTGGTACTTTATCCTGCCCCAGCTCAATTTTTCTGCCAAGCTGTTTACATTTTGATTTGAGATGATCGGGTAGTTCACTGTGTAAATATGAAAGCAGCACTAGCCACCATCACCCTTTGCCTGAAATTGCCTTTCAGCAATGCTCTACTGCCACCTAGAAGTCAAATGTTAGACTGCACCTTAATTCCATACTATGCAACTTCATTTCCCAAGACTGTGTACTTGACAAAATCACCTATGCCAACAATAGTTTTCACTGACTGTATCTGTCTGAAGACAACCCATACACTAGCATTGACAGTATTCTGATTTATGCTAGATATTGACTTCATCAGTTTGGTAGCTAATTCAACAAATTATTTGCCTTATTCGGGTAGTTGCACAACTGAAGAGGAAGAGCAATGTAGTGCAAATAAATCCTTGACATAATGCACTGTTTTGAGAGAATGGTCTGAAAACCACCAGGTTGACAACTGACCCCCCATTTTAACAAAACCCTGTCGCCAGGGCAATAGCCCTCTTCTCCCTTCAAGGCACAGTCAGTGTGCACTGTTGGCCCAACTGTGATGCACTGTTCAGTGTCTGTGGCTTTCTTCCCTTCATCTCTCGCCAAGCCACTGTCTCCAACTGTCTCAGACGATTGTTGACTCCCCCATAGGAGCAGCAAGCCAGGCTCTCTAGGAAGAAACATTCACATAAGCACTTATCATCTGGAAAGGGAATCCTTTCTTGGAATCCAGAGTTGTCTTTCTGAGGGTACAGCAATTGTATTTAACAAAATGCAATTTTTCAAGTGCTCCTTGGAGCATTAGTAGGATGGTCTTTAATTATACATTATCAGCTTTAAAACTCTGGGGCACAATCCAACCAGAGTCCCATTTATATGTCCCATTGGTTTATATCACATAGGCTTGACCATGCATTTAGCTTTCCCATTGAATGCAATGGAGATTACATGCTTAACTTGGACTGGATCATGCCCTTATCGTCCACTCTTTTTCAATAAAGTTTAAGTAAATGCTATTTCATATCGAATGGCAGACCACCACAATGCTTCATCACAAATTGCTTTTGAATCTCACTTTCTCAGTTTAAAAAAAAATGTTTTCCATGTGGCAGGCAGGTGCTACTGCCTGGTAATGTTAAAGCTATGGACAGAGGCCATGATTGCAGCTATGATACATTCACACTAATAGTTTCCTGCTTGTTTGTAACGGTCAGTGTCCCTCTGGTGGGTAGGCATTATCCATCACTTGTGGTGGTTGAATGTTTTGTTACCTCTACAATATCAAAAATCATTTATAGAATCTCAGTGGCAATAGCAGTAAAAGCTATGTACTTCAAAATAGCTACTGCTGACCCTTGAGTCAGAAATAGCTGATCATTTCCTTTTTAAATGCAGCATATTTCTTTATTTGATGGTGTACTTCAGAATAGTGGTAAACAGTAAAATGAGGCGCAGTCCGTTGTTTAATCCACACTGAAGGATGATAAGTAAAATGCTTTGCTGAGAGTGTTCATCTTCAAATACATGTTATGTATTACCACATTTTCAGCAATAATAATAATAATAATAATAATAATAATAATAATAATAATAATAATAATTTGTATCCCACCCATCTGACTGGGTTACCCCAACAGCTTAATTTGTGTAAATGGTAAAGGTAAAGGACCTCTGGACAGTTAAGTCCAGTCAAAGGCGACTTTGGGGTGCGGCACTCATCTCTGCTTTCAGGCTGAAAGAGCTGGCGTTTGTCTACAGACAGCTTTCTGGGTCATGTGGCCAGCATGACTAAATCGCTTCTGGCGCAACAGAGCACCGTGTCAAAAGCCAGAGCATGTGGAAAGGCCGTTTACCTTCCAGGTGCAGTGGTACCTATTTATCTACTCACACTGGTATGCTTTGGAACTGCTAGGTTGGAATGAGGTGGGACAGAGCAACCGGAGCTTAGCCTGTTGTGAAGATTCGAACTGCCAACCTTGTGATCAGGAAGCCCAAGAGGCTCAGTGGTTTAGACCACAGCGCCACCTGTGTCCCCATTTGTGTAGTTTTTTATAGTCAGGGCATCCAGGTCAGTTTGGACTTCTAGACCGGGTCCTAGATTTCTGATTGTTAGAAGTTTTGGGTGAAAACATTTTTGTTATTGGTTATGATGTCCTCATCCATTAAATTGCTAGACAGACAGTACAAAATTTTTTATAAAAAAGACTGGCTATGACGACAGACTTAAAGTCTAATTAAAGACAGGACACACTGGAGGTAAATGAAGCAAGGGAAAGTGACTTTTCATCTTGTCATAATTCTGTTACTAAAATTTAGAAATATGAGCCCAGTTAGGGCTAAAAAGATTTTTGAAATGGAAAACTATTTAAAAATTAGAATTTTTAATAATGTTAACAGTTGAAATATTCTTCCATTTTATTCAAGTAAAATTCAAACTTTCTTATGTGCTCTACCAAGACATATGGGCCTCTATATAATCCTGTTAATCAGAGCATTTAAAACTTAATCTCAAAAGGCCATATGCTGCAGAGGACCCAGTGATTTATGTCTGTGCACTCTGGCCTGAAATAAAAACCAGCAGTGCTAAATACTGTAGTGTTATCTTCTGACAAATGACTGTGGTTTTGACTTCTTCAGATAAGAGGGCTGAGTTGGGAGAAGGGAGACTGTTGCTGTATACATTGATTCTACCTCAAAAGTTCAAAGGTCATTAATTATGCTGCCTCAGCTCAAAGAAGCAGCTCCTCCCATCACAAGAATTTGAGTGGCTGTGTTTATACCACCACATGGAAGTCCCAGTTCACACACCTGACAATACCAGCCGGTTCATATGCTCATGCAATAGTTGTGCGTGTGAAGCCCAACATGTTTTGAGAGTCAACGGGTCTTCTCCTGACCTGTCCTATGTAATAGCCCCAGTGAGAAGAATCAAATGTTATTTTTCACCCTATCACATCAGCACATCCCGCTGAGGTTTCAGCTGGAAGTCCACTTCTCTCTGGCAAGCTTGACAGTAAGCTTTCATAAGTGCTGCTATTACCATCACCACATGGCTTAGATCAGGCATAGGCAAACTCCACGTGTTTTGGGACTACAACTCCCATCATCCCTAGCTAACAGGACCAGTGGTGAGGGATGATGGGAGTTGTAGTCCCAAAACATCTGGAGGGCCGAGTTTGCCTATGCCTGGCTTAGACTATTCTCCCAAATCCAGTCAGCTCTAGTGCTGCTGACTTTTACTCCAGACCAAGTAGCTAGTTCCTGGCTACTCTACACACGTAATCAGAAATCAGTACCATTAAGATAATTGTGTGTTCTTATGATAATTGTGTTCATATGTTAGCTTAGGTTTCTAATCCTGGCTACAGAATAGAACATGAAAAACATGGTCACCATGATTCTCAATAACAAAGGGTGTAAGTCGGGTGCAGTTCCTTGATAAGAACTTCTCACAGTTTTTAAACAAGATATTAGCAGTGGGGTAGGGATTGGATTGGCCCATTGTAATGGTTTAGCCCTCCCCATGTCATTTTCCTGATACCGTATTTTTCGCTCTATAAGACACACTTTTCCCCTCCCAAAAAGTAAGGGGAAATGTGTGTGCGTCTTGAAGCCGCCTGAAGCCTCCGGAGCGCAGCTGGAGATTGTTAGAGGATCACTGTGCCTCAGTTTGCATATTGTTTTGGAAAGTGCAAATTTGATAGATTCAGCTTTAAATGTGTACTGAATCAAATTTCTTCTCCGACTATAGTAGAAACCTGAATATTATAGTTAAACACCTTCCTAATTTCCGCTTTTTTTCCCCTTCCCCCCCACCCCTCACTCTTTCAGTGTGGAAACAGTAAATGATGGGCAGTTTCACAGTGTGGAGTTGGTAATGTTGAACCAAACACTGAATTTGGTTGTGGATAAAGGAGCTCCCAAGAGTCTTGGCAAAATGCAGAAACAGCCTGTTGTTGACGAAGATACTCCACTCTACATTGGAGGTAAGTTCAGTTTTTGACAGTTTGTTACTGAGAATCAAACCAGATGTAACAATGGAAGAGCCACAATTGCATATATATATATATTTCTAAATGATAGATGCAACTGTAGGGAACAATTTGAATCAGGGCTGAAGTGCTGGGGGGAATTATTTTTCCAGTTCAAATTACCTTGCCAGAACAGGTATTTTTCCCATAAGGAAAAGTATAGTTCCAGGGGGACAATTCAGATTTGGAAAATGGCAGAGGCAAAAGGGTTAAAACTCCTTCTTTGTGTCACAGTCCCTATCCCAATCAACCTTTCACCCCAATTAGCAGCTTCATTTATATATATATTTTTTAAAAAGAAATAAATAAATGCAAAAATCTGTTCCCGCGGGCACTTGTCTAATCTCTCTTGGGAGGGACCTCCACAAGCTGAGCTGAGTACTGTTTTGAACCTGGGCCACAGTGTCCAAACCTATTAGTTTAACCATTGTAATTTGTTTTGTTTGTACATAAGGTATTTATGTGTATTTGAAAATCCAGTGTGACTTAAACTTCGGAATAAGATACGAAACAATCATGCTTAAGAAATGATGGAACAGGAGGGGTGTAAACCGGAATATAATGTACATTGCAAACTACTACTATTCACCTTCCTAATTCCCCAGTATGACCATCCCGTTTCATTGACACATATTTCTCAGAATACCTTGAAGATGCTGAAGTATTCCCTAAAGTGTTTTGCTATGTTCCTTGCAGGCATCCCTACATCCACAGGGCTGTCTTCGCTGCGGCAGGGCACAGAGAGGACAACCAGCGGTTTCCATGGATGCATTCATGATGTCCGCATTAATAATGAACTGCAAGATTTCAAAGATCTACCACATCAGTCAGTAGGGGTCCTTCCTGGTTGCAAGTCCTGTAACATTTGCAAACATGGCATCTGTCGCTCTATTGAGAAGACAAGTGTTGTCTGCGAGTGTCATCCAGGCTGGACTGGATCACTCTGTGACCAAGAAGTTAAAGATCCCTGCCACAACAGCAAGTAAGGGTGCTTCCAGACTGTTGCTATTTTCAGGTGGGATTCAATCACATACAAGCAAATCCAGGTTGCGTAATTAAGGTTGAGTTAGCACTATTTCGCAACAAACCTCCTAAAATAGGATTTTTTTGCAATAAGGAAAGGAGCAGAGAGATGCACTAAGAAAACGTTTTCCTCTCATGTGAAAATCAGAATGAATGCTGAATAAATATCTGACATTGTCTGGTCTCTAGACAATGCATACAAACTAGGGAAAATGATTGATAAATAGGTTGCCTGGAAGTAACCTAAGTTTCCCTCTGTGTTGAATGGAAAACAGGGCAGGGGGAATGGGATATTTATGCACCAGTCAACAAACATGCTGAGAAAATGTGTGGGAGCCTGCGCCTGTCTCCCCCTCCCACCCCACAATGGTATGTTTTATGGAGAGCAAGTTAAATTTCAGATTATTTCTCATCTGTATATTTAGAACTGTGGATTTAAAATATGAGTCACAAAAACAACTACCGTTCTTTCTGGTTTCTAAATCTCCATAGAATCTCCTTGTGCTTGCTGTGGACTAAGTGCTACTCATACATGCATGTTTTTCGCAACCAGCTCACATTTTTCCCATTTAATCTGGATTAATCCTTTCCATGAAAAATCCAATAAGTTAAAAAAAAAAAGAAGGCCAACGACTCATTTGTGATATCAAGCCTCATCTGTAAGCCACAGAATCTACACTTTGGGGATGTTGACATTTATTGTACAGCATTTATCTGAGGCTTTTATGCACCACTTTTCACCATCTGATCCCAAAGCAGTTTCTATATAGAAAAGCATCACAGAATAAACCGTTCAAAACTTACAATTAAACCGTTCATAAAAATCAACCTACAATTTCATTCCATTTCTGGAACCTTTTTGTTCAGCTTGTGGTAGACACAAATTAGCTTTCTCTCTTTTTCTTCTTTCCTCCAAGATGCCTCCATGGTAAATGCATAGCCACCACCTCTGCTTACACATGTAAGTGTGTAGAAGGTTACATGGGCATGTATTGCGACAGAAAAAATGATTCCTCCAACTCCTGTCGAGGTCTGAAATGTAGCCATGGGCAGTGTAAGATCTCAGCACACGGGGAGCCCTCTTGTGAATGTGATCCAAATTACAGTGGAGAGCGCTGTGATAGAGGTTGGTATAATTGCAACTTGTGTGCTATGTGCTTTGCCCTTACCTGTTTTGTTCATTAACACATGAGTATAAGTAAAAAGAGTTCTGCAGATTTTTCTCTATTCCAGAGTCAATTACCATGTTAATACTGTATTTCACATAGTGAGATGGCAAACTTTAAAAAAAGATGAAACACATCTTGGGTGGTTCGACTGATAGCAACTTGCTTTCTAGGGTCCACTTAGCACCAACACTAGGATCCGTTTCTTTCATACATTTAAATGTATGAACATATGATCAAATAGCAGGCGCATGAAGAATCTGTGGGAGTGTTCTCATCTCTCCCAGCCAACCTATGCCACTCAGTGCATCTCCAAGCTATCACTGTCTTGAAAGCTCTGGAAGGCCAGAGGTTATCTGCTCCTGATCGATACTGACTGCCAGCACCTCTCCATGGTTTCAGATAGGGGCCTTTCCCAGGCCTACCTGGAGTAGGGATGCTAGGAATTAAATCTGGGAACTTTTGCATGGAAAGTATGTGGACTACCATTGATCACTCCTCCCTAAATATGTGTCCAATCACTGAGAAGGAAACATATTATCAACTCATGACTAGGATGGGCGGTCTGCAAAGTTCATCAGCAAATTCTTTTTCTCAGTTTGTTGCAATTTGGTAAAGATTTTAATGAGGAAAATAATTTATTGTAGCCAGGAAATAAACAGGAAGAACCTCCGGCATGCAGCTAGTAGTAGCTTTCTACCTAAAAGATAGCAACATAGCTCTCCTACATGCCTTCTGTCCCAAAGAACTAGTTGGATAAGTCCCAATAATGCCAATAAGTACACATGGTTCAATGCATGATTAATCCAACTAAAATAGTCATCTGGTCTCTTAAAATATAGGAGCTAAAGTTAAGATAGTCCTGCACAGAAAAAGGGAAGAGGCACTGATACAAAACCCACCCACCTATGGGATATGAGATGGGGTATGATTCTAGTTCTTCTGTGCTAGCAGCTTCTATGCTGGGCAGGAAATGGGTGGTATGTTCAGAAGACTTCCCACCCCCCAAGTACTGTTGCTTACCTGTATGAGATACTTGGTTCTTATATCCCGTGTCACAGCAATGGACCAGAGATTTCTGTTGGGGACTTTTATCTAGACCCATAGTTCCCTGGTGGATAATGTACACATGGGACGCGAGTATTTAGGTTTATGGGTTCAAATAGGCCACAACTTTATCCAGCAAAGGACGAGAGAGGAGCGCTCCCTGGCCACGCTGCGGTTTAAATTATCTGCGGCCACGCCTCCCACCAGTGCTGATTGGTCAGCAGGGCCACCCCTGGGTGGGGCCCTGCCCAGCAACGCAGCCCAGATGGCAGCAAGTGGGGCGTCAATCTCCACCTCCCGCCGGATCACTGCAGGGGCCCCAATGGCTGCAACGCCACCCACCAGAAAAGGCGAATGGACTCGCTGCATGTTGGGCTGTGATTTGATGCAGAATCCCATTTTCTACTGTGACAATGTGTGGAATTCAAAGTAGTGTTGTGGGAACTGCTGTCATAGATATATAGAACCAGCATATCTTCAAAATATTCTGGTATTAAGTGCACTTTGTAGCAATCTGATCTTGGCATAAGCCAAGGAGAGGGCTGTGGTTTGGATTCATGTTCTGGATGTTCAAACAAATGATAAGATTTCTGAAAGCATGTATTTGTTTGTTCTAGCAGAGAATCAGTGCCAAGGAGAGATTATCCGTGAATTCATTCGGAAGCAACAAGGTTCGATTGCATGCGTCTCTCTGGTCAAAGTGCCTCGAGTGGAATGTCATGGCAGTTGTGGGAATGATCAGTGCTGCATTGCCCTCAGGAGCAAAAGGCGGAAATATGGCTTCCAGTGTGTGGATGGCTCCTCCTTCACAGAAGAGCTAGAGAGGCATGTGGAATGTGGCTGTGCAAAGTGTTTATAAACAGCTGATCCACCTCTTTGCCCCTTTGTATCGACTCAGATGTGCTATCAAAAACAGGACCTATTTACTTTTAAGTGAAGAAGAGAATATTAAGTATATTGTAAAATAAGCAAAAAATAGAAGTTATTTTTATTATGAAAAGTGACTATTTTCATCTTTTATTATATAAAGTATCTGACCGTTTTGGGTATATGTATCATATAGTGAGTTATTTTTACTATGGATTTTTTTTTACAGTTGTAAAAAAGAAAATTGGGGAAAAATTATTCCGAACCTAAACACAGGGAATAATAACAGAGTATAGTTGATAAGCTTTGCACGATGGCCAGACGTGAAGGTAATAAAGAGATTGCCGCAGAAATCACAAAACAAGTCTTTGAAAGGTTCTGGATAGATACACATCTAGGAGCTATAGCTCTCAGGCCCCCTTCCTATCCAGGCATGCTCGGTTAATAGCCCTTTCGGTTGACCATGGAAATGTTGGTTGTGTTTATCACTATTGTGGATCTGCTTGACTCCATTGCCAAAAAAAAAAAAGCACACCACAATGTTGCCGTGGCTTGAGCCTTACGCACAGATATTATGCACATATTAATGCAATGGTGATAGTAACATGGTGTTTTGTCTTCTGTGTATGATTAATTCCCACACTGTTGTTTTTGTAATTTGTAGCATGGCCACTCTTGCAAAAGCAAAATGAAATGAAGGCTTTTTTTTTAAAAAAAGTAACAGATGAAAAGTAAGCACTGTGTAACACCTCATCAACAGTAGACGAGATAATCCTGGTACTTGGAACAGCCTTCCCTGGCCATCCAGCACATGGAACAGCAATACCTTGACTCCCATTCTGCATGCGCAGACTATTGCGCATTCTTACGCAAGGGAAGGGCCACAAGGAAATCTCCTGTGGAGGTGACACCCTCTACCTCCAGATGACTTTATGTTTTAGTTTGCAATGCAAAGGATGCACTGAAAGATGCCTTACCAGACTATGACAATCCTTTTTTTTTCATCCCCACATCTTTACTATAGGAGTATTTCACTTACTCCAAGGGTTCTGCCACAGTGCCAATTAAGTAAACACAAATCTATTGTTCATGGCAGCTGGTTTCTGCACATGCTGAATATAAAACTACAAAGTAATGCAGATGACAAACCCTTCTATAGATTTGAGTCTATCCTATGTAGCCTGAAACATCCTCATGGCAGCTGATTCATACAGCAGTGTGTGGAATGCCTCAACATGTAGATTGCATCCGTAGCACTGCCAGACATTTTAATGGGCTAGCAGTGGCCCACATGATCAGTCACTCTACATGTTACAGCTGCCATGTGGAGCAGCCACTGTAAGGCGGCTCTTTTACGCAGTTTTCACAAGGCAGTCATAACACAGAGACCAGTCTTTGTAAAGGGAAATGTTAACAGAACAAGACAAAGTCCTATTTGTTGACCACCTTAAATGCCTTTGACATTTTGTATACCACGTCTGGCTTATTTTCTCAAGTCCCTTCCCCCCCCCCCTTCCTTGCTTGGATGTGTAGTAAGAACAACCTGTAATTCCAAGGAATCATTGATGAGACAAAGTGGAATATTCAAAAGTGCCTGAGAGAGCTAGTACTCCACGTTCAAGTTTGATCCTGAAATCCTAGCAAGATCCCCTGAACTTGGGATCAAGTCTCTTCACAGCAAAGGATAGCCATATTTATCGGGAACAATGTTTGTCTTTAAAAACAACCATGGGAGTGAATCCCACTAATGACCAGTGCAGCCTCTCCAAACAGAACAGATTTATATCATGCTACAAGCATTTTACTCCTTTTTCAGATTTCAGGAGTCTGAAAATGCTTAAGAGTCTTTATTATAATTACAGTCTTCTGAAAGCCACAATAGTTTGTTCAGATTTCCTTATGGATTCTCAGGATAATTTCAGACAGGAGGGAAATGACTGATACAATAGTTGCCTTTCAGAATAAATAGTAGTGCATGGAGCCTGCAATCAGTGAAACGTAAAACAATCACTAGTTACTTTGCCAAGAACTGATTGAAATAATACAGTTCAGGAGCTGGTGGGGGAGAAAAGGCCGCTATGGAGAGTGGGGGTTGTAATTTTGAGCACAATATGTGATGCTAGAAGCAGCTGGAATTTATAATGTAGAAATGTACCACAATCTGCAGAGACCAAAAGTTTGCAAAAGCAAATGCAACAACACTCTCTTGTGTGAACAAGACTTTGGCACAAGTATCCTTTTCTTAATGATTTATTCTTTTTCATGGCATCTGTTATCCAAGAAGCTATTGCCTCTGTTGCTGAGAATGAAAATCCAGCCAGAATAGCCCATTCATAGAGTTGTAATGCTACCAAAGGCTATACACTGCCAAGAAGAAAGTGGGAAAATAATTATATTAAGATTTAACAAAGTAAAGAAAGGAGGTACGATTTTCATAAGTGTCTTCTTTAAGTAAACAAGGTAAAAAAGCCATCAGTGTTTTGTGAAATAATTTCAAGAATGTTTCCAAAATTGACAGGCTGAGGAAGAACTAGCCACAGTAGAGTGAGGCTGGCAGTGTTCCATCAGTACATATTTGGACTATGTGGTGATTTAGAAGAAAGGACACTTTATTTGTTTTCTACCAGTGGGCAGTTTATACTGTGCTGTGTTTCAGCTGATATGATATGGAATCTTTTGTTTTGTTTCTAAGTGCCAAAAGGTCTATGAAGTTAGTTTTAAAAGTGTTAATTAGATCTCTTTAAACTGCCTAAATGACGGTACATTTTGGCTATTGTAAATGGAACACAGTAGCTTACTTTAAAAAAAAATTAATATAAAGAAAGATGCTAACCCTATAAAAATTGTACATTGGCAATGTGGGTTGCTATGAATTTTGTGTATTTTACTAGATTGTCCTATTGTGATGTATTAAATTTAAGTAAATTGTTGGGTTATGGACAAATGTACCTTGTTCTGTGTTGCTATGCAAGTTATTTTTCTATCCATTAGGTGCACATTTTCACCAGTAGTATACTTGCCTTAATTGAGTGAGCGCCTCTGGTAGCTGCCCATCTAGCTACACATTTAACGGAATTCATTGTAGCACGTCCAGTGGTGGACAAAGCATATGTGGATGAACGTATGGAAGGTGTTGCTTAATATACACAGGTCCCGAGCCATTTAGAGCAGGGGTAGGCAACCTAAGGCCCATGGCCACAAGCGGCCCAAAGGGGTTGTTTAACCGGCCCCCGAACCGCCCCCGAACCGAGCTGCCTGCTCAGCGAGTCCCCGGCTGCTGCGCTAAACCAGCACAGCGCAGTGTGGGGACTCGCTTCTGCGGCGCTGAAAATCACGTCTGCACAGACACAGACACTGGAAATCATGGACGCATGCGCAGTCTGACCCACGGAGGGATCTCCGCTGGAGTGAACCAGCCCAGGCGAGGTAAACCTTGCTGACCCCTGATTTAGAGCTTTAAGGGTAACACAAGCATCTTGGGTTGAACCTGGAAAAAACCTGGCAGCCAGTGCAAATTTAACAAGGCAAGCATGATTTGATCACTTAAATCAATATGAAGAAAATAAATAGGTAGAAATAAGACTCCAGCTACAAAACGGAGTGCACAAAGATGACCTGAAGCCCCTTGCATCACGCTTGAAAGAAAGCATATAAAACTGAGTCAGCCTTGGACATCTGCCCCAACCCAAACAAAGCCTCTCCTTGCCAAAGTAATCAAAATGAGTGTTTCAAGTGTGCTTCTGACTTACTAGCTTACTTAAAAACAACAAGAAGCTGAAACTTCCTTACATACAAAGGGTGCCTACCAGTCATGGCTATTGTATTTCCTGTATGCATTCTCCCTCTATCTGTTGTTAAATAAATAGGCAAGAGAGACAGATGCATACTAAATAGTCTCTTTATAAAGGTAAAGGTACCCCTGCCCGTTCGGGCCAGTCTTGCCAGACTCTAGGGTTGTGCGCTCATCTCACTCTATAGGCCGGGAGCCAGCGCTGTCCGCAGACACTTCCGGGTCACGTGGCCAGCGTGACAAGCTGCATCTGGCGAGCCAGCGCAGCACACGGAAACGCCGTTTACCTTCCCGCTGGTAAGCGGTCCCTATTTATCTACTTGCACCAGGAGGTGCTTTCGAACTGCTAGGTTGGCAAGCGCTGGGACCGAACAACGGGAGCGCACCCCGCCGCGGGGATTCGAACCGCCGACCATGCGGATCGGCAAGTCCTAGGCGCTGAGGTTTTACCCACAGCGCCACCCGCATCCCTTAGTCTCTTTATACATTGAAACAAAAAGGCGTTCACCTAATGCTTCTCTTCCTTCCACCTCTAAATATCACATTAAAATGTTAGGGACCAATACTGATTCCATGAAGGTTGTAAACCATTGGTATGGCCTCAAACTGGAGTGAGTGGTGATATATGGTGATGGCTGAAGGCCAATAATGTTTTCCTCCAAATTGACCAGAAAAGCAGGCATATGACATTCAGTTACAGAGTCCAGACTCAGGGACCTACCGTATGTCACAGTGCATGAGACAGGCTGAGTGACAATGTATCTAGCTTTGCTAACCCAGAAGTACAGAAAGCAAGCTTATAAACATAATTTTTTCTTTCTTTTTTTTGGAATGGGAATGACACACTGGAGCTGGTTAGTTTTTTAGGTTGGAACTACTTTTATTGAATTACTTCTAGCTCATGCTAGCCTTAGGTCTTCTTTTTGACAGCCCAGTGGAGTTTCTGACATACATACAACACTATGTCATATGAGACATCCAATAGTCCAGGGTGACTATAGGTGTTTTTCAGGGTTGAAGGAATAATGTAGCAGAAGCCACATTGATTTGTTAATACCTGCTATGTTCACATACATTTGCATCCCTACCCACCACTTTGCTACTCCAATACCAAAAGTGGTGCATGGGAAGGTGAACCCTACTCTGTTCCCTCCCGCCCCCCAACATCCCTGTGGTCAAGTGCTCTAGTGTGCGTACACACACACACACACATCCCCCAAGAACAGCAGAAATTAGCTATGCTGGTAGAAAAGTACCTGGGGTAAAGGAATGCCATGAGCGGAAAAGGTTCAGTTTCCCTCAGTGCCTTTATTCGTTAAAGTTTTATTTTGGTCCTTCAAAACCCAGTGTCCACTCATGACTCAACCAAGTTCTTTGCACATTATGAATGAAGCATTTTTCTGGAATATCCAGTGATTCAAGACTGGATTGATTGACACCAAAAAGGGTGGGTATGCGAGTGATCAGGACAACTGACAGATCAGGAACAGTAAATTCCTGTTTGCCCACTGGAGAGAAGCAGAACACATGATCAGACCTAACAACTTTACATTCCAGAACAACACAGCACTGCTGCAAATCTAACTGGTGGTCTAATGTTTTTAGGGTCTTATTACTGCACCTTGGGAATATTTTCCATTCTGACATATGATGGCATCCTATTGATGTCAATTGCTTTTCAGATATTAGGCTGGCTACAAGGCTTTCCATGCAGTGCATTCATATGTAAATTTACTCAGAACTAAGTTCCATTGAGGGTTGGACTACAATCTGAGGTGAAACTGCTTGCTCATTCATATTTTGATTAACAAATGCCTTTTATTTTGGATACTTATCTTGGCTTGGTGTTACTCAGCTTGAATATGAGGATTAGTTTACGGATTTCTAGGAAATAAAAACTTAAAAAAATAAAAGTCAAAATATATGCATAATGTTCCATGCAGTCAGCATTTTTTCAAAGAGGTTCATGGTGCTGAAAAAGAATTATAGTAAGGCAATCCAGACGTAGATGAAGTCACTGTGAAACAGTGCTAGTTTTAAATAATACCAGGAGAAATCTGGAAAGCTTTGCAGGGAGCCAATTTTAAAAGACATATATTCAGATTTCTTTGCATTTACATCATAGGTATCACCATCTTTAACTTTATGATGCAATTCAACCATCCCTCTTTAAGAACTAGAGCCTATAAGCCTTCAACTGAAATTTAATTCTAATAGTCTTGGCTTGCCCAAGCTTCGCATGGCAGGGAGCTCTGCCACCATCACTCCTCCTATCTGTTTTGATGGCTGTGCAGATGAGGTGGCATTATTGTGGGGTACAAATGTTTTCCCCCATCCTGCAAGATCGTTAAATCAATCTATCTATCTATCTATCATCTATCTATCTATTTATTTAGTAGCTGTTTAAAGCCATTGTTATCTGCAAATGAACTACCTGTATGCTTTCAGTCACTGTTTCAGCATGATGTTAAAAGTAGTCAGTAGGAGGGTGCCATGGCTTTATTAAGCCAATCAGATTCAGTCATGCTGTGATGTCATGGTGGGGGAATTAAGTCAATTCAGAATGGTGATACAGAGTTCCTGCTTTGTATTGCCCTCATTTTGAATTGCTTTGTTTGATCTTTGTGACATCACATGGTCAAATCTGATTAGTTACGCAGTGTTGTGACTGATTAGGTCAACACTTTTGCCCTCTTGATCCTGCAAAATCAGCTTTGTACAGCAAAAATATGTGAGAAATGCAGATGCCCACAGCCCTTTTCAGATCATCTTCAGCCCAGAGTAGCAACCCAGCTCTTACTAGGGGCTGTCTGCCATTCTCAACCTGACATTGTAGCTATCCAGAGAAGACAAGGAAGGTACTTAGAGAAAGATGATTAGCCAGCACAGAAATACACCTTGTAAGCAAATGCATAACCTGCAACTGAAATACAGTTGAACAGTGGTTTCACAATACAGTTTTAATGACAATTAGGCTGCACTCCAGTTTGCACACTTACTTGGAAATAAGCCCACCAAGTTTAATGGCCCTTGCTTCTGAGTAGATATGAAAGAATTGCATTGTTAAAATTTCATAAAGTCCCCACCAAAGGGATTACTTCATTGTAAGAAATACTGTGCAGCTTAGGTGTACATCATCCTATGAAAGCTAATTTCAGCCTGCATTAGAATCTAAGAGGCAATACACCACATAATGTATGTGTTATTTTACAGTGAAACTATGGGACCTAAGCCAAAAGGAATTTATATAATAAAAAATTAAAAAATCATCTTTCACTTTAAAAAAATGAACTGCTTCCTCAGGCAGCTCTTTCCTCTTAAATGCTACCGTAAAGGGTCCTAATTTGCCTCATTATCACAGAGGACTTTTCTGCGTGATCAGTTTAAATGTTCTTCATGGCATTTGGTTTCAAACCACTCTACTGTCTTGTTCTGTTTTAATCCTAAATTTTGAAACAAGTGTTATCACACTATACTATTTTCTTTGTCCCAGTTCACTTTCATGTTATTCAAAAAGGTGTCTCAGCTCTCCTTCCTCCTGGAAATTACGGTACAAACTATACAGACTCACTGCTCAGTAATGCCAGCTTCTACAAGTAATGCCTGCTTTTATTTTTTTTATTCATTCATTTAATATGCAAATTTTCTGTGTCTTGGTGACTGTGCACTCAGATGTACAAGATCTGTGTACCATAACTAGCATGTTAACAGGGTGAAATCCAAACTGGTGCAAGCCGACTTCTGCTAGTACTTCTTTCCTTCCCCTACATCCTGTGTGTGCCCCGCCCCCTCCAGTCTTCTACAGAAAGTTTCCCAATCCTTCGGAGCACAGTTCTAGGGATGCACAAAGTATTATGTTTTGAGGACGTGGGTGGGTAGACATCCAGCTTCATCTCATGGTCTATTATTTAATGTGTGAGATCATAAAATAAAGGAACCAATAAGCTGCCCTGAGCTCCTGGGAAGAATGGTGAGAAATGTAATAAAGTAGGAGGACAAAGAGTCTGTAATGTATATGCTATCCATTAAATATCTGTCATGTGGTCCCTTTAAAATAAAAAGCTATATGACCCAGGAGTCCAGCTCTTGGAGAGCTGAGGTGTGGCCTGGCTGGAGAAGCTGGTTTTCTTCTCTATGCAGTCAAGTCTTCTGGACCTCATCAAGAATAAAGCTTAATTTACCATTAGCTCTGCTTGTAATTTGTTCATAGTTAAGCATAAGACAACAAGACAGAAGCATGACCTTCAGAATGTTGTTTTAATTGATACACAAGCTCAGAAGAATTAACAATAGGTTTGAGCCACAGCATTAATTCCATACAGTGTAGAGATTGCTTTGCTTCATTCATACGGGGCTGGCACCAGACTTCTGGGGGCCATTGGCACACTGCTGTTGATACTACCACCCCATGGCCAAAACCACAGAGGATTTTTTTTTTCATCTGCTGTCTCTATAGCAGCATGACCACTACTACCACTCCCTCCCAGCCCTCTGGACAGCATTTTAGCAGTGGCCAGATAATTATGACATATTTTTAAAATAATCTTAATTTATCCACGCTGCCTATAGATCTATGAAATTTAGCCTTTACTTCTACCAAATTTATAGAGTTCATAGATCTATAGGCTGAAGCATTGCATTTTGGGTAAATGCGGCCTGCACAGGTGGGAGCCCAGTGTGGCTCCCATTTCAAAAGCGGCATAACGGCCTGCCTTCCAGTTAAAACAACAACAACAAAACCCATTGAAATAAATAGGAATTAAAGTAATGCTGTTTAAGAGGCTCAGACCCCCGTATGTTCTAAAATGGAGTGGAGGGAGACAGGGAAGAAACATGGGCAGGCCGTTTCCTCAGCTGCGATCAGGTAAGTCAGGAGCAGCCTTCCATTCAGGTACTGGGTTATTTGCATGCTATCATGTCATTTATTATAAGGCAACTTGCATGTAAAATTGTTTCCATCTGTGACAACTTGGATGCCACCATTAAAGCAGGGTCAGTACAGGGGGAATTTCTATCAGCGCTTTGTTTACTTTCTTGCCTCAATTCCCTCCTCGTTTATCTTTGTGGCCTATACAATCCCAGGCATTTTAGAGTCATGTCCATCTTGGCCAGAGATATCCAGTCAGGAGCAGTCATGAGGGGCTGATTTCTATGCCAGTAATGGTCACATTTCCTTATTAGAATAGTGAATTGTTCTAATGTTTTCTTAACGGATTTAGGCAGCAATCCTAACCCGATTTACCTGGGAGTAAGCCCCTCTGAATTCAGTGGGGTTTACTTCAGAGTAGACATAGTCAGGCTTGTGGTGTTAATTATTGAAAGCATTTATATGTATCTCTCAAAAAAGTTGGAAGTCGTTTATAATACAGTGGTACCTTGGTTAAAGAACAGCTTAGTTTGTGAACAATTTGGATTAAGGATACTGCAAACCCGGAAGTAGGTGTTTCGGTTTGTGAACTTTGCCTTGGAAGCAGAACATGTTCCGCTTCCTGTTGAGTGTGTTCCGTTTGTTAATTGAGTTCCCCACTGCTATGGGAAAGCACGCCTTGGGTTAAGAAGGCCTTGGTTTAAGATTAAGTTCGTAAACCAAGGTACCACTGTATACAAATTAAAGCAATTGTGTGAAATCATGAGCTAAGCAAGCCGGCAGAGGGTGCACAGAGAAAGACTCCCCCCCCCAAAAAAAAAAAGATTTTATGCACGCTGCTTGGAGTTTCATCACAGAAGGTGGGACAGCAGGATTAAAAAATAAAACTGAGAAAACACGTGGGAAGACATGAACTAAGCAAGCCAGTAGAGGGAGTACAGAGATCACTGTTTTCTGATCCTCCAGCGAAAGCACATGCAATCATTTTTCCTCTTGTAAGTATCCATGTCTTATTCTCACCCATGTAGAAGGGGCATGCAAACAACTACTTAAACAAGTTGTATCAGATGCATCCTGGTTAATGAAATTTGCACTACAGGAGCTGTGTACATGGTTTAAGTTATCTTCCTTTCCTTGGAAAAGCAGGGTGCATGAGTACCATAAGAATATTGGATTTATGTCAGCGTACTGTATAAACCTTGACATAAATCTCTGGCTAATGCTGTTGTTACTGTTATTTGTATGCCTTTTGCCCCTAGGCTTCAAGAGTGGGTTACAACAATAAATACAAAACTATCAAATATGAAAATAAATTCAGTTATCTACATTCTGTGGTCCTAGCATATTGACTATCAAAGGCCTGTTGAATAATACACATTTGAAACAAAGCAGGGTTTCAGCCTGCTGTATACCAAGGGGAGTGGTGTGCCCCAGCTGAGAAGGCCCACTGTCAAGTTACTGCTTCTTGAGCTTTGCTTACAGATGGCACTACTAGCAAGACCTTTCCAGCAGCTCTCAAATCATAGGCTGGCTGATACAGGGAGTTTCTTTCTCTAAAAGTTATCTCCAGTAAATTCACCTGCTTCTTCTGCCTACTGCTTCACATTCTAATTCCTCACTGGAGTTGTTGTTGCCAGCTACTTGGATAGCTGATCATCCACAGAGAGATCAGTTTGGGTCTCAGAGGGTGGGAGCAAAGATTCACAGTAAGAGCCAGAGGCACACACTTTTGCATTCTGGGAACAAGCACTAATCACAACTACGTATCTTGCCAATTCAAACAATGCCATGCTGCCAAAAGAAGTGTGAAAAATTAGTTAAACAATACAGAATATTTGGAAAGTCTCGTTTGGCACATGGGTAGTGTCACATACTACATTTTTCAATTTGTTCCTGCTTGGACAGTGTACACAATAACAGTTTTAATGTTAGATGATACAGAAATGACTAACTGTATTTAATCTTCAACCTCATTCTTAGCCGTTCAGTAACCAAATCAGATTCCTATCTGCGTTTAACTCCCTTCACCCAAGACTCCTCCTCATTCCTTTCTGGAACAGTTGTAGCAAAGAGGGCCATTGCTTGTAAACCCATCTGTTCATCTCCTCTTACTGAATATTTAAAATCTAGAAGGGAATTCCTGGTTAATCCCAATTGCGCAAACACAAAAACTAAGGAACGCTGTTGTTGGAGAAAGGCACTTGGAAGTGCATTTTACTGCTAAATAATCTTGGGGATCTTTTTTTGGACTGTGTTTCTGCAGATTGGTAGGCAAAAGACTGTCCCTGCCCCATGATATCAGCCTGCCTGATTTCTGAAATAGAGATCCTCCCCAATGCCCTGCCTTTATCTGAGGTGCATTTGATACAAAAGAGGCTGCTCTTCAGGTTAGCACCTAGGTTGCTGACTTCCATCCCCCAGAATATTTTTATAGCTTTCTAATACCTTTTTGTTTAGGCAGCCATTTCATCTGAGTCGACTGATTACTTTCTGCATTGTTGGGTTGCTTTCTATCACCTCTAAATTCATTTTATTTTAAATCAGTTGTTTTATGGCCTTGTCTTGGGCAGTATCCAAATAACACTTCCTTGTCAGCGCAAGGATTTAAACTTATGCAACAGAATTTTCTCCATGCACCCCCTAAATCTATTCTAGGGGTTCCCCCAACCCTGCAGAATAGATCTGGGGAGAATGTGTGGTTCATGAAGGGAGTCTTCAGTTGCACAATTGTAAATCCTTGCATGGATGGGATGCATTCGTTGAATACCACCTTTCTTTAATGGAATCCCTTATTTTATTGTGAGCCACCTAAATTGCTGTGTGTGCTAAAAGGTGAGCTAGACACCTCCACACCATACATTTAAAGCACATGTAGACCACTTCAACAGTTAAAGAATCCTGGGAGCTGTAGCTTAACCCCAAGAGAGCTGCAATTCTTAGCACACATAACTCCAATTCCCAGCTTCTTCGGTGCAAGCCATGTGCTTTAAATGTATGGTGTGGGTGTATTTATTTATAAATCTTATAAATAAAAATGAATGATACCTCATAAGTAATAGCAGCATAGCTTCTAAGTCTCATCTTAGTTATGGAATTTAAAACATATTTTGTTGCATTGTGCAAAATATGAGCAAGCCAGGGCTGAACTGATACTACCCTTGCTGGTACCTTTCCCGGGAAAATCAGAGGCTCACTATGTCAGGTTCCTGCTGGAAGACCGGACAAATGCTAGAACATTAGCAGTGGCAAAGTTTTTATCGGTGGTTGCAAGAACAAATGATCCCTATATTCTAAACAAAATGCTTGTTTAACTTGGAGGTAGGCTGTATGAATTGTGTACTGCTTTGTAATGATTTGTTGGGTCTCTGGACCGTAATAAAGGTTGATGAGTTATGGAATTATTATTATATAAAGTGCTCTGTATCAGAAAGCCACAGTAAAACTGTGGAGCTCTCCTGTAATTATTTGGGACCTGCTCTCTTGTTTGCAGAGATGGACTTTGTACCTCTATTGTTACTTGCATATGAAAGCAATAATTACAGAACTGAGGCACTTTGGGTGTGGCGGGGGGTGAGAGAGGATTAATTTCTCCCCAGCTATGCCCATAGAATGAGAAAGGATAGTTGTGGGTTAGAGGTTTAGGGCCTCAGAATAAGGTTCCCTACAGAGGCCACATGTCCTTTGCATTTGGCCCTTGTGGTCTTCCCCAAAACTGCTGCAGATACCGTATTTTTCCCTCTATTACACGCAGATTTTTTCTCCTAAAAAGTAAGGGGAAATGTCTGTGCGTGTTATAGAGCGAATGTGTGGTCCCTGGAGCTGACAAGCGCGAGTGAAGGCAAAAATCAGGCAAATATCAAATCGTCCGGAGAAGGGAGGAAAGAGGAAGCTGCTGCTTTCCTGCATTCTGCCTCAGGGTCTTACTGCCCACCCGCTTCTGTTTCCTTACTGTGTTTGCTCAGACGGAACAAAGAGCAGAGAAAACCCCTCCCCTCCAGGCAAGCAGAGTGGAAAGCTCCTCTCCGTGCGTCTGGGACTCGAAGGCAACATGCAGGTTGGGGGGGGGGGAGAGAGAGAGAGCTGGCTGGCTTGTGGGGGGGGGACTTTTGCCTTCCTTTCCTCCCTCCGGTAAAACCCCTCTCCTGCATTCTTAGCCAGCTGCTTCTCTGCACACCCCTCTCCTTGTCGCTTCTATGTTTTTCCTTCCCTCCCTACTTAAAACGTGGTTCCAATCACGGATCCACATGGATCCTCAGGATCTTTGCATTGAGTCACCCCAAATTCACCATCAGATCACATAGCATGTCCATGGCTACAGCCTGCACCAAAAAAATCACGCACCCACTGTTGCCTGGGGCTGCAATGGTGCAAAAACGTGGTTACAAAGCATGGATCCACATGGATCCTCAGGATCTTTGCATTGGGCTACCCCAAACTCACCGTCAAATCACATGTCTGTGGCCGCAGCATGAAGCACAAAAATGATACATCCACTGTTTCATTCAGAATTTTTTTTTCTTGTTTTCCTCCTCTAAAAACTATGTGCGTGTTATGGTCAGGTGCGTGTTATCGAGCGAAAAATACGGTAAGTCATTTTTCCCCTTTTGAAGCTGAGCTAGCAGTAGTGCTGCCAAGAGCTCCAGCTGAAGAGCAAAAGGTCTTGGAACTGTAGCTTGCGGAAAATCTATGTCTTCTCTCCGTTCATTCTGGAATAGTGCCAAGGGTGAACTAAAGCCAAATGTATGAGATGTCTTATTCAAGAAATCAACATTTGTTGTGCAACACACACACACACACACACCCTTATCACAGCACTGATGTAGGAAACTTCCTGTAACCACGGCAACATGTTAGATTTTACTTTCATTTGAAAGTGTTATCTTGTACTTAAAATGTTGGCTGTGAAAACTGGGGGATCAGTTTGTTCTACAGTCAAAACTTCCTGGATTTGAGAGAGGCTTCCCATGGAAAAGAAAACCCCAGCATTTCTGTTAAATCTCCTCACCAAACTCAGAAAAGTCTTACTTGTTTATTTAAAGGATACCATTTCAAATGTAACAGTGTGTTTTAATTAACTTTTCTTCCTCCATTTGCCTCTCTTCCTGCCAAATAAATTGTTAAGAGTGCAAGTCTATGTACTCAGAAGTAAGTCCCGTTGAATTCAGTGGGGTTTACTCTCACAATGCCTAGTATTAAAGTTGAAATGGATTGCCTGGGTTTCCCCATTACTGAAAACATTTCACGTTTTAATTTCATTGATTAATTTCAGCATGTGTGCAGAGTGCCTAGAGAATGGTCAGAATGTATAGGACACTTCATTAAATATAAAAAAAATATTTCTACTATAATCATAATAATTTTATTGAAGTTTTTCACGGTGTACAGAAGCCAAGAAAGCATCCAGAAAGTCTCTAGGTAATATCAGTCTCAGCATTCCTCCATGTCCCATGACAATAGAATTGATCCAAAGTGATGCAGTTTTCCATCCCACTGGTTTAAATGGGAAAGGAGTAAGTATGTTGGAACATAGGAAGCAGAATCAGACCATTGGCCCATCAAGTTTAGTATTGTCTACACTGGCTAGCAGCAGCTCTCCAGGGTTTCAGACCAGAGACTTTTCCCAGTCCTACCTGGAGACTGAACCTGAGGTCTTTCTGCACGGAAAGCAGATATTCTATCCCTGACTTGTAGCCCTTCCCCCAATAGAAGGTCCTATTGACTTTTAATTAAGAATACTAATAGGGTTACCTTTACCTGGATCACATCCATAAGCAGCAAGACAAGTTTGTTATGCAATTATAACAAAAATCTCCCCTGCAGGGGCCGGGGAGCTTTTCTCCATCAAGCTAATAAGGGTGTTTTTTGTTGAGATCAGGACCAGGAAAGGAATTGTGAAAGCTCTCCTCCTTGCATGCTGTAAAAAATTACATGCAGTTAGTGTTTTTTAAAAGGGACGTGGGTGGCGCTGTGGGTAAAACCTCAGTGCCTAGGACTTGCCGATCGTATGGTCGGCGTTTCAAAGCCCCGCGGCGGGGTAAGCTCCCGTCTTTCGGTCCCAGCTCCTGCCCACCTAGCAGTTCGAAAGCACCCCTAAGTGCAAGTACATAAATAGGTACCGCTTTATAGCGGGAAGGTAAACGGCGTTTCCGTGTGCGGCGCTGGTGCTGGCTCGCCAGAGCAACTTCGTCACGCTGGCCACATGACCCGGAAGTGTCTGCGGACAGCGCTGGCTCCTGGCCTCTTAAGTGAGATGAATGCACAACCCTAGAGTCGGACACGACTGGCCCATACGGGTACCTTTACCTTTTACTTTAGTGTTTTTAAGTATAGTTTCAAATGATGATGTGCTTAGCATCTCTTCCAGTTTGGTTCTTCGACTGTAACATTCCTCAGGACAGGAACCTGCCCTTTGTGCTTTATAGTGTTATGAGCATTGATATTAGTATCAGTGGACTTAAACGTTTGTGGATGCCTTTTTCCTTCTAGCCATAAGCTGATCCAATGTATAGAATACGCATTTGGATAGCCCATACTTGATGTACACCTTGGTATTTAGGTTATCTGAAGCAACTAATGCATTTTTTAAAGATGCATTTTTTACACGCACAATCACTTAAGAAGGACAGTTAAGGCTGAAAGCCCGTGCAATCCTGAAATAAGCAGGGCTTACTTCTGAGCAATCATGCATTCAGCTGAGCTCTAAGTGGTATTCTTTGTAATGTTCTGGAGAATATGCTTTCAATCCCCACCTAACAATTACGTTAATATCAGGGGTGCAGTGAAAATTAGCATATAAATCGGATTCAGAATTTTATCTGAAACACCTCTCTCTTCACCAATAGGGTTGCTAGCGGCTAAAGTTGAGATTGTGCCTGCTACTTTAAAAGCTCATAAAGACCCTAACTGTTATGTTCCTCTTTCACGTGATGTAAAAGCCATTACTGGAACAACAGTGGAATACACTGCAAGTTTAGTGCTCATTTCTGTGTTCTTTGCTTCCATTAATAATCTATTTGCAGATAATATGGAAATGAGTGCTAAACTTGTGCTATATTCCCATATAGTTCTGGAAGTGGCTTTTACATTGTGTGAAAGCTCAAACCTAATGTAGAAATTAACAGGGAAATGTGAAAATGGAATAAACTGTCGTGTGAATGCAGTGCTTGATTTCTTTTTTGTTTATTTATAATTTTCATTTATGTGTATTACAATTATTCAATCATAGTTTTAACATTTCAAACTCCAACTCCCTTCCCCTTCTTTCTGTGATTCTTTACATTTCTTTTCACCTTCCTGCATATTCCAAATTATCTCAACATACTCTTTTATATGTTCCCGTACATATCGATATATATTTTGAAACTGCAGGTTTTTACATTAATCCTGATTCCTGCCAATGTCTTAATCTGTTTACAGTTTGTTTGTAAATAATAAACCATTTCCATTCCTTCGTTTAAAAATTGTTATCTTGATTTCTCATTCTCCCGATAAGTTTTGCCATTTCTGCATAGTCCATTAACTTCTGTATCCATTCTTCTTTCGTCAGGACCTCTTCTTCCTTCTATTTTTGGGCAAATAACATTATTGCAGCTGTGGTTTCATATATAAATGCATTTCTATAATGTTTAGGTAGTTCTGATCCCATGATTCCCAAAAGAAAAGCTTCTGGGTTTTTTAAAAATAAATATTATCTTAAACATCTTTTTCAATTCATTCTATATCATTTCTCATTAAGCTTTAACCTTATTACAAGACCACCACATATGAAAAAATACCTTCTTTCTCTTTACATTTCCAGTACATATTCAATTTGGATTTGTATATTTTTGCCAATCTACTAGGTGTTAGGTACCATCTATATAACATTTTCATAAAGTTTTCTCTTAAACTATAGCATGCTGTAAATTTTATATCCATGTACCATAAACGTTCCCATGCATCCATTTCTATATTATGACCAATATCTATTGCCCAGCGCAGTGCTTGACTTCTGCTTGTTCTGTTGTACAGGACAGAAGGATGAGCAGCAGGTTAGAAGGTGGTGCTTATCTGAGCTATTTAAAGAGACAGGTAGAGCATCTTAGTTACGGTAGTTTCAGGCAGCCTTAACCTCTGGGAGCTCTTTAAGAAACACATTTCTAAATACCCCCAGAGACTGCCATTTTAAACACCACCTGTTTAATTAGGTTACACAACTAATCACCCAGATCTCTTGGAATATTGTCTCTGTTTGAATTGGCTTCCAGAGCCATTTTCTCAATTTGCTTTGGGCTTCTTTCCTAAGAAGCTGTGAGATGAAGACCTTCCATACTATTACATCTTAGAAGTAGAAGGTGAGTACTCTCTGTACTGCCTCTTTTCACGATCTGCATTCCGAGTTATCATCTCTCTCTGCTGCTGGTGGTAGAGGAAAAGTGGAACAGAATGGGACAGAGCAGAATGGATCTCTGCTGTTTCAAAACTGGATTACACCAGTGGAAACAACTGAGATGAAGATTTGTTAATCCACCAAAGTGAGTCATATTCTAGGGAAAATGCTTTGGGAAAGAAACTAATTAATGTTTTGGTTGTTGTGTGATTACAATATCTAGGATGGGAACGCATGTGCAATACTACCAATAATTAGCTTATTCTGAGTAAATGTATTTAACATTTAACATAATGCTGAGATTTCCACACCTGAATGGCAGCTATGTGGTTTGCTAAATGGAGAGGCATTCTATCACACAGGTGGAACTTGTTAAAAATCAGGTACTGCAGCTGAGGAAAGAAAACAGAAAAGGGGGGAGGCTCCTTTGTCTGATATTTTGGTGAAGTCACCCAAAAATGTTTAGAAGTTGCTTTGAGTGAATTTTTGAATGGTGCGATTTGAAGAGAGAATAGATGTAAGTCTAAAGGGAGGGAGGGTGGGTTGTTGGTGTGTGGTGTTAATTGTGCTTCTCCAAGGCATGGAATGCTGAATAATTTTAACAAACACAAAAATTCTCAACCATTGATGTCTATGCTATTTGATCTGAGAGTGTCCCACACTTGGTAGACCACACTGGAAATTCTGACAATCAACTTAATTAACTTGTAGCACCTCACTGCAATGCTTCTGTTAAGGCTTAATGTTTCTTTAACACCTGGTTTTCCTTGAGCTAATTCTTAGGTAGCTTTCTGCCTGCATTGGCCTCATTAATTCATCTGGTACTTTACAGATATAGTAGGAGAAGAAGGTGAAACTAAAGAATGGGAGAGAAGGGTGGTGAAGAACCCAGAGTTGGGCTAGGAAATGTTCAAAGTTGGTAATTTCTGGCAGTTACATAGTATAAAAATATGTAATCAGTATAAAATACTCTCTAAAACACAGTAACCCTGGGTGGTGGGGATTTTTTTCCTCATTCAATAACTCTCAACTCTAAGCATTTCCTGATGATAAAACAACAGGGGCCGATCTTATTCCCAGTGGGTGGGGTGTTCTGATCCTGAGATGTGGGAGGCAGGAAGGAGGGAGTTAAATGAAAACCATATGTTGTCTGACTTTGCCTCTGTTAGATTTCTGAAGTTTTATAGTAGAAAAAGACAGATACTAGATTTAGTTATTGGTTAGCATGAACGGCTCCTGGAAATCTGTCTCAAATGCTCAGATAGATGCAAGACCAAATGTGTCTCCTTTGCCATAGGTGCAGGAATTTTAGTGGTTTGTCAATGCTGCTAAATCACAATAAGGCTGCATTCAGACGTGGAGCTTACTGCAATAGTTTTCCTGAGTATAATGCTAGCACTTCTATCCCAATTTCTCACGTTCCTTTTCCACCGCAGTACCTTGTTGTGTTATGTAACTGTGGCTTTTGGATCAATACACAGTACAGTGGTACCTCGTGTTACAGACGCTTCGGGTTACAAAATCTGCTAACCAGGAAGTGGTTGCTCCAGGTTAAGAACTTTGCCCCAGGATAAGAACGGAAATCACGTGCCAGCAGTGCAGCAGCAGCAGGAGGCCCCATTAGCGAAAGCACGCCTCAGGTTAAGAACTGTTTCAGGTTAAGAATGGACCTCCGGAACGAATTAAGTTCTTAACCCGAGGTACCACTGTACTGCCTTGTCATGTTAAATTTGAAATGGTGGGAAAGAGCTGTCTGAACAAGGATGCCAACAGGATTTCCTGGGCCTGGTACAGTGTATGTGGTTTGGGGCCCCATCAGTCTATAAGAGCTGCTGCTTATATTCACTTAGGCTATACGAGTTCTTGGTGCTTGAAACCAAAGGAGGGAGGCTGTGGCTATTGTGCCACAGCCATGAGGTTTTGGGTGTTAATTTCCATTTCTTGAGTCATTGATAACATGGGTTTGTAGGTTTACAAAAAAGGAATGCCATATTGTATTTTTGAAATAGTATGCTTACTTTAAATACCATTGACTTCAGCTATACGATTTTGTGCTGGATTATAGCCTTTATTTTTACTTCCTGCTTCAGTAGTAGCCCTCAAAGTGGCATCTATAAAACTGTTCTTGATACTGGCCAATGCTTGCTCTTTTTACTGCCTGATGACAGTAAAACGTGTCAAGTGCCTTGGACTCAGTATAATATTGAGACAGGCCATGGTATCTTGGCACTGTTATCAATCCATGTGTACATGTGTATTCTTATTTTCTTTAGATATATCAAATTAATCCCACCCCAGTCCCCAGGATCATTAAGCGGAGACAACGTTATTATTGACCCAGAAAAGAGTTTGTTTTGTTATCTCTTCTGCAGACTGAGAATTCTTGGACAGATCTGCAAGACAACAGGAAATGTGCTAAAAATTAAGTGAACAATCAGTTCTTGTTCTCATGCTTGAAATGGCTTGATGCAACTCTATATTAGAAATGCTTTCTCTTAGATTCAGGAAACCAAGATAGCTGAGCAAGGTTACATTTTCCTCATATTGCATGCCTAACTGGCAAGTTCAAACTGTGCATGCTGCAAAATAGAATGACTTGCAGTGTGATCCTTTCCCCCATGCTCAGTGCTGCTGGATTAGGGTTAGGTTTAGGAGATGTGTCCCTCTGTCGGGCTCCACCAGTAGGAGGCTTTGTCACTGTGGAGGTCCCTGCTGCAGCTGCTGAAAGAACATAAAGTGGAGAAGCTCCTACCAGCAGCAGTGTTCCTGCTGACAGTAGCTTGCTTAGATCCTGAAACAGGATGTTACTGGGGTGAGGACGGAGCAGAGGCAGCCATGGATTCACCAGAACCACAGCCTCATTATCCATCTGAGAGGGAGCCAGTTTGGATCCTATTACTGTCCCAGCCTGGAGCTGCAACAGCAAAAAAATTGGGGGTGGAACAAGTGGCCCCCTTCCACTCTGGCCTTCAGAAGCCAACAGAGCTGCAAATTCTATTGTGAATTTGCTAATCCATGCCTCCTGGCCACTCTTTCTGCCCATATATATATATTTGACATACACCGTGTGATGTGTGGAAACTGGTATTTCCATTCTAGTAATCATTGACTGTTTTGAAACTAGTGTATATTCCGAGTGGGAGGCAGTGGAAGACAGGAGTACCTGGCGTGCTCTGGCCCATGGGGTCACAAAAAGTCGGACACGACTAAAAGACTAAACAACAACAACAACTTAGCGTATGTAATCCAGGCAGTTTCATGGAAAGAACTTGGTGGCATTAGACCTTGATGTTTACCCTCTGATTTGCTCCATAGGAACAAATAGGAACACAGGAAGCTGCTTTACGTCAAGCCATACATGATCTAGCCCAGCACTCGCTGGCAGCAGCTCTCCAGTGTCTTGGGCAAGATCTTGCTCCTCACCTGCACCTGTTCGTTTTAAATGGAGATGAACTCAAGACCTTCTGCTTGCAAAGCAAATGTTCTGCTACTGAGCTGTGGTCACCCCTGCCCCTTTGTTGTAGATGTTTCTCCCTATCTCTAGTTTTAGGTCTGTTCTGTATTTTGGAATGTGGATATTTTATCTCTAACTGTTGAAACAGTTGCTGTTTTGGCCCCCAGAGACGTTGGCACAACAATATGAGTTAAACCAGCCCTAAGATTTGTAGCATATCTGCTAAGGGATTTATGGGTTATAAATGCAATCAGTTGCCATGATAGAAACTGCAAAACAAATAGCTTTCTAGTACAAGGGAAGGCAAAATTCAGAGAAGGAATCTCCATTTCATAATTAAAATTAATGAATGATCATGCATCTGAAATCACAGGTTCCTTACCTCAGTTTTCCTATTGCAGCACATGAAACAGAGAGCGCGCCATCTTTTTTGGCAATCCAATGGCGCTATTCTTGCTAATCATTGCAAGGCAAATGGTCTCTTGTGGCAAGTCAAACACTCTTCCATGTGAAGTCTAGGAAATACTATTTTTCACACAAGGATTATCCCCTCTGAACCACGCAGGGTTATCTAGGAATGGATATTGAGCATATGATGATTAAATGGCAAAATGCACATATTCTAAGTGATAAGCCTACCAGTCATAGGAAGGTTTGAAAGGGAATTCCAGCTGCAGCTACAAAGGAAAAAGCTGGAGCATGCTCCTGAGCCTTTCTCTGCAGCCATGGCTTGTATTTTCAATCACCTGGTGTCATGTGATGTTGGATAATTGACAGGAGGGTGACTTCATCTACCTGTCCAAGGGGCCCACAGAGCCCTCAGGCCAGATCAACACCTCTCTGGATCAAGTGGTACTGTAAAAAGCAGAATATTTGTTTTTTGTTTTGTAGCTTCACTGCTCTAATTGATCTAGCACTATACTGGCGATCCACTAAAGAACTGGGAGGATCTGAACCATGTCCGTAGCCAAGGGGGGGGCAAGGAGGGGTAACTGCCCCCCCAATAATTTTTTAAAATAAAAATACATAGCAAACTGAGGTTCTGCCCCTGCTAACAAAAGGCCTCCTCCCCCCAACAAAAACCCTGGCTGCGCCCATGATCTGAACAATATGTGTGTGCTTTTGTTCTTTGTGCCCCACAGTAAAACATGTTCCCCGCTGCTGGAGATATCAAGCTAAAACACCTTTCAAACACAGGAATAGCTTGATATTGACTAGGATACCTTGGGGGCCCTTTAACGTAAATCCTTTCGCTCTCCCACATTCACTACTGTTGATGCTATTTTTTCTTTTGAATCTGCTTTCCTTCAGTTCTGTCTGATGATAATTCCATTCCTTCTAAGGAAGGATCTCCCTTAACTTGTATGTGTGTGAGAGAGCGTGAGCGTGAATGCACTACTGCCGAGCTGACACACGGTGGCTACAATTTGCCCCAATTCCAGTGTCATCCAAATATCTCTGTACTCCCATAAGTTCACCCCCCATAAATTTATTTATTTATTTCTGAGTTTTTTAAGGTAGATTACAAAGAGGAAAATAATGATAAGGCAATATTATATGGTCAGTTAAAGTACAGAAGAATACTTATTTTCAAATAGCTTAATTAGATTGATAGACATTGGTTTAATAAAGATAACATATAAAATTATAAATATTATGCATTTCTAGCTAATTTAAAATGACACAACCAAGTGCTTAAACTGTAATAAAATAGTATAGCTGTAGCGTATAGTTTCTGATATGAAATACAAATTTGTTTGTTCATGCACTTTGTTCTTGCACACCCATTCCCTCCAAATACTATCACTTGATCAAGATGAGGACTTAATTTAAGGCTGTGCTGGGTAGTGTTAGTTCAAGACTGGCCAAGAACAGTTCCCTAACCCAAGTGACTATACAATGGCAATCCAAGATACACAACCCAGGATCCCTTGAAATGTCGTGGAGGTAATTCTTGGCATTTGCATGGCTGTGCACAAGGTGAGGGTTGTGCCCTGGCCTGACTGGCAAGTTGCAATGGATTATTGGGTGCATGTCTCAGATCTCATGCTGCTTCATTGGCATCCATGAAAAACCTGTTGCCTCCAGCAACGATTTGAGTTGCTTGTGCTGCTGACACCAGCTCTGTTCATTCAGCAGAAGGAACTGAGAAGAATGGAAGGAATCTGCCACCTTTCATCCTCTCCCAGCCTCCCTGCAGTGTATACTCAGCAGGATGTAAATTTCTGTTGGCTGGCTAGTCCTCCTGAACTACAAATTGTGGACTGTGTCCTTCTATTCAGTGTCTTGGCCCTTGCTGCATGAGTGCCTCCTTAACTCATCAAGTTGTGCTTCTGCTTGGCTGTGACTGGGTCCAACTCTCTGCAGGAGTAGCACAATTCATGTGGTAGGCAAGGGAACAGATTTGAGCTGGCCTGAGCACTTTTTGAAAGCTTGCTTCTGTTTTTTCCCCCTCCACCCTTGCAGCATGAACAGCCAGGATATTTGGAGAGCTGTGAATAGTTCGGAAGGGCACAAAATCCTTATTGAGGCAACAGGGACTTGAGGCAACGAACCGTGTACTTCAAACTGTGTGTCTGTGTATGTTGAGAGAAGGTGCAGTGGGAACCTAGCGAAGTAGGTTACCTTCCTTGGTAGTGTGGAATTCGGTCCTGCTTGTATTGCTCTTTTGCAAAACTTGTTGCAGCTTTGCTTGCTGCAGTGCTCTGAGAAGCTCTGTGTGTGTGTGTGTGTGTGGCTTTCCAGTCAGCAAAAACTCACTTCAGACTCGAGGATCTATTTCCTCTCGCTCTCTTTCTCCATGCTGCCAAACTGAGCCAGGTCCTCTGAAGAGCAGCTCATTCCTGTACAAGCAGTTGGCCTCCTCGAGGGGCCCTGACCTTATTAGCAGTAAGGGGATGCTTCTCTGCCACTTCCAGGGAGGGAGGGTCATGAGAAGCAGCCATGAACGTGATGAGAATGTAAACAAAGGGCCAGATGCACCTTCCCAGACCTACATGGGGGACAGTTTCCTGAGGTGATACAAAATTCGACTTTACAGAACTGTGTTTCGTGTTGTGTAGGGTCTCCCTTTCCCTTTTGATTTGCTTGCCCAAAAGGTAAGACTAACAGTGTTTGAGTCTTGCTGACATAACTCATTCCCTTTTACTGAATAATTAAACATAACTGTAGCCTTTTTTTTGGCTTTGAGTTATCCTTAGAATGCTAATGCCACTTGTGAAGGGGGTCTGTGGGGACCCACCAGAGGGCATTTTGATCAGGGTCCTCTCAGTCCTTAACCCCATGCTGCCTGGATGTGACGTAAGAGGGGTGTGTAATTCATTATATTTAAGAGCTGCATTGGTCTCTCCAATTTATTCTGTACCAACCTGAAGGCTATGTAACTTGTCAATTAAGTTGCTTGCCTCCTGTTCTAACACTGATCAGTCTTCCCACTGCTAGAAGAGGTGGGGGTGGGGGGTAATAAATGAGTGTTGTGTCTTTTAGCAATAACTAAAGTGGAGTGCAGGATATTCCTATTAAGCATTTGGTATCTTTTATTCGCAGGATCAGCTGAGCTCATTAAAGCTAATCTCCTAATATCTTCTACAGAGGCCTATTGCCACATGTATTGCTATGAGTTTAGAGGGGTAGGCTGTATGCCTGAACCCCCTTCTAATTCCTGGATCCAGACCAGATTCAAGTTCTGGAATAGCCAGGCTACCTTCCTGGTGTGGTAACTCGCCTCCAAGTATAGCCCATTAAGGTAACAAAGGAAGCGGCTCTGTGCCAGACAACAAATGGGCGGGTAGATAGAAATACAAAAGGCCTGAGTTGGGAGTTGACTTATGTGAACTAGAAGCTAGAAGTAAGGCTGAAGGCTGGACAGCTGGGACACAGAACGATGCCAAATATGTGCTAGAATCCAAGGCTGGGGCTATGGGAGAAGCAAGACTATCTTGGGGTGTTAATGCTGTGAGCCTGTCCATCATAGGCTCAGGTTATATATATGTGTACATAAACCAAATATCATAAAGACATCACAGTCTCCGCTGTCTCTCATTTCAAGGAGAAAAACAACCCCTGGGGAAGTGCCTGGAACCCCTGGAATCTCACACCACTCAGTGACTGGGGTGGCGTAAAACAGTATTATAGTTACAAATCGGCCACTTGACAGCAGGTGGAGTCTAGCCCATGTCCTCCCTTTCTTCAGCTTTGCTTAGAAAGTAAATGTCAGCCTGATTCTGAGTATGGAGACTAACCTTTTCTCTTCTCATATGTGCATACATGAAATTGAATAAATAAGCAGACTCTCCACTATGTTGAAGGAATTTAGTACAAAGGGGCCCACTTGGGAAAGATGTCTCTTGGCACAATCAGGGGAAGTGGTGATAAAATCCCTTTTTAAAATATACTTGCAAACAAATGCCAGAAAACTGGAGCTACATTAAAAGAGATTTCTGAAGAAATAAAATGGAAAGACTGCTGGGTGGCAGTGGTTTATAAGTCCTGCTTAATCTGCATGCTAAAGTTCTTCAGGAAAAAGGAGCTTAATGAAAAATGCTAATTACTGAAATCATGTATTCATTAGTACCGTAGCTGCAGCATGAGACACTTGAAGGAAGAATTTCTAAAGTATTTTTGGTGGTATTCTTAACTGAGAAAGCCAGTTAGCTGTTTGACTGCTGCTTCTTTCCCAGGTCTCAACTGCTGTTGTACCACATATGAGAATCAAATCCTGAACTGGCTGCTGTAAAATTCTGCAGATCAATGTCCAAGAATTATTACAACAGACTTCAAGAAGCAATGTATTAGGATGGCGCTGTGCCATTTACAGAGGGCATTTCCTATGGCCCTCTTAATCAGATGCTCAGTAGTGAGCCACAAAAGAGAGCCTTTCCGTGGTGGGCCCCTAGATAGGGATTTTTTTCCGCAGGAAAGCCTGCCTGCCGCTATGTTGTTACTGATTTGGTACTAGGTCAAGACTTCTCTGTTCCAATACCTGGCTTTAAGGTCTTGTAGTACAGTTGGTGGTTCAAATGGCAACATTAAATGGCTGTTTTTGTTCTGTGGTATGTCTATAGTCTTGAATTCTGATGGCTGGTTGCATCTCAAGTTTATTTTACAGCATGGTTTTATTGTAATTTTTATTCTCTTTTCTTTAGTACAATGTCTTGAGAATTTATGAGGTGTCTCATAAATATAATTGTGATACATCCTTTGTAGATGTGAGTTGAACAGTGAGTCCTCTGCCTTGCAATATTAATTCCTTTGTCCTCTTTCCTCCCTGCCTTACTTCCTCCACAGTCCTTTTTGCAAACTTAGGTGGGTGATGGGGTGATGGATCATGACTTATACAGTGGTACCTTGGTACCTGAAAGGCTTGGCTCCCAAACGTCGCAAACCTGAAAGTAAGTGTTCCGGTTTGCGAATCTCTTTCAGAAGCCAAACATCCGAAGGGGCTTCCACTTGAGTGCAGGAAGCTCCTGCAACCAATCAGAAGCAGTGCCTTGGTTCGCGAACGGTTTCAGGAGTCGAATGGACTCCCAGAACGGATTAAGTTTGAGAACCAAGGTACCACTGTATTGAATTTGTTGGTCACCTTTCTACAGGGAAAAACAAAACTGTACCAAAGATAGAAGAATAAAAATGAAGCATTCCATTTTAAAAGTTTCATACTGTTAAAATATGAAACCCAGTCTCAATATGGCAATCATGTCATAGTTGTGTACATATTGCATCTTTTAAAGCACATTCTCCCCCCTCCCCAATATTTCTGGCATTGTAGTTTGTTAAGGATTGCTGAGAATTGTAATTCGATGAGAGGTAAACAACAATGGCCAGAATTATTTGAGGAGGAAAATGGGCTTCACATGTGCTTTAAGGATAAGAGTGTGTTCACAACCTTTGGTGTTTGACCTTGTGAACTAGCCTTTAGGCCAGCAGGTAGTTAATTGCCTAATACTTGTCTGTGAAGCGAGTGCAAAATCACTGTGTGAACAACGCGGATTCTGAGTTGGCAGGTGACTGAAAGTTTTATTAGAGAAAACTACAAGTTTATTATATATGCAAGTGGATGGGAATTGGTCAACCTATGTTATTCTGTTACTAAATTATAAGAAACATCTTATATTAGAGCCAAATGATGTGGCAGATTTAACATTTCTTCTTCCCTTGCTGTGCTCACATGCGGTGGTCTCTTCTTATGGAGCTTAGAGGCCTTTTTTAGCCCACAGTCTCCAACAAATTTGGTAAGAATACCCTTGTAAATGGCTTGCCCATTTGCAGCTCTTTCCTAGTAGCTGAACCCTGGGGAAGAAGCCATGTCCGTACAAGTCCTGAAGTCTGGCAATAAGAGAACAAGATAGTTGTTGGAGACTTTTAAAAGCAATTGTTTTTGTTTTGTAGTTCTTGACTAGAACCACTTCCTCTTTCGTAGGAATAGTGTCTGCTAATGCAGCACAGAGCCACTTCTCACTATTTTTAGTTGAAAAGCTTTGTGGTCTGCCTTGTGACCAGCTTCTGTTTTGACTCTGTTCAGACATCATGTGCTGATCATCCAGACATCCGTGCTCCATTCTTCTCTTTTCATGTCAAGTCCCTCTTCCAAGTTCACTCTAATTACAATTCAAACATCACAGCAAGCTATGGTTAGAGGAAACCTGGCCCTGGAGGAAAGGAGAAAGAAACTAGGTAATGCATGAGGCCAATCTTCTGAACCTGTGCCTGAAACATCCATATCTAGGAACCTTGACTATTTATTTTTATTTATATTGCACATTAAGCACATCTTAAGAGCTGCCTTACATCCCAAATACTTGTGTATGCAAACCAATGAAGATGTATCTATAGTCTTTGCACCAGCTATGAAAGTTTTTTCAATATTTTTTGTTCTAAAAAGTAACATAATGACAAGCCTTGCCAGACAATAACCTGAAACAGTTTACTTTAATAAATGGATATCAATGAAAGATAAAGAGCTTACTTTCCTGAATGTGGTTTCAAGTATAAATGGAATGTAGGTGAAATTATTAAATTTGTATTTATATAGAATAGTTCATCTTAGTGATTGTGATGTGATTATTTTTTTATTAGTGTGAAGGTAAAAATAAATGTGGACTTCTTGTCATGTTGCATAATCTCTCTTACCCTGCAACATCCCACTGACCTTAGTTCTCTCGCGTGCGAGAGAAAATGAAACCCAAAGATGCTTGATTCTTGGTCTCACAAGAGCATGATACCCAAAAAATGAGCGTCTTTTGGTCAGACGCTCTGGAATAAGGTAGCTGATTTGTGCCAGAGCGCCGGACCAAAAATGGGACATCCCAGGGATCCAATCAGAAGCTGGAATAGGCTTCTGTTATTCCGGGATATCCTGCTGAAATCCCGTTGAGGATTAGGGCTGGGCAATATCAGCTTTTCAACATCACGGTGCATCGCCAGCCAAACATTGCAGTTTGGTGATATACAGTGATGTTGAAAAAACGAGATGCATTAGCCTCTGCCTGCGAGGCATTGTGTGAAACTGTCCCAGCTCTCATCTTGAGAGCTGAGGTGGTTTCACCCAGGCACTCGCGGGCTGGGACAGTGCAGCTTGTTTGCACAGCTCAATTGGGGATTGGGAAGGTTCCCTTTCTGCACCTGAGACAGCCCTGGTGCTTTCCCTGCTTGTGCACGAGTGGCCGGAGCCTCGGGGCTGCTTTGCGCCGCTCACCTGGGGAGAGAAAGGCTCCCCCTCCCCAGCTGTGATAGCCCCGATGCTCTGTGCACAAGTGAGCAGAGCATCGGGGCTCCTTTAACTACTCGCAGCAACTGTGCTTACTAGCTGCATTTTGCTCTGGCAGGGATGGAGCCTAGTCAGGTTGGAACAGGACAGAGTTTAATTTCCTTGCCAAATCATGAGGCTCTGCAGACTTCAGAATACAATGGAGACTGGAATTAAACAAATGGAAGATAAATTGCTACTAAAAAGTAAACAGGTAGATCTTTCTTTCCACTGTATTGCTGACTGCATCTTGTTAAAGATCACTTTGCTGAATAGCTTGCGCCTTACGGGATTTGGACATAGATTTTGCAAATTCAAGGTGATATTTGAAATGACAGATATTGGCAATTTGTGTTACTTTTTTTGGTGTATGGGAAGCTAAACAAAGTGCAAAGTTGAGAGCATATGTCTATGGTGATGTGGTTCCAGTGAATTTGAGAAGACAAAAACAGAAAAGGCTGCAGGAGGGTGCAATGAAAAGATAAACGTGCAGATTTATATTATATTTATTATAGGTACAGTAGTTTCAAGGCTTTGTAGCAAAACCCAGTGCTATCCAACCAACTGTGTCAACTTCAATAGTATTATTTTTTAATCAAGCTTGATGGGCTTCATCTCATTTTGATCTGTACAGATCTCACTTCCTTAAAGAACTTCCTGTTTGAAACAGTGACAAATGTTGTGTGCTTTATGTAACTCTCACTAAGATCTGGCGGATGAAGAACTGGTTAGGCTCAGGCAATAAGTTTGCAGTACACTTGTGAGTTTGCCTCTTCCCTTTTTTAGCAGTTAACCCCTACTGCAGATCACTAAAGCTGCCTTCTGTTTTCAAAGCCACTTCCTATTATTCCAAGTAAAAAAGCCTGAAGTCTGCACTGATACATACATCCAAGAATTGAAATATGTAAGCCAAAGTGTTGCAAATTCGTATGGTGGAAATGTTACTCTCATAAAAATCTTGGACATTATATGACATAAGCATAGCACTTTATGAGAAATTAGGTTAACAATGGTTTTGGCAAACTACTTCTATTTCTATATTATTCTACTTGGAAATTGAAAAACTTTATTTCATTCACTTCAGATATACTAAAGATCCCACTGCAGAACTGGTAGCTTTATTTTGCTCCTGGGATGTGTAATTACTATGTGATTTGTCTCAGTAACTCATTGGGCTTATATTGCTATGCAAATTACTTGATAGATTCAAATGACAAACTCTAGCAATCATTTAGTGTAGCCACTCTGCGGAACCCTCTTCCTGCCCCTTCACCATACATGACAACCCATAATATTGCAAAGAGCTGCAAATATGGTTGTAAATATACAGTAAAATTAAAAAGAAACAAAACAATGTGGCTAATACATTGTTTATTGATAAGTGATAACCAATAAAGTTGTCAGGAAACTATTTGCATACATGCATTCTTTTGGAATAATTAAAGCACACTAGCATATGTTTAAAATCAAAACTATTTACAGCAGCTTAAAATTTAGGTTAACAGGCATAGCAGGATTTTGTCCAAATCCACAGGCTAGTAGGGTAGAGTTGTCTCTTGCTTGCATAACTTCCTGTAAAAAAGCTCCAAATGTGTCTTGGAATATCTTTTTCTTTTTAAAAGATTTGCTTGCTATTTGAATTCCTGAAATGAAGGTAGAACAGTTTTTAAATAAGCTTCCTAAATGTAGTTCCTTAGCTTTATAACCTTGTACTATGGAAAGGTGAACATAAGGATTAATGTTCAGAGAATGTAATATCAATAGAAATACTACATTGCTACAGGCAAACCTGCAGTAAGTTATTCCTTGCGGAGGAGGGAGGTATGTTTCTATCCAGCTTTTATCACATGTCTTCTCCTCATGTCTCCAGTAGATCCCAAACAGATCCATGCCCTCCAGATGTTTTACACTATAATTCCCAGAACCCTCTGCAGTAATATTTTATTGCAGGTGTATTCTGCAATATGTTCTTAAGACAAAAACAGAGCTTAGTGGTAAATTTATTCAGCTTTGTTCTGTGATGCTTCCCCAATGCCACCATATTATATTGCTCTCTGGAGTGGCTCTAATGCAACAAAAACGGGACAAAAATAAACCAGAACATATGAAATAGTTAATTTCTGTTAATTTCTGATTGTGAAACATTTGTAATGTGAATGAGCATTCTGGCCAATATAGTTTTGCATTCACATTGAAAAGTGGTTTAAAAGAAGAAACACTTTATGGACTTTTTCCACTTGAGGCATAATGTTGTTCAATAAAACAAATACCGGTAATAGCAACTGATAGGTACACCTATCCTTTGCAAAACCATCACAGATTATATGATGTTTGCTTGTTTGTTGGCATATTGAACAGAGCTTGGCGCTTTGAATATTATGTCCTTTCGTCTAAAGCAGGGATGGGGAACCTGTGGCCCTGTGGATGTTGTTGGACTTCTGTTGCCATTGTCGAGAGCTCCACAGGTTCTTCATCCCAGCTCTAAAGCAAATAGACAAAGAGGGGGGAAGTTGAGGAAGTGAACAGCCAGATTCTGGATAATGCTTGGGGAATATGGATAGTATTCAACAAAGTTTTACTCAGAATAAACCCACTGAAAGAAATGAACACGACGTAGTTAAAACCATCAATTTCAGTGGATCTGCTCTGAGTAAAACCTAGTTGAATACCACCTTGTTTATTTTCTGACCTAACAGCCAACTATTCAAACTGGAGAATCCATTCAGGCTTAAGTGATACACTTGAACATAATCTGCAAATGAAATATATCTGTAAGGTGACACCACATGTGGCACATTCTAGCAGTTTGAGGGAAGAGGTCCTGGCACTGCTGTCTTTTCAGTATACTCTCTCATCCTAGCATGGGAATAGTTAAAAACCTACCACTGAAGGAAATGTCAACGTCAAAGCAGTGTTTTCCACAGAACAATCTATTTGAATATTAAATACTCTGGAGTAGTTGCACTTTCATTCCAACGGCCATTGTGGATATGACTGCCAAGGTTCCACAACTTTTGTTTGAACTATTCATTTATCATAATGAAATGACAAACACGATTTATCTGGTATTGGGAAATATTGGGCAGTGTGCAGCGCTTCCTGCGCACACAGTCTGAAATCTGTACTGTATTAACCTTCAAGTCAAGCTATGGAGATGGGAATAGGATGGAAGGGAGAGTGGGCTTTTATCTGTTGAGCACTTAGCATTTGTTAAGCAGTGGGGGCAATATATGATTTTAGCATGACACATAATTACTGTGGAGCATTTCCTGTCACAGGATAAAGTAATGGCCCCTGGCTTAGATGTGGGGTGCAGGGGGGGGGATGAGACAGGCAGAAGGTAGCTCAGGATCTATGGATAGAGTTTCTGAGTGATTTGAGTTAGACCAGCAAGTATTTTTGACTCCCAATTTAGCAGAAATAAAATGGCTCCTTTCTGCCCCTTGGCCGTCCTAATTTTGCTGCTGAAATTAAGACAGCTTGGGATTTTTTTATGTGCAGGATTGTGAGCTCCTGTACTCGTAGCCCTGGGCTCAGAATTATTTCATTCTAAGTGTATAAGAATCTTGAGGATCAAGGAAAAGCAAAGTCGACCCTGCAAGCCTAATTTCTGCCTGCCTTTGGCTTGCTTTTAATAGGAATCTGTCAAATTCAAAGATAGCTCTGTGCAGTGAGTATAACCTGTAATACTTAAATGAAACTTCCAGGTTGAGACGCATTTGCAGCAGCAGGAGGAGGCAGCAAACTGAAGGGAAAGCCTGCCGTGTTAATTCCTTGCTTTGGGGTTCCCAGACACATCTGGCTGGCCATGGTGAGAAACAGGATGCTGGACTCTTGGTCTGATCCAGCAGGGCTGCTATTCCCACACATAAGAGAAGAACGGAGCAGTAAGAAAACTGGAAAACAAGGAAGTTTGTTATACACACTGTTGAGCTGGAGGAGCTTGGAAGTAGTACAGAGAACTGCCTGCCTGGCAATGTTATTCTGTGGTTGCCTAACTCTTTTATTTGCACTGCAGAGCAATCAGCATGTTTTTTGTTTTTTATAAAATGTGGCAGCTGAGATGCAGATCTGCTCTGAGTCAGGGGGACTCCGTCAGGCTGCTATTTCCTTTTCAGCCTGACCCCAGATTGTTTGGAAGGAGTTTCTCACTCTTCCTCCACCCAATTCCTCCCCCCCTTCCCATCCTGGCCTCTGAGGGGTGTTAACAAATTACATGCATGCTCTTTATACGGCAACCTTCTCTCCCCACACCCCCCCATCTGATCTAAAAGGAGAAAACTGCCTGGGAGAACTGCATTGTCAACGATGGTAAATTTTTGCTCAGCTCATTGGATCTTAATGGGCTAGCTGTGCCTCTGTGGGTTGCACAGCAAAGGATGGCATACCCAGGGAGGTCTCGTTTGAGGAGGTCTTTCAGTGAGCATATCAGAGTCTCCACCAACAAAGCATGGGATGTCTTCTGGAAGAGCGCACGAGAAAAACGCTTGTCAGGTCAGTTGTCTGAGTTCTTTCACTACTAATCTTCACAATTTACTTGCCTTTATTGACTGCACTTCCCATACCAAAAATGGAGAGGAAGTCTCTTAGGGAGCTATCAATGTTGTATTGGCATAAGTATATATGTTATCCCACCTGAGATCGTGGTTCGGGGTCATACCTTGGTAGTTCAGAACGGGAAATGCAGGATATTGACTCGTTGCTTTCTTAGTTGTTGATGCAAACCAGCCTCAGTACATCACTTTCCCAGTTAAATATGTCAAGTGAATATGTAATAAACTAGACACTGGAATTTGGAATCGTGTGAAATCCTGGATTGTGAAATGTCAGATTAGTTCTGTTCTTTCTTAGTGCATGCAACTCTCAAGTGTGGTGACCACAAACAGCTGTTATGAAAAGTCGTAGAAGAAATCTAAAACACTTGGAACGAAATGGTTGTATATACGTTCAGTTCACTGCAGTATGCAATGTTTTGATGTTCTAATGCCAAATGGAGCATATATAACTATTGAACCTTAAATCTATGTGATAGCGTGCAGACTGACATGTTGATACCCTGACACTCAGTGGGGAAATCTGGTAATACCCAGCGAAACATTTTAGAAATGTGTTCTAAATACAACACTTTTCAAATAGTGCAGCTGTAGTCGGAGGACACCTCTTTTTTGGCAACGAAGTTTTGACTTTTTAGCTTAACCCCCGAGTCATCCGCGACTGGACCTAATGGTCAGGGGTACCTTTACCTTTTTGATACTGCTTAGCAATTAACCAGATCTGTTGTTAGGAGAATATTGTTTCCTGTTACCCCCAAGTTCAACCAGGTGAGTAGGGACTGTGGGAGGGAGGCATTGCACCTGTACCAGGATGGGGCAAGTGTGGTTCTGTGTGGCTGCCTGTCTGTCAGCCAGCATGTCTGCTAGCAGTGAGGCGGGAGAGGGGGCAGAGCCTGAAGCTATCAAAGTCTACTCTGCTCTTGGCTGTGGTCCTCTATCTGGTCTTTGCATTCTCACTCACTTGCCCTGGTGTAATATAGGTATTTGTTTATTTCTATATTACATTTATATCCCATCTTTTTTTCTGAAAGGAGTTCAAGTAGCATGCATGGTATTAACTGCCAGCCTTGTTTAACCAGGTTAGTCATATTAGGGTTTGTACCAAAGGAAAAGCATTGGTTAGCATTTTGAGGTACACCTTTATAGTAAAAGAAGGACTCTTAGACTAAAGACTGTAGGACCCTAGAGTGGGGAAAGGGCATCCTTTGAGACTTGCTTGAACCACACACTCAAAATATTTAAGGTTGGGAGGGCCTGGGGGATGTGAGTCGGCTAGGCCTTGGTCAACCAAGAGATCCCAACTGCTCCTATTTGGGACAGCTTTCTTTGCTTACTATGAATGACATCCACCCAGGTATTCAAGCTTAATTGTTACATGTTCAGGTGGACAAGTAGTGCCTTCAAGGAAATGGTTAACTATGTCTGAAAACATGAGTATTAACCAATAGTGGAGGTGCTCAGGGCACCATTCTGATTGGTTCTGTTTCGTAAATTTTGAATGCCTAGAGATTTTGGAATTGATTAAAGCAAATGAGAGGCCTATGGCCCTCCAAATGTAGTTGGAGTCCAGCTCCCATCAGTCTCATCCAGCATGGCCTTTTGTTAGGCGTGGTGGGTGTTCTGGTCCAAAAACATCTGGAGGACCACAGGTCCCCATACATGCATTAAAGGAACCTTAATTCGAACATTGTGATACTAAAGGTTTACTTATACGGCTCAGTCTGCTTATTGCCATCTGTCCTGGTAATGTCCAGTAGGCCTGCTGTTTATGTTCTTTGCTGAGTCTGGGCTCATAAAAATGTTAAGAGTCATAGGCAGGCAGAGCAAAGTGTCATTGACATGGACACAGTTGCAAAGATATGCTAGCAGTGGGGAAGCTGGAGATCAGTCTTTGCCAGGAACATCTGTATGTGGCTTTGGGTAGGCCAGTCACTCTAAGTTTTGGTTCCCCATATGTGAAGTATGATATATTGCCATATGTCCTCTTTTTCCAGTACACGTCCTCTTTTTCATGGGTAGAGTTGTCATAGCAATCCATAGAAGAAGTCGGCAAATTTGTCCTTTTTTTTTTGCTCTTCAAAACATGGCAACCCTGAAAAACTACAATCTGTAATACAGTGGTGTAAAAGACGTAGGATAAAAAAAAATAATCATAGGGACAAGATTTAGAACATGAGACATTAATTAATTGCTCTTGTAAGTTAAACAGAAAAGTTAGTGCATCTGGGAGATAATGTTAGGAATCTCCTTTGCCTGGCAAAGAATAATCCAGAGTAGTCTAAAAATCTCATGTATTTGAAAAGGTTTCAAGCGCTTGTAGATACTGATGCTTGCCAGGGCTAAATCTAGTGAATGGAAAAGCTATTTTCCAGGATCCTCTTCCATAATCCCCTCTCTTCCCTTTGCGATATTGATCATTTATTGGTTGGTTGGTTGGTTGGTTGTACTTTAATCTATTTGGGGTAGGGTGGTAGGCACATATGCTTTGCATGCCCAAGATCCCACGTTCAATCTGTGTCATCCCCAGGTTGAGCTGAGCAAGACACCCACCTGGAGAGCTGCTGTCAGTCTGTCTGCAATGCAATGCTGAGCTAGGTGGACCAGTGGTCTGATTCTGTATAAAGCAGCTTCCTATTTATTCTGTTATCCCACACCACAGGCTTGCTTTTTACAGAATTAAAGCTGGGAACCTGGGGGTTGTGGATCATCCTGGTGAACATTCATGGACTTACATCTAGGGAATGGTGGCATATCTCCAGCTCCACTTTCCTTAAGGTGAACATACATTATTAATAACTAGCAAGATGTGTCCCCCAATGATAGAAGGATGCAAATATAAATGACGAGAGTGTGTGGCTGTCAGGATGGGCTGCAGCCAGGGCCCATTAGCCTCACTGAGGCAGTTGCCTCAAGCAGCAGACTGATGACGGCTGGGAGGGGCAGCGGGTCAGAAAGAGAGGGACCTCCTCATGTGCTTTTGCCACTCTTCCTTTGGCTGTGGATTCAGCGCTGTGAGGATCTTGCCGCTGTCCACCTGGGCAGGGCTCTGGGCCTGACGACACCCCAGGCTGCCTCCAGTTGCCTCAGGACACAACGCCCCCATGGAGGCCGCCACAGGGCAGAGGAGGCAGTGAGGGGTGTGGACCACAGACACTGCCCCGTCTGCCACCCTGGTCCCCAGCATTGCCACCACTGGGAATTTCCTGATCCCAGTGACAGTGCTCTTGCTGCTGCTTGTTGAATCAACCTTAACAAACTATGATTCCTGCAGAGGAGCACCAGTTTATTTTTTGCCTTGGGTGGCAAAATTTCTTGGGCCAGCCCTGGCTGCAAGAAAGTGTGGTATTGAGTACCAGTTCCCACTTCCAGTCTGATTTTTTGAATGTGTTATTTCCATTGTTCCTCACTTTCTGCATTCATTTGGAATCTCATCTGTCCCTTTATTCACCTTCAGTTTTGACACTGCAAGAGTGACAGATGGAAAAGGTCATGTTGCTTGCTCTATTCCTCCAGCCACTAAACTGGAATCCCTGCTTACTTGATTTGATTAGCAGAGATAAGAAAACTGATAAAAGTATTATACAGAGTGGCTCTCTGGGCATCCTCTATCTCCACACATTTTGAATTTGAGCTAATCATCAAACACATTTTAAAACCTTGCTATCACCTCATTCACTCACCAGAGCAGGGGAGGAGGAAGGATCTCTTGCCATAATTCCACTGCAAGAAGCCTGCTCTTTTGACTGTGTTCAGGATTCTCCCAATAGCAGATTGATGAGATGGCTGTAGGAGATTGGATGCTAAGAACATAATGCGAATGTTTTTTCTCATGCACCCATTGGAAAATTTGAACAAAGTATTAAATAAAATAAACTTTAAAAAAGTTAAGCTGAATTGATGATGAGAGACATTACTTTTTGTCTACCATTCCCCCTCTCACTATAGACACCAATATATAATTAGCCAAAAATGGTTGCATTTGCACCACCTAGTCTGCAATCCTAACCCAACTTACGTGGAAGCAAGACCTATTGAATTCAGTAGGACTGACTTCTAAGTAGACATGGTTAAGATTGCACTGTTAATGGGCCTTTTTCTGCCCCTGCTTGATTCCTGCTTGTTGCTGTCATTGAGGATTCTCTGTTATTTCTCATCTCCCCTACCAACCAACTCCTCCAGTACACTCTAAAACTTCAAATGCCATAGATTTATATAAAAGCCAGTTTGCAATGTTCTGTTGTAATCTAGGCCTGGCAGATAAGAATGACCTCAAACCTCTTAGTGGCTGAGGTCACCAAGGCCTGGTCTCAGCAGCACTATCCCAGCCATCTTATAAGCAATGTGGTTGGTTTTATATATGGAAGTTTTAGAAGAATCTGGGGGAGAGCATGAGATCTGGGGCCTGCATCAAAAAATTGTACTTCAGCCACAGACATACCCAGTGACCCCCTAACTATGCCCCTCTCTGTTTTCCCCCAGTAGAATTCAGGCTTGGAATGAAGAAGGCAAACAGAAAGCAAAAAAATGTTCCTCTTCAACCAGGCCTTTGGCCGATTAATATTCTACAGCCTTTTAAATGTGTCTGTGGGAAGGGGGGGTATTGTTTTGTTGTTTTGTTTTAATTATTTATTTGTGTTTCTATATTGTATTCTGTGAGCCACCTTAAGTTGTTGTGATGAAGGGTAGTATATAAAATTTAACCACCACCACCATCACCTGCCACTTTTTTACAGCGGTAAGAAAATGTACCCCCCATAATATAATAACATAATTACAACATAACAATGAATTAACATAATTATATAATAATGAATCAACATTTAGGTAAAACATTAAATACTTTGGCACAGGAGGACTCCTGTGACCAAAGTGAAATAATAGATTTATTTCAGTCACTGACCAGAGTGCAACATAAATTATATAAGTTTAAACCTTAATTGCTAATTTAAAACATATTAAGACATTGGCCGTTAGATTCATTCAAAGCTTGTCTCCTTAATTTGTGACCAAAATGGATTTGGAGCTTTGAGTAAGTACAGCAATGTGTTGGCACACTGCTTCAGATTCCAGGAGGTAATCTCTAGCACCCTAAAGGGGGGGGGGGGCAGAAATACCTGACTCTTCCATGTGTGTAGGTAGCCTCTTCCCCAACAGCTACAATTAATCTTTGATGAAATAACCATTTTTCTTCAGCTGTTGGGAGATGTGAGAGTATTTTGGAGCTAAAATAAAGCATTCCACACATAAGATAAATAAAAGCTTTAATGGCAATGACAGTAACAAATTGCCAAGTTACTTGAACTGGCTTTATAAATATTTTTCTTTTAAGGAGCTTTATGGTTTGTTCATTTGAATCATCTAGTCCTCTAGTACAATCATCTTGTGTTAATCTCAGTTAGGAAGGAAAAGAGATTCATACAGCTGTCCTACAGCTGGTATTTATCCTGCTTTGAACATGTAAGAGTTCCTATAAGTGGGATCAGTCTCCTTCCTGAAAAAGTGATATAAAGAAACATAAAAGTTATTTCTTTGTTTCTTTCTTAAAGCAAGGGTGAAGCTGCTGTCAGAGCTACCCTGGATATGCTCTTTTGCCTTTTGATTTATTTATTTTTTGTGGTTAACTCATTGGTTCAATCTGGGGGTGGGGAGTAACATATAGATAATTAAAGAAGGACCCCTGGATGGTTAAGTCCAGTCAAAGGCGACTATGGGGTTACAGCGCTCATCTCGCTTTGAAGCCGAGGAGCCGGCGTTTGTCCACAAACAGTTTTCTGAGTCATGTAGCCAGCGTGACTAAACCGCTACTGGTGCGTGGAGGACCGTGACGAGTGCCAGAGCGCACGGAAACACCGTTTACCTTCCCACTACAGCGGTACCTAGTTATCTACTTGCACTGGCATGCTTTCGAATTGCTAGGTTGGCAGGCGCTGGGACAGAGCAATGGGAGCTCACCGTGTTGTGGGGATTCGAACCGCCAACCTTCTGATCAGCAAGCCCAAGAGGCTCAGTGGTTTAGACCACAGCGCCACCCGCATCCCTTAGATAATTACTGAAAACTGGCTTGTGCCTTTGTTAGTTCCAGCAAAGTTGGATGAGAAATCTGGAGAGTGTTGGCATTCACATGTAACACAGATAAATGCTGTGAAATTCTGAACACTTGGAGCTGCATCTGAGTGGCCTGCTTAACAGTTATGGAGCACATGATGCTGCAGAGCTGCTTAAACTAAGCTGGTGCAAATCTGATTAGTAACCTAGCACCAAGGAGTTGCCTTCATCATTAGACGACTGTAAGGGAAATGAAGGCACATCTCTCGTGTATTGTTAAAATAAAGGCGAATGTAAGTATCTGCAGTATAAGACTGAGGTGCTTTTAGTACAGTTCCTTGCCAGAAGCAAAGGGACAAGAAGCTGGGCTGGTAAATGAAAGCCCAGGAGGATGGCAAACAGAACATGCTTATTTGGGCTTCTGATTATTCTTAGAAGGATTTCATGACTGATATAAAAATGGTGTTTACTTTTTTCTAAAGGAACCACTATAAATCCGTTAAATCTCCAGAACATTCTTGGAGCTACCACTTGGAAATCGTGGTCAATGAGAGGACCATTCCCCTTCTGGTGAAAGGCTGCAAAGCTTGCACAGACGGACGACACATCAGGTGGAATCCTTTAGTCTAACATCTGTTAGGGGGTGAAGTTGTGCTTCACCCCCATCTCCAAATAGCTCAATCACAGGGGTACCATGTTAGAGGGGGTCTAGTTGGAAGTATGTGTCCAAAAGCCAAGGCATGCAGCAGATGGGCCATAGAGCTTCCTGCAATGACTTGGGAGGGCCGCTTGTGTAGACCTGTGTCTTGCAGTGGACCCATCAACCCCGTGATGGACCTATCATGCCTCAGTCCTCCACCAAGAAGCTGAGAGTGGTATACACCCAATGCCTATTCCAAATCCTACCAACATCTGGAATCAATAACATTGTGGCCAAGTTTAAAATCCCAAAACGTTCTCCAGTTTGTTCACTTTCATAGGGTAGGCCTTGCTCCAATAGGAGGGATTTCTATAAGTGAGCCCACAATAGCAGCCCTGTGTCACCATCGGTTGGAGAAAAGCCTTTTTTTTTTAGTTGGGGGAGTGAATGAGCAATAGCAAATACTAGGCTTTGAGATGGAATTCCATGGGAATATCAACTAGGTGACAAGCAATGTTTCTACAGCAGGGTGACGGTGAATTTTTACATATACAGCTGTGTTTTATTATCCTCTGTAAACATAGAAGCACGGGGAAGTTTTAAAAATTCCTACATATTTTTCCATTCCTAATGTTTGTTACTATTTTGGTTCTTAATACAAATTGCACACACATTTTTTGTCTAGCATTCCCCACGTCCCTCACACACACCAAAAGCCTGCTGCAGCAACGATCAGAATGTCCTCTACCAAACATACAATTGTTCTGCAAGAGTAGACATTAAGTAGGCCTTTAATGTGGAACTGTTCAGGGTTCTTTCTTTTCCAATATGTCAATTATATCTTGCTTGATCTAAGCATCTGTTGCAGCAGGCAAATCTCTATATTTGTGCTGGTTCCAAGTTTTCTATCAGGCTCATTCACTGCACTGTAGAAGTATCTAGGCTTAAGAAAAGAATGTTATATTCAGTGGTGTGTAGGTGTGGGATTCCTGTATTTAATTCCACTCTCAGATTATTTGTGAAAAACGGAAGCTGTAGAAAGGCTAAGGAACTCTAGGGTGGAGTTGAAATGGGGATTCCATGCAGGAGGGAGGGAGAGAATTGTCTGAAACTGTAGAGGAGCAGTAGTGTCTGAAGGTGCACTCTCCAAGGCGGCTTTGTACAACCTAGTGGGGAAATTAATTTCTAACTAATTTCATCAGCCACTGCAGAGAATCCAGCTGTAGCAGTGTTTGGATGAAGACCAATCCTGGAACTATCACTTAGCTTCCCTGCTGTGCAGTAAAAGTTGAATTGAGCAATCCTTGTCACTTGCCTTGGCTGCTGGAAGGAGAGGATATGTTGCAAAAGTGAAGAAGGGGCAGGGAGATCTGATGCTCCAGCGGAACTCAGTGTTGTACAGTATTCTTTCAGTTTATTTTCTTTGAATGGTGCGCACGTGGAAGCCGCAAATGCAATGTTGTTCCTTAAAAGCTGTTTAATACTTCTCTAGTACTAGAGACAACTTTCTGGCGAAGTAGTTCCCCCACAAACCATCAAAGGAGTTTGTTTCATAGAATCATAGAGTTGGAAGGGGTCCTGAGGATCATCTAGTCCAGCCCCCTGCACGTTTAATATCACAACAGCTTGTATCTTATATGCTTCTATTCATAAAAAAATCAGAGCCATTTACAACAGTCAATGCAGATGAAGCATTTGAGCAGTGGTGAGTCATTTCTGAAACATCCCATCTCCCACCCAGAAGCGATTTAGGATGTTCATTCTTTGTGCATCTTCACCAGTTGTTGCCTGTAACTTCCGGCATGGTGCAAAAACTTACGGCAGCCATCACAACTCTCTCACCAGGCCCTAGCCTCAATACAAGCGGAAAGAATTGTGTCCCTTCATAACCATATAGTCACGTGGATGGCATGCAAAGAAGTATGGCAATATAGACAGTTAATGCATGGCTAAACCTAGATCTGAATAAGATTGGTGCAGCCTCTTACAGTCCCTGGCCTGCTGTCACCTACTTTCAACCAGTCACAGGAGACAGAGTGGGATTTTGTTAAAAATATTTTGGGTTTCTTCACGTTTTTAGTTTCATTTTAAATTCAAAGTTTATTTAAATTGCAGTTATTTACTGTTAAAATTCACACTTCATGACATTTGTTAATTTAAATAATTGTTTTGTGTACTTATTTAAAAGGAAGACTAAAAATACCCTTTTATGTGATTTTAAAGTTTCCTTTTGAGTTTGTGTCTCCTCCACCTTGCAAAATTCCAGCATACCGCAAAAAAAGCATCTCCAATACTTCCCCTTCTATGTGCATAAATGAACAGCGTCTTGCCTGCTCCCTCCTTTTAATGAAGTGTCAGTATGACTGTGTGAAGCTATTGTAAAAATAAGTTAAAGCCTAAGGGAAAGATCTGCAGGACTGTGTACCATTGGGAGATTGGGAGTCTGTACAGGAGAAGATTAATGGAGCCAGAGGCATAACTTTGGTTAGAGAAGGGAAGGGTGATAATTGTTAAATGATCTTGCTTAAGCTTGCTGACCAGTGACAACATCTAGTTGTTTCTGTGAGTGAGAAGAAACAATGAAAAAATGCAAACTGGTGGGGGCAGCTGAGTTTTGTGCTAATGGTATTTTGTTGGGTTGACTGTTTCAAGGGCTGTCTGGTCCAAGTTTAGTTTGGAAATAAAGAACCATAAGAAGGAAGAGCAAGGGGCCTTGAAGTTGCCCATCAACAGTGAACACCTGAACTGCAGAGTAAGCAGGTACATAGGCAATCTGGTCAGAGTCTTCCCTTCTATGATGAGATGTATTGTATTACTACTTCAATTATAGTAATCCTATCTGAATGTGCATCTGCACACATAAATTAGCATATGCAAATCTTCACCTCCTTTTTCATCCCCCCCTTGACAATCCATTCCCTCCCTTTTTGGTGATTTGTAACTGGCCACCTTACAGATATATAACAACATGATTTAATTTAATTTAATCAAACACATAATTTAAAAGTAAGATGGTAACACTAAAAGTAACAGGCAAATACCTCTAAGCAATGATCAAGCCCAGCGGAGCATTTAAAATTATAATAAAGCCACAATAATAGAGCATAACAGGTTTCAGGTCCAATTAAAATCATTACAAAAAAAGCTACAGTAATACAGTAAACAAAGGTTTTCAAGGCCTGAAGTGATAGGAGCTTGTCTAATAATGCTTGGAGCATTAAATAAAGTGTCAGATTACTACAAGTGAAAATCTCGGTCAGAAATTCAAAACTATCTAGTAGTAGGAAGGTCTACTAAGTTTTCAGTGGCTAAACTTAATATCATTTTTAGTACAGTACACGTAAATGTCTGCTGATTTTGTTTTCTTAGTGCCTATATGCTGAGAGACAGCTTTTAGAGTCCCTGGATTTCAAACAGAAAGCATAAGTCTTTGAAAGGAAAAAAAATTTTTTCCTTCCAGTAGCACCTTAAAGACCAACTAAGTTAGTTCTTGGTATGAGCTTTCGTGTGCATGCACACTTCTTCAGATCGTGCATGCACACGAAAGCTCATACCAAGAACTAACTTAGTTGGTCTTTAAGGTGCTACTGGAAGGGAAAAAATTTTTTTGTTTTGACTATGGCAGACCAACACGGCTACCTATCTGTAACTGAATCTTTGAAAGGAATTATAAGATATGGGATAGGAACAGCACTTGTACCTGTGGTTCTGGAGAAAGTGAGGATCTTCCAGATTTTCTTTTAAATGCTATGTACAACTTGGCCAATGAAGCTGTACTGGCATTGGTTCTTACTGGACCACCGTTTTGGAATTCTGCGCAAAGGTTTGTTATCTGTAAAAAGGCGTCAGTGAGACAGTTGAAAAGATGCTGTGCTTACCCCAGAAGGGGGCAGCAAAGTAGCAGCATCTACTGCAAATCACTACTGAAATACAAGAGCTGAGATTAGAAACTGCAAATAACAATCTTCTTGCCTTCACATGGCAATGCTTTTATTTAAAAAAAAACCTGGAATGCTGAACTAAAAGGAGAATAGGCAATGTGGACAACTTTTTAAAAAAATTCTTGAAACCACCATTGCTGCATTTTCACTAGCACTGATTCTTGCAGTCCTTCTTTCTTATCAGCCTTTAAGTTTCATACTATTAAGTCACAGTAATTTATCAAGGTACCCAGTTCTGCTAATAAAATAACTAGTTCTTTAAACCCTCAGATTTAGCAGGTATTCTGCTTACTGTAGTTTTAAAACAGATGTAATACAAAATTGGTAAGAATAAACCTTTGTGCATTCCATAAAGATCCTCTTAGGTGTTGAGATCGGCAGAGGAGGCCCTTTTGGTAGTTCCACCATTATCTTCAGAAGTTTAGGGGGTGAGGTCCAAGAAAGGGCATTCTTGGGGCTTTAGTGCAACCTACTTGATTACTTCATTATTTATAGATAACTGTGGGTGGGTATCTCTAGAAATAGGAATCTTTGTTGGTTGTGATAAATGGGTATACATAGGATGCAGCTGAATGGGTGTAAGGAACTCCAGATGGCTGAATTTCAGTTTGGGGTTTGTTGACTTTTGAAAGCAGATTGCTGGTATGGAGGGTAGTTTTGCCATAAAACAAGCTGCTAGTAGCTATCCTGTTAAAAAACCCCACTCTGAATTAGTGTCATAATGTTTCACACATAGCCATAGGCTCTGTTTGAAATGAAGGCTGCTGTAAGGAGTCTGTCTGCATGTGAATAAGGCTGAGAGGTTGACTGTTCCTCAATGGGAGCTAATGATTAGGATATCTTTTCTTAAAGATAAACCTACTTGTATGGTGGGGTCTGAATTTTGTGACTAGCAAAAATGAAACAACGTTGTGGTTTTGAATGTTGGATGAGAGGAGAGAGGTTCTAACCCAGTGACACCCCCCCCCCCGCATGTCAGTTTTCTGCTTGCTGGATTTAATAATGTGATTCCCCTCCCTGCAAATCAGAACTGACAGTACAGAACAGAGACAGAAGAATAGCTCATCTGATTCCTACCTCATTTTGCTTTATGTGGAGAGTATGTTGCTGACTGGCTAGGAGGAGGAAGGTGTGTTCTGTGGGGGAGAGATGCAGTTATTGCACCTCCTTTACAAGTATGCTTTCTTCCACTATGTTGGGTTTCTATTTTTGTAATTAATATTACAAAGTATCTCTCCTCCAAAGGAAAAAGGTAAAGGTAAAGGACCCCTGTGAACGACTCTGGGGTTGTGGCGCTCATCTCGCTTTACTGGCCGAGGGAGCTGATGTTTGTCCACAGACAGTTTTTCCAGGACATGTGGCCAGCATGACTAAGCCGCTCCTGGTGAAACCAGAGCAGCGCACGGAAACGCCGTTTACCTTCCCGCTGGAGTGGTACCTATTTATCTACTTGCACTTTTTTTGGCGTGCTTTCAAACTGCTAGATTGGCAGGAGCAGGGACCGAGCAATGGAAGGTCACTCCGTCATGGGGATTTGAACCGCGACCTTCCGATTGACAAGCCTCTAGGTTCAGTGGTGTAACACAGTGCTAAATGCTGTAGTACTTCACTGCTTGAGATGGGAAGTATATAGTACACCAATGGAGGAAGAAGCAAAGGGAGGATTGAGAGGCCACTTGTTATTACTTGGTAGGTGGAAGTGTTGTAATCTGAGCTCTCCCAGTTTTTCCCTGTTAACTTCAGAGTGCTCCAAAAGTATGATATAACGGTGAAGAAGTACAACTGGCATAAGAGACTCTGTTGTGGTTTCAGTTCTAATGGAAGAAACAGTTGCTTGAAAATAGAAATGGGAACAGAAACCAGTGTGTTGTTCTAACTCAATTACCGAGCTTGACGTAAACTACAACAATGATTTAACCAAAGAAACCATCATCCTGCCAGCTGACTGTCCACTCAGCACTATGCTGTGAGCTGTGGGAACAACCAGATGAAAGGCTTCTTCATCCCCCCCCCCCAAAAAATCAGCTGCAGATGGCAGGATAAACTTTTTTTCTGACTTCATGCATACACGCAATTTTGTAGCAAGACAGCCCCAGCCCAGCCTGTAGTAAAAATTACACCATTTGAAGTTTGCAATTGTTGGCATCCATCTGTTTCAGCAGGCAGTGGAAGAGTGTGCCTTCAGGGCTGAAGTCAAACCATTGGAGAGTTACATTACTGCTACAGGACAGACATATTTTGTTGAAACTTGGGCCGATGAAGGCATCTGATTGTGCTGCTTCAGTCTCTCTTGATTTGTTGCCACAGGGGCTTGAAATTGTGGAGGTATAGTTTGTTGAGGCTTCTGGTTATTTGAACCCCTAGATACCAGAATTTGGTGTGGCAGAGTTTTACCTTTGTGATGTTGGTGAATTCCTTTTGGGTATGCAGGGTGTGTGGGGGTTGAAGCACATAGCCTCAGATTTTGCAAAGTTTACTTGTAGGCCCAACATCATTGCGAATGTGTTGAGTTCTTTAGTTAGGGTGGTTGCTGTGTTTATACCAGTGTAAAGTTGTGTGAGGATTTAAGTATGCAGTTGAGGTATCTCTTTTGAATGTTAAAAGATGTTTGTAATACATTTTGAGTTCTGTACTGGCAGGTGTCCAGAAGCAATACCTTTATTGGGATTTCTGCATTTCTAAAGGTTCGACATGGACTTTCTATACAATGGGGAGCAACAAAACAACACAACTACATAAAAAGCAAACAGTGAAAGATGCTGCCTTCTTTGTTACCACTATAAATACAGGATGGCTTCAAGTGACAGCAGGAACCAAATACCAGCCAGGAGCTGGATTTACTTCCCAGTGTCTTTGAAAGGCTAGATCCTTCCTTCCTTTCATTTCTTACTGCTTTAAATTTTTAAGGGAAAAAATCTCAAAGTGGTTTACTGCATATTAAAGCATCAAATAAAACATTACTGAAGAAAGTCAAATATAAAGAAGATTGTTGTTGTTTAGTCGTGTCCGACTCTTCATGACCACATGGACCAGAGCATACCAGGCACTCCTGTCTTCCACTGCCTCCCGCAGTTTGGTCAAACTCACGTTGGTAGCTTCGAGAACACTGTCCAACCATCTCGTCCTCTGCCGTCCCCTTCTCCTTGTGCCCTCCATCTTTCCCAACATCAGGGTCTTTTCCAGGGAGTCTTCTCTTCTCATGAGGTGGCCAAAATATTGGAGCCTCAGCTTTAGGATCTGTCCTTCCAGTGAGCACTCAGGGCTGATTTCCTTCAGAAAGGATAGGGTTGATCTTCTTGCAGTCCATGAGACTCTCAAGAGTCTCCTCCAGCACCATAATTCAAAAGCATAGTTTTCTAAAAGAAGATAGCTTCTGCAAATGAGGACCTACATAATTTCCAAGGTTGGAATAGCAGGAAATCCTAGGTGTTGGTTGCAACTAATTTATCATTGAGAGTGCACATATAAGTGTGACTTGGAATACTCTTGAGGGATATTTTATCAGCTATGTTGATTGATGTTTAATGGGCCAATGAACATTTCAACACAAAGTGTAGATAATAAGCGGGGCATACAAAGTACATACTGTGCAAAACCCTGATGGCTTCCAAACACAACACAATCATGCATCTATATTGTAAGAGGGTATAATGCACAAAATATTCATCTTTTGGCATCTCCTGGATTTACTGCTGAAGCTGGCACCTAAATAAGGATCAGCTGCCAGGTGGAGGAGCACAGAATGTTCAGGGAGGACAAGTCAAGTTTTTACTTGTTTTGAAACATCCAAACAATATTGAAAAGTCCATGGAAACGTGATTAAAATAACTCTTTGCACTAGAAAACAGGAAACCTTTGGTCTAAATATTACTTTAAAATATTGGAACGGGGAGCAGGGGGAGAGAGTTATAGAAATATGTGATTCACATATTATACTTTTGTAAATTTGATGTAGTTTTCTAAAATGACCAGTTTTACATGGAAATGTCTCCTCTTCTGTGGTTTTATAATAAGATTTGGCCATGACCCCTGGCATCCCTACTTGGATAAAACAAACAATATTCATGTATGTTCCTTCAACATGATCCTTAAGGAAATGAGCTTTTAAAAAACAGATAAGCACTGACAATATTTTGGAACGGTACATCCAGGAGCTTTTCCTTTATAAATATGACAGGTTCAAATTACTTTGGTGGGGTGACAGAGTGAGCTAAATGGAATGTCTTTGTGCCTGTTAATGTTCAACATGATCAAATGTGACCTTTCAGGTTACACAGAACTCTTCAGCAGAAGTTACCTGTTAAATTCAAAATTTCATAAAACTGCCTCACTGCTTTAGACCAGAGGTCAACTTACTTAATACTTGGGTTTTATAAACAGCTAAACAAAATCTCTGGGAAACTAAAAGAAGAACATAATATCAATAGCCTTTCCCTGTTCTTTGTCCCCAGCATTTGGTAATCAGAGGTATAGTGTCTCTGAGCTTAAGGTTCCATTTTGAGCTATTATAATTGATAGTTGGGTCTATCATTCATTTAAATTGTCTAATTATTTCTGAAAGCCACCTCATCTAGTAAGAACCATTGCATTGTTCAATTATTGTCTTAAGCATGAACTTCCTAGGTGACCAAACTACTATTAGTTCAGTCTGAGCCCCATTCATGCAATAGTGGGGTGACTGTGGCCAACATAAGGTGACTGCTTATAAGGGTCATTGAGATAATTAGGGTTTTGCATCCATTGTTAATAATTTTTCAGTTACCTAAAAGGACAGTTCTGATATAGCACAATTGTTCTAAATATAGCAGTTTTACCAAAGTCGCTCCTAATTTCTAGTTAGAGATGTTTCTAAGTGTTCACTTGAATTATTTTTAAAGGATTTCATAAAGTTTTTCCAATGTGACTGACTATTGCATTTTATGTTACATTGTTGCCTGTTTGCACAGTTTTAAGCTCCTCTTGGGACCTCTTCAATTTGCTTTGGCTTCACTTTCCTGAATGATTTTGTGTCTGCTGTTGTTCGTCTTAATTGTAAAAACTGCATTTATTCCTACGCTCTATTTCCTGTGCTTTGAGCAGTTATGAATCTATATTAATGAGTCATGTTCTATTATCTGTTAATTTCTTTGAAGCTTTGGTAAGGAACTTTATGAAAAAACTGAAGTACAAGTACATTAAGTCTACAGAATCATCCCTACTAGTATGTTGATACCCTCAAAGAATTTTAAAGGAAGAAAAAGCCACAGTATCTCTTTGTGGAAGCCATCCTGATTCTATGTGAGCAAGGTGCTTTGTTCAATATGTTTAATAATTCAAGCAAAAATGATGTTTACCACTGTACCTGGTGCAGACATTAGACTGCTAATTTCCTGGGCGTCCCATCCGTCCATCCGCCCCCACCCCCGCTCTAGAGCCTTTCTGTTATTTTATTTTTTAAAATTGCTTCCTCCAAATGTTCCTCCAGATTGTAAAGCAGCTGGCTTTAGAAATGTGATGAATAATTTTAACTGTAGAGTTGTTGGTTTTTGAGCTCATGCTATTTGGCATGCGCGACTTGTTTGCAAGTACTATGGTTCCCTATACTGATGAGCACGTGTTGAATGTAAATCTGAAGGTTTTGTTTGATACTCCCATAGAATAATTGAATAGCATTTCTGAACATTATTTTGGCATGCAAAAAGTGCAACTCTCTGTAACTGCTTCATGCAGCAATAGATTGTAACATGATTTGTATTTTTAACATTAACACACACACCCCGCAACTTCAAAAGAAGTAAGTGGCTTTGAATAGTCTGCTTTGTATAATAACTGATCATTCATCTACCCTTTGCATGGTACCTACAGCCTACTTAACTAAGGTCATAATTATTCATAACTGCTTACCTTTGGTAAAAGTTTGCGGCAACCCCACATTCCTATCTGACTAAAAGCCTTTAGCATTTCTTCCCAATGTGGTGTTATCTAGATTGGTTCAGTACCGCTAAAGCTGCTGCTCGTATGATTCAATTTGACATTAGCCAATTCATCAGGTCTGAGGAGAACACACCAAAAAGGGGAGCCTTATCATAGTATGAATGATTTATATTCTATTGGCTGGGAACGGGAGAATGCCAAAAATGTGTTTGGAAGAAAAATGGCTTAGCTTAGACTGGTGGCAGGGTAGAGAATGTAATTTATTTATGGCACCACTTTGAAACTGGCCTATGTGGGAAGTGGCTGGATTTATCTTGTATAATCATTTGTGCCTGTTGATATGGAACAACCATTGTTTCTAGGAAGGCGGGATCAACATCTCTTTCCAAATGATACCAAATACTGGAGCCAAAATGTGGAAATTGGTATTATTGGTATCAATGGCATGAGATAGAAGTCTGTCTTCTTATTAATTTTTTTTAGACCAGGCATATTATTTTGCTATCACATAGCTATAAAATTATTCTGTAATTCAGTGACGGATAAGAGTATTTAAAAGCACTATGGGAATCACATTTCAACTGTAATATTGAGCCAACTAAATGGCATAAACTTTGGGAGAAATGGCCATTTAAGCCTCTATCAACAAGATAAAAGAAAATACAGTGGTACCTCGGGTTAAGTACTTAATTCGTTCTGGAGGTCCGTTCTTAACCTGAAACTGTTCTTAACCTGAAGCACCACTTTAGCTAATGGGGCCTCCTGCTGCCGCCACGCCGCCGGAGCACAATTTCTGTTCTTAACCTGAAGCACTATTTCTGGGTTAGCAGAGTCTGTAACCTGAAGCGTATGTAACCTGAACCGTATGTAACCCGAGGTACCACTGTATTAAGATACTGCATTGGTGGCATCTTTCACCTCTCAGAGGCTACAAAATAAACCATCAATCCAACCCATTATATTGGAGGAGTCTTATTAGCACATGTAGTGGAGCTGTGAGAATGTTCAAGGTTTTTGGAGTTTAGTAATAGATAAAGTTATTCTTTTTACAGTTCAAATGTAAATCCCTTTTTAATGATGGCAAATTTTAGCTAAAAATTGGAAGGTAGCTGCTGATTTGACCCTTGAGGAAAGATAAAATAAGATCTAGAACACTGCACTCATGGAAAAACTATCTAAGCAACTTAAGACTCTAACAAAAATACACCAAACAAAGACTATTTTGAGGAAACATGGTATATTTTTATTCAGCATATCAGAAACAACAGGATGAGGACACCGCCCTCAGCACTTGGCAATTTCTGGCATAATCTGTGGAAACAATTAACATGATATTATATAATACCTACAGTTGATCTTAATATATACACGTTTTGTGAAATAACTTACCTCTGTGTGAATGATATACACACATTGAATGAATAGTAAGGGAGCAAGAACAGGGGTTCTTTTGAGTTAGTTTATCTGTGTTTACTGTTCAAAATGCATAAATAAAGACTACATAAAAAGAACTGGAACAGCAAGAATCAATTAACCCTTCTTTAAGATAACTGAAGTAAATATTTAAATGCAGAAGTACAAAGTGCAGAATGGGCATGAATCTTTAGCAATATACCATCTAACTTGATCAGTGTGAACTTAAAAGGATTTTGCTTTCAAAAAGGTGTACAAGTGGTGTCTTAATTCAAGAAGATTAAGTAGGATATATCCCAGCTCCTCTGCTGTACTTGGCTGGTGCCAATCCCTACAACTTGACTTGATTTACATTTTCTGATCATGCTTTCATATTGGACAACTCTGGAGAGACTTAAAATTCAACAGATGACAGGTTGCTACTTTTTGATCTCAATCTGACCATATTCAGTCACTGGTGTATATTGGAATAAAGTGCACTGATCTTCCAGAAAACAGTGGCATGTGATGACAACAGTCTTTGTTCCTGGGTAGACCTTGCTGTCAGCCTGCTATGTCAGTCCAAAAGTGTGTGTGTGTATTGCTCGTGCTACCTTGTGAGGGACAAAGCCTGTGCCACTTAAGAATCTAGTTCAAAGGCTGGAAGGATTTATGTATACATTCTATCTACCAGTCTTTGTCTCATGGCTACTTCATTTGCTAATTTTTACACTCAGGACAATTCAGGAAGACACATCCACAATTTTGGGGGTTTGCTGTAAAGATGCATGCAAATAGTGGACCAATGTGAACTGATATTTCCAGGATTGACTGACACTTGAATATGTGGAGATGATAATAGCGATTGCAACAGCTAGGCTGCTTCATAAATGAGTGGCACAATCAACTTTTCCTCTGTCGTAGCTTTAACTTTAACTGCCTTTTCTCTCTGGGGTCAATGCTGAATTCAGGTAAGATCAGGAATTTCCGAAGTAAGGTGTTCCTTCAGAGTTTTTAATGGCTCTGTTCTGTGACTGTATTTGTGGTAGTCCAGATTTCCTCTGCTTTGGACAAAGGAACCTGTAACCTCAGAAGGCAGGCCTCGCTTTTATGGTTGCTGCAGCCCTAGAGTATAAACAAAGATGGGTTCTTCTATACTTAAGGAAATCTTCCAACAGCTTGCAGGAAGTTACAGGGTTTAGGAGTGTTTACACAGTTTCATTAAATAAAAATAAAAGTATATTTGTCTTCCTTGGAATGTGTTAGAGAGAGCAGTTTCTTAGTAGTTAAGAAAAGCAAGATCAGAGCCCATCTGATACAAAGAAAATTTGCCACTTGTAAATTAGCTATAAAGCTGTAAGCTTGATCGTTTTGGTAGCTGTCTGGGCATTCCTTTGTTAGAGAAAGTGCTTGTTATTTTTATAACCTGCCCTGGGATTTTATGGTGAAGGTCGGGTATGAAATCTTACAAATACATTGGAGAACTAATAGCTCTCCTGTTCAAAATGCTCAAGTGAGAACTTTGAAGATGACAAACCTTCCTCCTACCCCAGCTAGGAGGAGCGCAATTATATGAAGTGCTGTGGGTGTGGAGTGGGTATGAGGACAAAAAAAGGAGTTTTGGAAACAGAAATCGCCAAGAGTTAGCTGGAGGCTGGCAGCATCTTGGGTGTTGAGTGTCTCTTTGGTGTGTAGGAGTGCACATGTTGCTTGCTGGCTTCCACTTACACTCTTTTTGTCAACAAACGAAGTATTTTAAAAATGTCCTAAGTCTTGAGTGCCGCCTTCAAAGGAAGCCAACCTAAGCAGTGCTGCCCCAGAAACTTCTCGCCATCAGCAGTGGGGTGTGTGTGTGTGTGCATAATCATGTTTTCTAAGCATCAGTTTTTAATGCAGCAGTTTTCCACTTCTTTCTACTACAGCTGCTGCTACTAAGGCTTAGAAACATAGAATTGTAGAGTTGGAAGGGACCACAAGGATCATCTAGTAGTTCAACCCCCTGCAATGCAGGAATCTTTCGCCCAATGTGGGGCTCGAACCCACAACCTTGAAATTAAGAGTCTTATGCTCTGCCAACTGAGCTATCACACAATTGTTGCTTTTCCTTTTCTATACTAAAGTCACAAATAAAGTTCACTGCTATAGGAGTAGGAAACTCTTATGTGGTATGTGAAACATGCTTTAAAAGACATGGGAAATGTAAATAACACATCCGGTCAAGTTTGTGCTGCTTTAAAAAACTAACAGGAAAGCAAATGCTTAAATCAACAGAACACGTTAGCATTTATATGTTTACAGAAAGTCTTCAAATAAATCAGTTGTTGAAATAGCTTTCTAAATCTGAGAACTCATTTATTGTGCATCCAATTGTCACTTTCTAATAAAATGTTATAAGTTTTTGCATTTTTTTTAACGAATAGGTTTCTTTTAAAAAATTATGAAGATATTTCACATAGCTGTGAATGGTAAAATAATTCACTTTTGCTCTCTCCCTGATGTTAGCCAGACAACTCAAGGGAAGCTGTGTCCTCTTTCACAATCTTAGATACTGCCTTAAAATATTTTTATGGCAAAGCAGTAAGAATGCTTTGTACCTCCATAGTAATCATCACCCCATTCAAAAATAACTGTGGGAAAGTTATACAAATTACATAAACACTTTTGATAGATCTCTATTGTTGAGAACTTGAGCCAAGATGGATTATCATAACTTAATGTAAGTGGCCACTCAGAACAGGGAAAGGGTTTAGTTCTTACGAGCATTAATGGTGGCAAGGTTCTCTGAGATAGTGACTAGGTGTGCTTTTTGCTTAGTTTGTCAGCCGTAAAGACCAAAAAATGGTTACTATACCAATTTTGTATAATCAGGAAAGTGGGTGTTTCATAGTGTGTTTTTTCTATAAGATTACAAATGAGTCTGTCTCTTGAATCATATGTTTATTTAAGAAATAAATGCAGTTATATCAATCCATATCCACTATCTTCAAGTAAGGCACAGATCAGTCTGTTTACTGTGAATTCTGAAATTCAACGGGCTCTGGTACAGCAAAGGTGCTGACTGTATTTCAACAGGGTGTTATCCTGAGAATACCATCAGGGTTGAGGCATAATTCTGAAATCTGAATGGAACCTATTGGACAGGGGCTACTACTAATGGATTATCCAGGCAGTTGTTTCAAAGAATGACCCTACCACATGTTAGACTTGGGAGGAAAGTTATGCATAGTTTGATTCAGAGGTGTAGCTAGGAAGGGGTGGGGGTGGGGTGCACTGGGAGCCACACCGCGGGTGCAGCACTTACCACAGGGCCTGCAGCATGCCTGAGCCACGCAGCTCTCCTGGGAGTGACGCGGTGGCTCGGACTGCCTGCAGGCCCTACGTTGCTTGAAAAAGCAACACTGAATGTGGGCACTGGGATTCCAGCACACCTTGCCCTGTCCCATGGGCACATCGCCCCGTCCCCTGTGCATGGCACACGTACTACCCTGGGCACCCAAGCAGCTAGCTACGCCACTGGTCTGATTAAGATACAATAGTGTGATCTTCTCTAGTTCACATGCAATGAATGGAGGAGATAATTTTCATGCAGGTAGTGAATGGAAAAGGTAGTTTTTCTGTAGAAAAGGAACTGTGTTGTAGCTGTTTGCGCTCCTTCCTTTAAAGTCTATTTGCGTTCTAGCAAATAAGGTGATCATTCTTAGCTGTCCTTAGGGACAGCAAAGGAGGAGCAGAAATTGATGAGAGAGTCCCAAGAAAATGGCTCCATGGAGAAAAGTTGTGCTATCTAAAGGAATGTCTTCTCCAACATGAACCTACCTCCCAGGAAATACCTTCTCCAGGTGCTCCAGCCTAGGGGTGTGGTTACTGGATAGGGGGCCTTTTCACTGGTGGTATTCAGATTATGGAACTCTCCTCCTTTGCCTGTTTAACTAGTGAGGCAGCAGGTGAAGTCTGTCAAATTCTCTCAGGCTTTTAGTAACTGTCCCCTTTTTATGGCCTGAGCTGCTATCTTCTTTTTCATGGAGGTTGTCTGTTAGCTGCTTTTTGTGGTATTTTTTGTGGTGTTATTGTAAGCCTAAGGCTTTTGCAATGAGTGAGCGAGAAATGGGGAAACTGCTTCAGACATCCCCTGGAGCTATTCATTCTCAGTTGTTGTGGATGATGGTCACTGCAATAAGGCACAAATATGGGAGCTTTGCAATTTGACGCTGTTTAAAACCATATTAACTATCAGGAGCCTATGTATGCAGAGTGGCATTTCTGATAAAACTCCAATCCTAAATGGTTTTATCTAGTGCTGCACCAGCTGCATTCCATTCTGTCAGTGGGATTTGCTCTGTGCACCCAGAATCTGCTCTGGATGGTGCCCCAACACTATTTGCATAAACCCTACCCAAATCTGGAGTGGCTAAGATGGTGGGATGGTAGCTTGTACACCTCTTTCCGGCAACTCCTGCAGCCAAGCTGGTGCCAAATGCTGGTGTTTTCCATTGGATCACATCAGTGAGGCCAAGAGGGGGCCGAGTCTTGTCGTCTGGGCTACCTAAGATTTCCATACACACCACCTAGGCTTTAGCCCCAGAAAGGTCACTTTGGTGCCTCTAATGCAGGGGTTTGCCTTCACCCCTGGAGGCACACTCCACTGTCCCTTGAGATGGACAGATGTCAACCACATTTGCCTGCATAGACGTTACACTTCTGGTGAAAGATGTGTGGTTTCTGTGCAACAACTGAGTAATTTACAAATGGTATGCATAAAAAAATAGAGTTCCACCTTCTGGAAAAGCCTAACGCCTGTGTATGGACTGTAAAAATTTATCAACTGAAACATTATGAGGTACGCTAAAGTCCAGCCTCTTTATCTGCATAATCTGTTCAGTGTTGAAGCTATTTCTTAGACCTCCTTCATCAAGATTTTCTGGAGTTGCTGAAAACCATCAAAATACTACAGGCCTCCTATTAAGGCTACCATTAGCCTTTAAATATCTTAGAAATCATCTGTTGCTTTAACAAACATGCTTAGTTTCCTTCCTGCATTGTAACTCTATGACTGAATGAGAAAGCGTATTTCACATTCTTTGTGCAGTGATAAGTACAACCTTCTTTATCATAGCTGTGCTGCACCTTCTAGGTGGTGCCAGAACATTTCTGCTGATTTTTCATGGCTATGACACTTGAAGAAATGTAGTAGAAAAGATGAGTGGAACTGTAGACTGATAATTAGTAGAAATCCACTGTTTCAAAATTGGTGAATGAATATGGAGACAGGCAAAGTAAGTAGGAATGTCTTTAATCATCGCATTAATGTGTTGGTGGACATGCCAAGAAAGTCAGCATTCACACAGAGCACATTCACTCACACGCAGATACGCAAAAAGGAAAGGCCTAGATTAAACTAGGCTGGGTGGTTCCTTTTTTGTGTATCAAAAAAGAGGCAAATAGGGAAATTACTTGGACTTTCAAAAAGCTGTTGACAATTTCTGTCATTAAAGACTCCTGAGCAAGCTTAGTAGTCATGGAATAGGAGGAGGGGTGCTCTTGTGGATGAGGAATTGGAAAAGTAGAAGTAGGAGAGAATAGGAATCACTACATAGTTCGCCAAATGGAGGGATGTATTATTATTGTTGTTATTATTATTATTAATAATAATATTTATTATTTATTAGACTTCCATACCACCCTTCATTACAAGATCTCAGGTCAGTTCACAGGATAAAGTACCAAGGGGTGTTGTTTGTTATTTTATTCTTCTTTTATATTCTGCCTTACTTCCATCATGGAACTCAAGTCTGTGTGTACATGGGGTTTCCAGGCGGTTACATGCCCAGGTGCTGAACAGACTCCTAGAACATGTCTGTAGTTCATAGCTTAGTTGATGTAGGTAGGAGTATTATTGTGAAATGAAGTGGCAAGGGGATCACTAATGAAAGTTAAGTGTGTGTGTGCCAAGGAAACAAAAGTATTACTCAAATGCATAACTTGCATGCATATTTTACCAACAGCTCATCACCAGTTGTATTTCATAACACAAGATCAGTTGGCTTTTGCATGTGAGGAGAGGGAAAGATAAGGTGCTTGAAAAATGTGTCTGCAAGCCAGGGCAAATTTGAAAATGCAGGCTTCCTGTAGAACAGCATCCATTGAGGCCTTCTAGCCCCTGGCTGCCCCTTGTCTTTTTTATTTAAAAAATATATTGAATTTGTTGTCAAATATTTCCCATTTTTGCTACATTTTTATGTGATTTTTCAGCTGGTTCAAATCCTTCTCCTTGTTGTTTTCTATTTTCAGGACAAGGTAGGTGATTTTGCTTCCTAACCCAGAAAAGAAAAGCATTTTTTTAAAAATCCATTTAAAACACATTTTTGAACTTTGGGGGACCTCCTGATTCAAAGCTAACACTTCTTTTCTAGCCAACAATATGAGCTCATTCCAGATCTGGAAAAACAAAGAAAAATAAATACAGGGCACTTAGCGTTCTTATGTAACATCCGTGGATTTTTGGCACAGACCGTGTGGAAAGCTGCATGGAACTTATTAATACGGCTTGAAAACTGGGTGGACTTCCTTTTCTGTGTTTAACCTTCCCTAGCAGCAGCAGTGAAAGCTATATAACTAAAACAGTGCAGTGTGGTAATAAGGAGTTATCTTGCCAGAGTATTTCCTCCTCTTGTTTGAGCTCTTCAAAAGAGTTTCCTTTGGCTAGGATTCACTGTTTGCTTGGTGGTACAAAACTGGAGGGAACTTTTGCCACTGTTTAGCTATAATGAGGATCTGTGGTGGCTGATCTAGATATGTATGGGTGCCACATATATCCTCACCCTGCCAAGCTGCTCATAAGGACATGAGAACAGTACTGCTGGAACAGACTAAAAGCCTATCAGGTCCAGCATCCTGTTTTCCCACACTGCTTTGCTTGTTCTCTAATCAGAACACTAGTTATCAAGCAGCCTTTTTTGCATAGTTGTTGTCAGGTGCAAAAAGGAACTCTTCCTCCATGCTTAAGCTAATTGTAAATATCAGATACCTAGTCTTTGGTTACCGCCATACCACCAGTGTTTTTCAGGAGAGTTTCAAGCACATACTGGAAATTTCAGTTTGTGCAGTTTAAGTGGTTTAAAGTGCCTCTGTCTGTAGCACAACAAATCCACTTTAGAATAATAATAATGAACAAACAGATGCTTTGTGGTTCAGAAAGCATTGAAAAATGCATTGAAAAGTGTGGTGTGAACAAATGATTAACAAGACATCTAAACACAGCAGAAGAAATCAATATGAGAGCTCATTGTCATATAACAAACAAATCAGAAGAAATTCTCAGTGAAGACCACACATAGTGTAACCCAGGCTTCCTCAACCTCGGCCCGCCAGATGTTTTGAGACTACAGTTCCCATCATCCCTTACCACTGGTCCTGCTAGCTAGAGATCATGGGAGTTGTAGGCCAAAAACATCTGGAGGGCCAAGGTTGAGGAAGCCTGGTCTAACCTCTGCAAAAGCTTTATGCAAGCGAATGTGGATGAATGCTCCAAAACATTATTTGGAGGAGCCTATCAACTCTCCTCCCTTTCCCCACCATTATAGCAGCTTGAAATCTTTCATTTGTGAATTAACATCAACATGAGCCAGGCACTGCTGGCCATCTTTTGCCAAAGCTTTCTATTACCTTGTGGGAATGCTGCATGGGCAGAGGGACTTGGCTTGGCTGAGAGACCTTTGGCAGACAGTGCAGCTGGGGTTGCAATCCAGTTTTAGCCTTTCCCTTTGCTCATGGAGCCCTCTCTTCTCTGTTTACAACAGTAGAAAGGTCCGCTGGCAACTGTGTTAATTGCTCACATGGAAAAATAACATTAGTGTGTGTATTTTTAGCTGCATTTTTCTCCTATATTTCAACTGAAAACTAGGAGAAGGGTTGTGGTTGCTCATCTCTTCACATAAAGCAAGTGTGAACCTCTCTCTCAGATACTGGAGATCAACTTCAATTGACCCAAGGGTCTTTTCGCAGAAGACGCTTTCAGGTCAGAACAGCTTGACCAGCCTATAAGACTGAAAAAGTACAAAACTTAATTTCTTCTGTGAGGTAGCTTACCTCAGTTGTCCTGCAGCTTACAGCTGTGAACCAGATAAAGGTAAGACTACTGATGTTCTCCATTAAAGTTGGTAGGACCATTATTGAGGGGGAAGGGCAGCAACAGTACAGTGGTACCTCGGGATACATATGCTTCAGGTTACATACGCTTCAGGTTACAGACTCCGCTAACCCAGAAATAGTACCTTGGGTTAAGAACTTTGCTTCAGGATGAGAAAAGAAATCACACGGCGGTGGCGCTGCAGCAGCAGGAGGCCCCATTAGCTAAAGTGCTGCTTCAGGTTAACAACAGTTTCAGGTTAAGAACGGACCTCCGGAACAAATTAAGTACGTAACCAGAGGTACCACTGTTCTAACAAATATTATCTTATAGTTGCCTTCTGTGTGGTTGGCTGTGTGTCAGATACAATATAGTAGTAATGTGCGCATATCAATTTTGCTGGTTTTGGGGTCTTTCTAATAATAGTTTACTTGTGAGACCACAGAGTACATGCAAAGAATACTGCTGGATTATTTTGAAATGCTGCAGTTAGGATTGTCTGACTCTTTGCACAGATGTCTTGTTAGAATGACACTTCTTTTGTGCTTGGATGACTTGGCTACATTCAAAGCTGTTGTCATGTGATAGCAGCCAAAAGCAGCTGTCTTTGTATTGATGGCTGAAACCTTAAAGTGAACTTTCTTTAGAAGTGGGCTGTGATTGTGGTGTTAACTCCTTGTATACTTAGGAGTTGTTATGTGTGTGTGGAGAGGGGGGTAGCTTCTAAAAGCTTCCTGAATTGCAATGATGCTTTTACTATAGTATTCCTTTAAGTGTAGAATATCTTTTTTTATATATATTACAAATAGCTGGTGCAACCCCCTCCATTACCACCAAGCTGGATTGAGACAGTGAAGTGGGTGGACAGGGGCTTTGCTCCCTGCTGCAGTCCTCATCCCTGCACCTACAATTTTAAGGGGGGCACTCCCAGTATCCTTTACAGCAGACAATCTGCTCTTTATCAGGTAGCTCTGGCCCCTGGCCCCTAACATAGGAATCAGTTAAATTGAGCTAAGTGGGTCTTCCAGGTCTCATCTTTCACATCTGTCAAGCAAAAGCAACAGGACTAAAACCTCTGTCAGAAGTTCTCTCTCTCTCTCTCTCTCTCTCTCTCTCTCTCTCTCTCTCTCTCTGTGTGTGTGTGTGTGTGTGTGTGTGTGTATTCTGAAAGCTCACATACAAACACAGATGGTGTATCCAAAACAGATGATGAATCACTATTGCTCATCTTTCCCCCCACCTCCCCAAGGCTTTTTCACCACCCCGTAATTTTAATGTGTGTGCTTATGCTAATATAGCATCCACACCTGTTTGGGGGAATTGTGTGGGAAGCTAAGTTGCTGGATAGGTATTTCATTTAGGAATTTGTTACAATCTTACAGCATTTGCCTACACAAAACTTAAATTAGCAAGGAGTTAATTACGGTACCCGTGATATGATGGAAACAACTATGAAAACCCTTCTTAAATTTAAACCAACTGTTTCTAACCTCTGTTTACTCCAAGTTTTTATTTCAGTTTATTGATCATAAGGCCCCCACCTTTTACTCTTGTCAAATTCCAGTAGGAATAGGCTTAAGGCAGGTGTGGAGAACCTTTGACGCTTCAGATGCTGCTGAACTAGAGCTCCCATCAGCTCCAGTAAGCATGGCCAATGGCCAGGGATGATAGGTATTGTAGTTCAGAAACTCCAGGAATGCCAAAGGTTCCCAACACCTGACTTTAGGCTACATTGCTTAGCAGAATTACATATGTGTGCTATGGGCAAAGAAGGGAGCACATTTTGTACTTATCTCAAATCTCAAGGTAACACGCAATCAATGTGTGTTCCTCCTTTTGCTGCTGCTTTTGCTAACGTAAAACAATCCTGTTCCCCCACCCTTTTCCTTTATTCTTCTTCAGTAAGTACATCCTTACATTGTTAGCTACATCACACAGTCCCTGTAGCTGCTACTCAGTTAGACTGGCATGTTTGCACGTATCTGACTCTTGCTTTTGTTTTCTCAGTAGTATTCCTGTTTGCTGGCACATCCTAGCCATTTTATTCTATGGAATGGAGAAGGCACATACAGACATACTTGTGCTTTGTGATATGGCCCCAGGAGCCAGCTTTTGTATTAACTGCTGAAACAAAAGACCGATTCATATGCAGTGTAAAAGCTGTCAAAACCCTTAAGATTTCACAATGTGAAACAGAGGGTTTACTTTGCTCTGCTTAAAGGGGGTATTTCATCCAAAGCAAATACACCTCTTACTTGGGGGTGCAGGGAATAAGGTTAGTCAGTTGCAAAAGAATCTATCAGAAGATGCATCTGACTCTTGTCCTTTAAGCCCTGACTGGAATGTGCTTTATCAAATTGAGTGCTGCCCAGCCATATTCTTTCCGAAAGTGCAGTCTGTAGTGCTAATAGTGTGGTACTCAAGTCTATGTGTTGCTTTTGGAGGGGGTAGAAAGGATAGCATTGCTGCAGGGGAGCAGCTGTGCTGCTTTTCACTCTGCACAACCCTCTTACTTAATTATTATTTTTAAAAAAGAAGGGCTGCCATCAGAACATTGGAGGAAGCTGGAGGAGGTTAAATTCAAAAACCAAAGAAGTCACATGTCAGGTGCTTAGGAGATTTTGCAAGAACTTCCCAGAACTGGAACACTGAGTGCCCCCAAGCAAGGGGGAGAGCTTAAAAGCTCTTTCTGAACCAGGAAACTCAAAGTAGACCCAGCACAAAACAAGCTTTTTAGTTCTCCACTTTGCTTGGATTTAACTGCACAATTTCAACCAGCCTGCCTTTAACTGGGTTTGGTTGAGATTGCACAAGTTAAATGTGCATAAGATGTGATCATACTGCATGTCACCCTGTCCTCACAGTGGCCGAACAGATGCCTGTGGGAAGCTGGGAAGCAGTGCAACAGCTCTCTCCTCGCAACTGCCATTCAGCTGCATACCTCTAACAGTGGATGTAGAATATAGCTGCATAAATGCTTTTGGGGTGCAAATAGGCCTTTATTTTGTCATCTCTACCTAGTATGTTATTTTACTTATCCATGTATCTATTGCAGCTTCTTTCTTTAGTGTAATTTTCAGTTCTGCCAAGAATAATTTTCTTGTTTGTTCCCTTATGTAGATTAAATGTCCAAAAACTGTTGAAGATTTTTAAAAGGTGTGGTGGACTTGCATAGCTTCTAAGTGTCTCCTACTGTAATGTAATGGAGAAGTTATCACAGCCTGGATCAGGCTCTCCCTAGGTTGGCATGTTCCAGAGGATGCTGAGAATGCCCCTTAGGCACTGATGTGGGTGGGAGAGAGACTATATTGTGTTCTTGCATAATTTCTGTTCTGTTAGGATACATAATGAGGCAAAGACCAAAGTGCTTATGAGTCCTAGCTATTTTCTTACTGGATTTCTGTAGTTGCTCATCAACACATGTTCCCTACAAGCTTGCCAGACAAAACAAAAAACAATATGATACAGATGCCTTGTTGAGAGGTGAACAGCGTGAAGTAGATGCATCTAATGTTAAACTGGGAATTACAGGTACACCTCTTCTTACGTCCGCCTCCGCTCGTGTCCATTTTACTCAATGTCTGCAGCAAACCCGGAAGTAACTGGCGGGTTTGCTACTGTTCACGCATGCACAGGAGCGGTGATCGCCGTTCGCACATGCGCAGAAGCGGGTAATCACCACCTGCGCCTGCACACAACGGCGCCTCTCCCAGCGACCCATTTTGACTTCTGGACTGCCTCCAGAACAGATTGTGGTCATGAGTAGAGGTTCCATTGTATGTATTTACAATGGAGTTCACTGAATAGATAAGAGCCCAGAACATAAAGCTAGGCACACTTTAAAAAATGTTGCTACCTAGACTGTGCGCTACCCCCAATCTCTACCAAGCAGTAGCAAGATCCCAGGGGGTCCAGGTGCTCACCCAGAGTTGTGTTTCCATTGGGAAATCAGGGCAAAGTGGAGACTAGTGTCTTTAAGAAACATGGTTTATTGTACACGTATTTATACCTGGTCTACTTTGGAGAGAGTTTGGAGCATTACATGTTAATAGGGTCTTGTTTTCCAGAGCAGTGCAACGTTAGAGTCCAAGGCATCCTGCATACCCTCTCTATGTATCTGTCCCAGCCTGCACAAGATGGTTCTGCCCTTCACAGCAGCTTTTGGAGTTCTGCCCACTTCCTTTCTTCTTCCTAAGTACCCCTGCTCCAAGCAGCTTCTCCCCATCTGTCTGCTTGCCCACCTTATCCAGACCTCTGATTTTAAAAGGACAGTATTTTTCTAATGTGACATCACATCCTCCCCATCACCTTGGCAGCTTCCTGTCCTCACCAGCAGAGCTTCCTACCTGGTTGATGGATTCAATCAACCAGGTTATTGTGCTTCTGTCCCAGCTGTCCCAGTTTGGTTAATGACTTGTTTCCAGCACCTTTTTTCATTCTTCAGGGCTTCTATCTCAGGTGAGGCCCTGGCCTGGCATCTTCCCTTTAGTACTCCAAATATTATCTAAATTCTATCATTTATTAATTTCTACAATTCGCCAACTCTAGCAGTTTTAAACTGTGTTTTGCGTCCACAATTATAGCTCAAGCAGTTCCTTTGAATATTCATGGTAAGGGAGAGCAAGCAGGGTTTCTGGTGGTGGCATGATTACATAGGGAATAGTCTAGTGATATCAGAGTTCAAATATGTAGAGGGTGGGAGGGGGTTGGCTCCAAATGACTCCAGTTGTTGGAACAGTGCCGGTCTTGCATTGCTAGTGTAGTTTTCTGGAATGTGTGTACTCTACAAGTTGCTTTCCTCTGAAGTATAGGATATTAGAGTTCAGGGGCAGTTATCTTAAAAAAAAGAGGGGAGGAATTAAAGGAAGAAAATACATGAAATGAAGAATAATTGATCCCAGGGATATACCTGTGGCATTTTGGAAGAGAAGAGGGACCCAGTTTTCTGAAACATTAGTGATCCAATATTATTTTAAAATGTGTACCCTGACAAACATGGCTCATGGAGTCCTTGATGCACCCAATGCACAATTATTACACCCACCCAACTTCTCTGAATGTTGAAAAGTTTACAGGCTGCAACAGAGTTAGTGTCCTTTGGGAAGGAGGTCACTGGAGTCTTATAGCAATTGGCACTATCTGAGTTGATTTACTAAATATTCAGGTTGGACTACATATGGGGAATCTGTGGCCCTCCAGCCCCAGCCAGCATGACCAATGTTCAGGTACAATAGGAGTTGTAGTCCAAGAATATATGGAGGGCTACTGGTTCCCCATTAAATACTTCAGTAGCCAAAGTCTACTGTCCCACAGATTATCCCCATAAAGTGATGGGCCCCCAAATGTTTACAAAGCTCAGTTCTCCATTTGCAATTTGTCCGCAAGCACATATGCTGCCACTTGAAAAGGAGAAAAAGCAGCTTTTAGTTTCAAGAAGAACCCAGCTGCCTACTCTGAACAATTGTGTCTGAAGTGGCTGGGGAGGGATTTCTAGGGCTTACGCATGTCCATCAGTTAACGGCTGCATCAGTATTGGGATTTTTTACAGTCTGCACCTGCATTGAGGGTGTTTTTAAAGATGTTTTTAATTGCCTTTTTATTGTTTTATTGCTTGTTTGCCGCCTTGGGATCCTTTGGGACAGGCATCTCCAAACTTGACCCTCAAAGTATTTTGGGACTACTATTCCCATCATCCCTTACCACTGGTCTTGTTAGCTAGGGATGGTGGGAGTTGTAGTCCCAAAACATCTGGAGGGCCAAACCTGCCTGCTTTGGGAGAAGGGTCAGGATAAAAGCATAAAAACATGATAGATAAAAAATAAAATTGCATTTTAATTCTACCTAGCCCTTAGTCTGATCTTCTTTTTAAATTGGACATGAAGCAAGCTAGGCAACCCAGCTTTGTCCCTTGGAGAAGACACAGTAAGCCAAAATCTGGCTTGGGAAAAGGAATGCATATTCTTCTTCAAAAAATAGTCTGGAGGTGGAGTCCAGGCTTGATTGTGTCAGCTGTAACATATCTGGCAGTTAGGATTGTCCCCATCTGCCCTACTTAGGACCTAAGAGATTATGTTATAATCTTTAAATAGTTTGGGAATTTTGTTTAAAGTGAGCTGCTTTGAGATGACTTGCAGGATAATTCATAACCAAATAAGGGTATATTTGTCCCCAAGATTGCTTCCATTTCGTAGATACTCCATGTATTGTGGAGAATCCCTAAACTAGACAGCATTTCGAGATCCCAGGTGTATATGATTACATCTGTATTACTTCAGTTCAGCAAATAACTAGAATTGGCAGTTTAAAAGCTAGGTTGAAATTAGTCCCACCTTTGTCACTAAACCGTACAGAATCTGAAATACTAAGCAGTTGAGAAAAAGTTTTGGAGACGCCAGTCGTTTATACGAAACAATTATACAAACAAAAAGCTACAATGTTAACATATTTTGTCTTCTGTTTCAAGTCAGCTTAACAAATATCTGAGAAATGAGCAAACTCATAATTATTAACTAATTAATTATTAACTATTAACTAATTATTAAAATCTTAACTAATAACTATAACCTTTCAGTTTTCCCTATGTTCCTCTGGCTTTTCTTAGCAAGATCTAGAGGTGTGTTTCAAATTCTACTCAAGGAAATTACAATTTAGCTAATACCTTATCGCTCTCCTTTTCTGTGACTGGCTAATCACTTTGACATAGCTGGTCCTTTTAAAGACTATTCTGGTGTGCATAACTTCAGGTAGCATTGTGCTATATGAATCATGGGGCTTGGAAAGCAAAGCAAGTAAAGGGAAAACTTGAAGCAAGTCTAATCTGGTTGCTGAATGGATCAGATAAATACGGGGCTGTTGTTTGTTGAGGCTTTGCCATCTGTGCTGTGAGCAAACACTTGAAAAACTTGCACCTTGTAGCATCTGTGTGGGTAGGTGCATTGCCAGTCCTATTTTGGTAGGTAGGAATCTCTCTACGGGACAGTTTATATATTTGACAAATCCCACTTTACGTTAAATATAATCTAAAAGAGAATAAACATTTGGTATAAATACAGTGGTACCTTGGGTTAAGTACTTAATTCATTCCGGAGGTCCGTTCTTAACCTGAAACGGTTCTTAACCTGAAGCACCACTTTAGCTAATGAGGCCTCCTGCTGCCGCCGCACCGCTAGAGCATGATTTCTGTTCTCATCCTGAAGCAAAGTTCTTAACCCGAGGTAATATTTCTGGGTTAGCGGAGTCTGTAACCTGAAGCGTATGTAACCTGAAGCGTATGTAACCCAAGGTACCACTGTATACAGTGTGTGCTTAAATCACATTTGTGCTCTTTTCCTCAAATCTGAAGGGAGCTAGGCAACATGCTGTTCACCAAATACTATAGACCACCACTCCCATCAGCCCCAGTCAGCATGAGAAGTGGGCTGGGATGATGGGAACCGTAGTTCACAACCTCTGGAGGGCACCATGTTGGCTTCCCTTGGGACAACTACTGTCATTTTAAAATAGACTTAAATGCATAGCATTAAAAATGCTTCATAAAAGCGAGTGACATCCAGCACAACAGTTCTGCATCCCTCAGCCTAATTTTATAGGAATTCCGCTGGTAAGAGATCATCTGAATTAGGGCTGCCATACGTCTGGATCTTCCCAGAAATTACCGTGATTTCAAAGGTGGAATTGATTTACGGGGGGAATTTCTAAAAGGTGGTGCTTTGTTCTTGATTTTAGGCAAGTCAAGTCAACAGTTTCAGTGGTTTCTCCCTAAAGCACAACAACAACTCAACGACTTTCAGGGTGTCCTGGTTTTTACTTTTTTAAATATGGCAACCCTATCTGAATATATGTTTTTGGATTCTAGTTGTGAACATCCCCCACCCACCCACAACTCTTCTTACAGCAATGAATGATAGGAAATCCTTGAAATGCATCCTGACAGTTGAGCAATCCTAAATGCTGAAGTTTGCTGCTGATGAAACCACAAACTATTTTTGTCTAGACTAAATCCATATAAAAAAAATAAAAAATAATTATTAATCCCAGCTAGCCAGTTAAATTAGGACACCTGATTACAACACAATGGGAACTTGAAGTAATGCTGGTAATCTTTGTGTTTCTTTCCCCACCCCTTAACTCTGTGTTTAGGCATTTTCCTTTTAAAAGTGAGAGTGCCTTGGACCTGTACAGATATACCATATATGCTCTTAAGAGATCACACTCTTTGAACTATTGAGTGCCTGTGAACATTTTGTTGATTTATTTATCCCACAATTTATAAGCTTCCTTTGAAACTAGTGCACTCAAAGGAGATTACAAAGTAAACTAAAATTAAAACAACCTCCACAGTATGATCTTACAAATTGCAGTGTGATCATACAAATAAAACAAATGGCATAACAACAGTAATTTAAAATGTAATAATAATAATAACAATAATAGTCACTAATTAAGTACATAAGAAGTGTCTTGTTGGATCAGACCAAAGGCCTACCAGGCTCAGCAACCTTTTCTCCCAGTAGCCAACCAGATGCCTTTAGGAAACCCATCAGGAATACCTGAGTGCAATCCTTTCCTGGCAACTGGTATTTGGAGGGGTAGAACATAACCAAAATGGCTAGTACCCACCCATAGCCTTATTGTCCATGAATTTGTCTAATTCCTTTTATAAAACCACCCAAAATTTGTGTTGTTATTTATTCCTGTATCTGCCTATGAAAAGGCTGTCATGTCTGAGCATGTTAAGGCAGCACTGGGAAAACACACTACTTCTCATTCCCAGCCATTTTGTAATTGGGAACCAGCAGATTGTCTGATTCTTCCTGTCCCCACCCTTGACCCCAAGGTGTTGCAATCCCTTCCTGAATGTGCAGTCTTGTTTGCAGAGTGTTTTATGTAAATGCATCTAAATGAAGTGTGAATAGGATATGCATACAGTGGTGCCTCGCAAGACGAAATTAATTCGTTCTGCAAGTCTTTTCGTCTTGCGTGGTTTTTCGTCTTGCGAAGCTCGGTCAGTCGCAACTGCACCTCTTCAAGCGGTTGTAAGAAAAAAGGAAACAAACTCGCAAGACGTTTTCGTCTTGCGAAGCAAGCCCATAGGGAAAATCGTCTTGCGAAGCAACTCAAAAAACGAAAAACTCTTTCGTCTTGCGAGTTTTTCGCCTTCCGAGGCATTCGTCTTACGAGGTACCACTGTATCTATCACACAGGTACAATTGCTTGGGATCTGGCCTTTCTGACTCTTTGAAGTTCACATTCAGTGGCAAACTTGAGATTATTATAAATAATATGTGAAAGCTATGAGGGTTTTACTTGGTGAGCCAGATAAGAAATCCACACATTTCTCTAAAAACATATTTTTAATAGAAAAAGGGTGACCTGTAGGTGGGTTTTTGTGATTAGAGTTAAGCATAGGACATTCTTGGGAACAGATAATGGTTTTCACACACATACCCCACACCCCTCAATTTTCTACATGTAGCTCCTGGCAAAACATAGGTGCAAAATAACACACCAACCTTACATAATGTAGAATAAGATACTTGATCATATCCCAGAATTGTGTCTGTATTTTTGTAAGTCAGCTCACTGATACAGGAAGTTGAAGTTTTCCAAACACAGCTGAGATCATATAGAAGCTAATTGCATTATGCAAAACAGCCTTTGACAATTAATTTTCAGTGGGTGTAAATAGAATCATTTGGAGAACTGCCAAACAGCTAGTGCATGCAAGCCCTTAACGGCAGGCTGAAATAAGTGAAATTTAATTTGTAAGTAAATTCCATTACGCTTAAGTGGCTAAACAACTGTCTAAAAAGCTATACACCATTATGCAGTTTGTTTGCATACCAACTGGTATTTACAGGCAATAATGGCAATATCTCACTCTTAAAAAAGGGTTGTATGACGGAAGATTTGGTGTAACATTGGCTTGTGTTCTTATAGGGACGGCTTGCATGCTGGGTGGGTTTATGTTTTGAACGTTATGTTGAACTACCCACAGAGTATCTTTTACAGCTTTAGATAAGCAGTGATTCTTTGAAGATGTGGGTGTTGTGGTATAAATGCCCACAAGTTTACACACCCACCCACACACATTTTTTTTATTTCTGTTTTTAATTTTCCTTTCATGTGTCATTTCATGCCCATCTTACTACTTGGGTGGAAGACTAACTAAACAATCCACTATGTTTGCGCAGAAGTAAGTTGCACTGATTTCAGTGAAACTTAGTCCAATGCAAGTGAATATTGTACCATAGCCTTACTTTTAAATGTGGAATCTTAAAAGTGCTTCCTCTTGACTAGAGTCATCCAGAGCTTTAGCTATGAGGTTAAGATACCTCACCATTTCTGTGGTGTGTGTGTGTGTGTAAACTGCATTTAATTTCCTCTGCCCTACCTACTTAAGAAGAGTACATCTAGAATGTATGTAAAATAAGCACAGAGATAAGAAGTGCAATTTGTCTCTGGTCATATCTAAATGAATAGAATTTAATTACTTGATGAATTCAGCAATTTTACATTGGAGCCTTCCTTTGAAATTCCTTTGTTCATGTAGCAGAGTGTTAAGACTGAAAACTTCTGCTGATTTTTGAATACTCCCATTTCTGATGTCATTTATGCCTATTGATTCTTTTCCATAAGGACTGGCCTTTTTTTACTTATTATGTAGAATGCAGAAGGAGATTTCTAACACATGACATATATCACATTGGAAGATAAGCAGGTGATGTTGTGGCTCTCATTATGATGTCCTGTAATAGTGTTGCCTGACGACATATGGATTTGTTGCAGGTACTGGTTCCTCTGTGTGTGTTTGTTTTGTGGTCTTTTATTGCTGGTAAATAGCTATTTTGGGTTAGTGGGCTGTAAGTGACCTATCACCTACAGCTTGTGAAAAGGAAGTGTCATTGTCCAGGTTAGACTGTAGGTCCTTAATGGTATGTTTGGCTAATTTTAGCTGGGACCTATAGATGACAGGTGGTCATTTTTTTCTTCTGTACTAGACTGTTCCTAAGTATCAATGTTTCTTTGTTAATCTGTTGGTTTTTACTTAATTAGAAGGTTTTGTAACCTTAAGCTGCATACACACACCATACATTTAAAGCACATGCCCCCCCCAAAGCCTGGGAATTGTAGTTTGTTGCAGGTGTTAGAACTTGTACATCTGTGAGGGGTAAACTACAGTTCCCAGGATTCTTTGAGGAAAGTCATGTGTTTTAAATACATGTTTTATATGCAGCCTTAAGAAATGTACTTTCTGCCTCTGATGAATTAGACTCCGGGCCACAAAATATTAGTCCATAATCAACATGTTAGCCTTTAAGGTGCCATAAGACTCTTGTTGTTCTTGTGAATTCAGTTTCTTAACTGAAGCATAGGATAAATAAATGCTTGACCTGACAAACTGGTTTTAGGAAGCTTATTGAGTGAAAGGCTCTCTTGAGTAATAAAAAGAGCTCTGGAACTGTGGTGACCCAATACTTGATAAATTCCTAATCTAAATTCAATTCGTGTGCCGATAAGGAAACAAATTTCCAAACTTACATATGCCATTTTATGCAATTTTAGCCAAGCTGCTAACTAGGGATATCTCTGCAATAGCTAAAAGACAGGCCATGGAATCTTACTCTTTAGAGGTTTTCAGAAAAGAACAGGGAAAGAACTTCCTCCCAACTGGCTACTGAAGGTCATAGGCAGAAGTATTTCCAAGGCACAACAGCCCTGTTACCTGGAGGCAACAAGGTGAGAGGATGGGCTATGTGATTAAATCAGTGCTAAGAGTGTCCCTGTTCTCAGGCTCACAATCTAAAAATACACAATACACAGGAAGGAGGTATATGTATTATTATGGGTATGGTTGCAGGGAGCTGACGTTGCTAGTGGAACCAGTGGCTACCTTGCTGATGCAAATTTACTATGCCAAAATCTTTGCTTCAGGTTGCACAGCACCTTTTCTCTATTCAGGAATGGCACTGGTTGCTTAACATAAGGCTGGGTTTCCCTTTGTTGTGGAAAGCTACTCCCATCCTCCCTGATCTGGCTGAGGTGGTTGAGAGTTCTGTATCCCTGCTGCCCATTCTGGCTGCCCTGACCTCCCTCCCTGTGTTAGTGGCTGGGTCCCCCACCAAACTCAAAAACAGAACAGGGCAGTCAGCTATTCATTGACAAGGGGAAGAGGTTGGCCACCCTGAGAAGAGTATGCTGGAGTAGGCGGGTCATGGGCTTCATCCAGCAAGCTGTTGTGGAAGCTTATTTCCCAAAGATGGAACAGAAAGGGGGCATCCTTATGTCTTCCCCCACCCTGTATTTTCATGCAGAAAATTAAATCCTGGTGTTCCTCACACACCTCGAGGCACTGATATAGATAAGCTCCTCAGGCCCTCCTGGCACGTCGCTGTCAGTCACGTCCACAACAGCGACTGTGCCTACTTATTGTCCGCCCAGCCCAGCCCAGCCCCTCGCTCGAGGAGAGGAAGTCGCCAGGTGCCTGCGAGGCTGAGGCAGCCGCCTCCTTCCCTCAGCGCTTCGCCGGCCGCCCAGAGAAGTTGGCGGGGTGGGTGGAGCCGGGGTGGAGGCAGCAGCGCCTCGCTCCATTCGCCTCAGTAGTGCCGGCGGGCGCGTCGTTTCTCTTGCGCAGCGGCGGGGCGGGATCTGTGCCTTCGGCGAGCCCTTCACAGCCTCTGTCACGCTCCCGGCTCCCGCTCTGGTTTCCTTCGGCGGCGATGAAGTGAGCTGGAGACTGAAGCTGCTCCGTTTTCGCTCAGCGCTCAGGACCGAGGCGGGATGATCCTCACGCGTAAGTGGCTTCGCCTGGGGGAAGTTCTGGCAGCGAACGAGGCGCCTTCAAACGGAGAGCGGGAGTTTGGGGAGACCGAGGAGCCGCAAGCGCCACGCAACAGGGAGGGGGTTGTTTCTCGGGAAGGGGCTGCGGGTTTTGCCCGCGGAGGACGAGAGGTTTTCCCAGACTCGAGGAGGATTTTGTGCCTGGGTCGGGTAGTTGCCGAGCTTGGCTTTTCGCTTGGGGTTGGCTGGGTTATTTGAAGGGGTTGAAGTTTGGGGAACGTACAGGTTTGTTTGCGCGCATGTTGAACACAAACGCGACCCCTTTTTTTTTGCAGCGGGGCGGGGTAAGATACTAGTTTCAGTAAATATAACGCACATTGACTGCAGAACGTGTTTTAGGAAAGATGTATGCCGTTAATAGTGTTGTGAAATACGAACTCACTCCAGCATGGTGATCCGGCAGAGATTGTGCCTCGCCGTAAAACAAATCCATCGTCTGCGCCCCGTTTTGTCACGTGTGGAAGCTGGCAGAAGCTGGCTAGCTATCTTTCCTGGAGCGAAGCTTTTGAGTGAGTGAGAGCGTTTTCTACTTAAGTGAAAGAATAATAATACTAATCTGCCACTGTTGGGCTTCTAAACAGCCCTAACTCAGCTCTGAAGAATGTAGGTCAGCAGTGGTGGAACATTTAAGGTTAGTTCTCTTTGCAATCCAGACAGTTGGAAAAGGATCCATGGAACTGATTTAAAGCTGAATCTTCACTCTCACACAACTATCTCATAAAACCAACGTATGAGGGATGTTCCCACTCCATAGAGACAGAAGTGATGCTAACAAGTTCCCAGTGAGCACCTTTGATATTAGCAGAATGAAGTGCTGCAACCTGCAATTTTGTACATGGAGGGTGAGACTGAAGAGAAGACCTCCTATTCTAGACCGTATATTCTGGTACCCTCTATCTCAGTGGTTCCCAGTTAGGGGTCCAGGGACCCCTGGGAGTCTGCAGAATACCCTTGCCTCCCCCAACTATTTTTTTTTGTCATTTTTGCATGGTAATATCACAAGTTTTATGGTATGTTTTAGCACTGTGTGTTTTTTAAATATATTGGCCAAAATTGGTTTCAAAATCACACCAAAGTAATGATTTTGACCCAGCAATACATCACTCGTTGCATGAGGAAGAGCAGGGGCAGCCAATTTCAAGGCACTGACTGCCACCACTCCGTCTCCTTCCCCCACCCATTCAATCCCTGTGGCTGTTCCTTCCCTCATCCCCATGCCTGATCTCCAATTTCAGACATTGGGATATATCAGAATATCATGATGTTTAACTGCTGATATATCATGATGTTGAAAACCAGATATCGCTCAGCCCTATGTTTTTTAGCATACCTAAAATCTTTTGCTTATTAGGGGCATCCCAACGTTTTGTTTAAAAAATTGCTTTGCAGAAGTAGCTACCATAGTTGTCAAAATTTTCAAAAGTAGAGGGTCCGTGGCTTGGCTTTTGAAAAATAAGGGGTCCTCAGTAATTAGCAAATTGGGAACCACTGCTGACTTTTTAGTTATGCAGTACTTGCAAAATACTTTTCAATTTTACCTTACTATTCTGATACAGTAGGCACCTTGTGAATTGGAGCTCACCAACACCGCTGATGACAATAGTGACTTGTACTTAACAGTATGGTCATGTGTATGCCAGATTTAGAGCCATACCTTTTTCTTGACACTTTTGTGGAACAGCAAAAATGCTCATGCATGTGGCTATGCAGGAGGAAACTTACTGCTGCTTCACTCCTCCCGGCCACTGCTGTGTATCCAGAGCTAAGCCATGGTTTGGGTAAGTGAACCTGAGCTTGTGTTTTGCCTCACCCAAACAAACCTCAAGTGATAAACCAAGCACAAACCTTGATTACAACTTATGGTTTGCTATGGCTTCCATGAGACTGGGTCTGAACACAATACTGAGACAAACCGTAACTATCTTATGGGTAGCAACAAGGCCAGGGGAGGAGCAGAGTGGCAGCAATTTTCTCCCTTAGTACCCACACACTTGCCCCTTCTAAGTCCTAGTTTGACTTAGCATTAAATTTGAACCAGACCATTCTATGATAGTCTGAGCATAGATTTAAATGAAGAAATTCTTCATTAAGACATGATGTGGCATCCAAAGGATAGTTGGTTGAGGTTCATTCAACTTTATTATGATTTTCATAGAGACATATATGCAATAAAATAAGCTTATCTGTCTGAGCACAGTATGTGAAAACATTTATTTTTGGGAATAGGTGCTTTATTTGAAGTACTAATAAAATTAATAGGCAGCATGTCCTTGCCTTACTGTTAACTCCCCAGCTGCAGAGACAGCCAAGAACAAGAATGATACAACAGAAGGCTGCACAAAGGGTCTTGTCAGAACAGTTGCTGATGGGATAGACTCTGGTTCTATAGGTAATGTGCATTTCAGTGTGTGACATCTGGCTTCTGCAGCTGTCAGGCAGATAGATCCCATGCATATTGACTGGTTCTGGAGCAGATGGAGGGCGTTGGAAGAAGAACAATAGAGTTAAGTTTCCAAGAACAGGAGGAGTAGGAGGCAAAACATTAGTTTAGTTCTGGGGCAGTTTGCTTTTTATTCTTCAGAACTAGCAAACACAATGTTTTGTTTCGTTTTTAATTGTGTTAGGCTTTTCGTTTTGCTGCCACAATGACATTAGTATGCAAAAGCGAACACCTACAAGTATTGGTACAAATAGTAATGGGAGCAAAACTATCTTAATGTATTTTTTTTCAAAGCTGGGAATCTTATTCCAATGGTAAAACATAGGATTTTAGTGCCAGTTCTATATAAAATGTTTAGATTATTGAAATGTGGTGTTGTACATGCAGCTACCTGTAAAACTCTATGGAAGATTCAGTTAGTCCAAAATAGGGCTGCAAGGTTGTTAACTGGGATTGGACTTCTACCTTTGGTTATTGCTTTTAGCCAGGTTACTTCCCATATGTTCCTTCCTGGACCTTGAGGTGATTATTAGTAACCTTCTCCCAAGTGTCACTGCCAAGTGAGGTCCCGTAAGTGACTATGAGTCAGAAGGGCCTTCTCTGTGACCACCCTGGTTGCGAAATGCTTATCCCCAGTGAGGCTTCTCTGAGGCCCGCTTTGTATTTATTTTGGCACTAGGCAAAAACATTTATTTCCCAAGCTTTTAATGGGTAGTTTAGGACCTTTTTAAAGTTTTGAGGTCATGACTGTCTAATTTGCCATGATCTGTGGTGTGTTTGTATTTTTATTGTAATTGTATTTTAATTTAGCTAGATCTAGACTTTGAATGGAAAGGCTTGTGATCTAGTAGAAGAAGCCTGCTGATGGAATGGAGAGTGAAACAACATTTGTTTACTCCCCACCCCCTTTACAGCCCTTATGCCCCACTAAAAATATGCTCTGTAGGGGTTGGGGGATTCTATGCAATAGCATGAGAGGTGGCACTGGGGGTTATAGGAGGAAGTGGGATTCAATGAAAATACTCCCATCACTGTTTTCTCCTGGCAGGAGCATCCTGAGCAGAACTCCACCAGGTGATGCTGCTACCAGTGCCCACAAACTTTGGAGCCAAACCCTTTTGCTTACATATTGTGTTAACAGTTTTTATGCACACCAGACACAGAGGAGCATAGAAATACCACAAGCAAATTCTATACTTTGGATTGGAATTAACGTTCAGTTGAGATGCCAGTATCATTTTCATGTAAATGCAATAATCAAGACGTAAAGCAACAAAGAACAGTAGAAGAGAAACATTCTGCTTTTGGGATATGTATGGGCATTTTGAAATCTTAATATGGAACTAAATGTTTGAGATTTACTCAGCTCTTTCAGGTCTCCACTACCCCACGACATGGGAAGCTGGAAATGGTGGTTGTGCATCAGATATTATTGTTGTTAAATTCAAACATAGTTTATGCATATAATTGGTTCTCATTTGCATCTAAGCTTAAAAACTGTGTATAAGATATAAAGCTGAAAGAGGTGGCCAGGTGATGAACTTAAATCAGATGTCAGTATAATGGCATTTCCTTCTCTAACCACCAAAGATAGTTAAAAATGAATTACTTAGTATATATGTTTACTGTCAACTAGAAATTTTTATATTCTGTAGCTTTAAACAAGGGTCTTTTAGAAGTAAGTACCAGTTTAGATTGTTAAAATGAAATACTTGGAATATTAGTTTTTATTTTTTTATTTTTTAAAAAGTTTTCAATAATAAAGCATTGTAACAAAGCACAAATATCAAAAGTAACCAATGCTCAAATATGTTAGACAATGGTAAAGGACAGGCATTATTCCTACTTGCATTTCTATAAAATAAAGTTTGGTTTTCATTCTTCTGGCTGCTACGTGATTACTTTCTGCTTGTGTGTTTAATGTATTTTCACAGTAATCATAATGATGCATGCAATTAGAAGTGGATATGCTATTGAAATAACTGGAATGGAAGCATGCCAGATTATGTTAATCAGTTTTGCATTAGTTTGCTTCATACCTAAGGGGAAGCTGGCTTAATTTTCTTCAGTGATAGTTGTAAATGTTGCTTAAGGAAGATTTGGTATCTTGTGCCTCAGCACAGAAGAAAATTAATAGCACATTCTTCCTGTTTTCTCAGGCACAGACTGATCTGACCTGCTAGCATCCTTTTTAAAGTATTTGTCCTGTATAGCACTCAGAATGAAAAATTAACCAGAATTCATAACACATGTTTGTATGATTTCTCAAAAGGATCTAGCAGTGATAGTTTTATTAAGGAAGAACAATTCATTTTGAACTTCTGCTTGTTCTTTAATCTTTGAGTAATGAGGCCTGCAGGAAGTGGAAACATTCAACTGTTCAAATGTTTAGAAAGCCAGGAAATGTGTTACATACAAAGAGTAGGGGGTCATGTCAGAGCTGGCTCTGGAATCTTGCACTGTATGCCAGTGGTTCCATAAAATATATTTAAAGCCCTGTCATCTTTTTTTCCTTTAGCAAATGCCACTCAATGGAAACTAGAAAATAAAAAGACTGATACTGGAGCATTCTTTGAAAAGGCAGCCCTGGAATGAGATACACAAAAGAAGTTGCCCAATTTGAATCTGTCTCCTGCTAAACAAGCTTCTTTTAAGTAGCTTTTCACAAAAAACAAACAAACCTAGGGCTTGCCACATATTTTTTCTCTGTTGGTGGCATGTATGGGAAATATGACAGTCAACATGTCAATTTTTTTATGAAAACAGACTTTGCTGACTGGCTGATTTAGGGTGTTCATGCCAAGTGAAATATCCCTGGTTCTTTATAAATTTCAGTATGTGTGGCATAGTGGTGCTCCATGTGGCTGGTCTCAATCCTTCAGCCCCATGTTGATGTCCTGGAAGCGCAAAATTTTGAGCAGGGAAGTTTGTTATTGAATACTTGGTACTCAGCTAGTCCCACGTAAAGCTCTTGCTTCTACATTCCACACATCTAAGGCTCCTGCCTTAAACTTAAAATCATTTTTGTAAAGAAAAGTTGTTCTCCATAATATTGTTTTGGAATTGCATATACCAATAAAAGTTGGTTAGTCATCAATGTGAAACTAGGACATTATTATTATTATTATTATTATTATTACTGAAAATTTGTTTGATAAGAAACAAAGCAAAACTTGTGAGACTCTGGAAATATTTTTTGATACTCTTTTCTCTAAGCTGATAACTTAATGATGACTATTTTGAGGAAAGGTACACTATAAATTAATAATAATGCATTCCATCAGGAAAGCTTTGCCAGCTGGTGTGTGTGTGTGTGTGTGTGTAGGGATCCTTTTCAGTCAGCAGTCAGAAGGCCTTGGGTGGACATATGAGGGCTGTAACATGAACTGGACTAGAGGAGAGAACAGCCTGCGGCCTTCCTTAACAAGAGACACAGTAACTTGCAATATTGGTTCACTTTGGAGACTGATGGCTTATGCTCTTCCAGAAGTATATTAAATATGTTTACATTTTTAAGGCATCTGGTGAATGTTCTGTAGTTCTGCAAAGTTGTGTTTTTCCTTTTTCCTGTGGGAATGTTATACTGTTAGCCACAGGATTTTTATTAATTGCCACAAAATAAGTCATTAGTTTTTAGTTCCTGACATCTGTTTTTGTGAACTAGATGCCAGGTGTTATAGATAGTGAGCTGTAAAACAAATAGTAAAATACTTTAGGAAATAGGTGGGCCATATGTAGCATGGTTGTTTCCTCAAAGCACCACAGAACACCTTCCAAGCCACCAGAGCGCCTAGTTGTACACTCTAAAGCAACAAGCATTTCTCGGCACACTGGAGGCATTAGCCTCATTAGCCTTGTTTTCAAACCGTCATCATTTCTCAAATGCAGAAAGTGTGTCTCACAAATAATTTCTCAGTGTTTAGACAAAAGTATTGTTCTGACTATACAAAAGATGCATCTGAGCAGGAAAATCACTAGGGGCACTGAGTAAGTAAAGCTATTATACTCAATGCCACCAGCTTAGACGCAACTGCATGTCAAAAGCATCTGTTGTATGCTTGGATACTCAGAATGAGATATGTGTATGAAGAGTACGCCGATCAGAAGGTCGGCGGTTCGAATCCCCGTGACGGGGTGAGCTCCTGTTGCTTGGTCCCTGCTCCTGCCAACCTAGCAGTTCGAAAGCACGTCAAAGTGCAAGTAGATAAATAGGTACCACTCTGGCGGGAAGGTAAACGGCGTTTCCGTGAGCTGCTCTGGTTCTCCAGAAGTGGCTTAGTCATGGTGGCCACATGACCCGGAAGCTGTACAACGGCTTCCTCGGCCAATAAAGCGAGATGAGCGCCGCAACCCCAGAGTCAGTCACGACTGGACCTAATGGTCAGGGGTCCCTTTACCTAACTATTAAGAGTACAGGCAACCCCTGGTTTAGGCGAGTCCAAATGATGTATGCCAAACCCAGAAGTATCCCCAAAATGTCATAAAAACGCCATGAAAAGGGGCAGAGTAGACTCATGCACTCTGCCGACGCACCTGGGGATCTGGAACACAAAACGAGGATTGCCTGTAATATATTAAAAGGTAGGGAGGAAAGAAAACGGGTTGCTTTAAAGATAGTAGCATAGCTTAACAATGGTTTGTTGTTGTTGTTGCTCAGTATTGGAAAGCAAAACTTAATTTGTGTTCTTTTTTGTTTTGTTTTTAATTGCAGAAATTGAGGCCAAAGAAGCCTGTGATTGGCTGAAAGCTGCTGGCTTCCCCCAATATGCTCAGATGTTTGAAGGTACTACTTCACCCATGGCGTTCTGAGATGCAGAATAATTGAAAAGTATTGGCAACATGTTCCTTCCCTTTATAAACAGCCCCTCTTGTCGTCCAATATGCAGTCAGTTATAGGGAAATATCTAACCAGTTCATGGCTGACAAGGCCATCAGTGGCTACTAGCCATGGTGGCTGTGTTCTACCCTCCATTGTCAGAGGCATTATGCCTCTGAATACCAGTTGCTGGGAATTGCAAGTGGGCTAAGGGCTGCTGTGCTCATGTCCAACTTGCAGGCTTCCCACAAGCAAACTGGTTGGCTTCTGAGAGAAGAAGATGCTGGGCCATTGGCTTGATCCAGCAGGCTTGTCTTATGCAAGCTTATTCAAGTTTATTTGTGTGCAGTGGGCAATTGGAACATAAAACATTTTATTATCTGCTAATTATGCTGTTTTAAATGTGCATTTTACATTTGACTTTCTTCTGTAATGTTTGCTTCTGGACTGTTTTATTTGATTTTTTAATGTAGGTTGATTTTTTAATGTAGGTTGTGAGATTTTTTAAAATCAAAATATAAAATGATCTAGAAATGAACTTAGTGATAGACTCTTGACAATGTTATGAGTCTGTTTTGCATTATCTGCTTGTTCCTATCTCTGAGTAGACAATGGAGATAGAGATTGAGCATCTAATAATCAGTGGCTATGTTTGTAGGTAACGCTAAGCATAATCACAGATTAGCATGAATGCTGGGGAGGAGATTGCACCTACTTTGCACCTCTCTGGTCACTTTAGCTCAGTGATGACTTAGCATGTTGTCTGAATCCAGGGATGTGGTTAAGCTCTCTCCTCCTTAACCACAAGCTGCAGCTGAGGTTGCTTCTTGTCTTAACAGCCATGTCTAGCTGAAAGGACAAGGTAGGCACAAAGTGTGTGCAAGGTCCTCTCTGGGAGCTAGTGCATTTCTGCTGTCTTGGTAAGCCATAGTTTGCTAGGCCAGTGTTTATTTCCTTCATAGAAGATTTTGAACCTTTTTTGGTTAAAAATGAATCCTATCAGCTGGCAAGCTGATGGTGTGTTCATTTATAAATCTATGCTTTCTTCCTTGCAGAGATTGAGACCATTTTGAGTCTGGCAGCTGTCACTATAAAAAACCACTGCTTGGGGAGTTTGTTTGTTGTTGTTGTTGTTTTGTATTTTTATTAGAGATTTTCTTGATTTACAGAAGTGGGGGGTTTGTTTTCGAGCTGATTTAAGAACTTGTGAAATTAATCCCCCTCTCAAAAAAATAATCATTTACCATTGTGAACTCTGTTTTGCAGATATGCAGTTTCCTATTGACATCAAAACTGTCAGAAAAGATCATGAGTTTTTAGACCAAGATGCAATAGAATCCCTATACAGGTAAACTTTGCTCTGAATTAAATAGATGTGTATTTAGATTGACAACCTGAGGCTTTAACTAAGTCAGTGGCTGTATCTTACTAGTTTCCTGTTTGGCTGTCTGAAGACAGGCACATTACTATATAATTATTAGAATATTTGTAAGTAGTAAGAACTGCTATATGGCTGTACAAGTCTTCGAAGGGCTTTTTCTTTTGAAAGCTAGGACAATTCCACACATACAGTGTTGCTGTCATGCTGTTGATTGCCTCCAAATCAACCTGGGTTTGCTCATGCATTATCCTCTAGACTGCCTAGGAATAGTCTTGTATCTTGTATGAACTGAAATAACAATTATTATTATTAATTTTATATACTACCTTTCATCTGAGGATCACAAGGCAGTTTACCATATAAAAACACAAAAATGCATAACATAGTAACAAATAGAAACAATAGCCCTCCACAGTGTAAAAGGCCATAGATGGTTTAATTAGCTTGGGGAAAGAAGAATGATTTTGTTTTGTGACTAAAGATACTTCTGTTTTTGGATTGTTGGCTTTCTGAGAAAGTTAGTAGGTTATTTTAGAATGCTATTTTATATGTTATATTGCAATGGACCAACACTGACTCCACCTCACATCCCTTATCTACTGACTTCCTTTATTTTACCTACACTAAGGAAGATCCCTCTCCCCCTGAATTCTAACTTTTCAGGGTGCCTAATGTTTAGGAATAATCTGACCCAAACTACAGTGAATAAAAGTAGCAACATTTGCAAAATTATGAACCCTGGAATTATTCTCAGAAAGAGCTTTGGTAAGATGCTGCAGGCACAAAAGTGATGCTGACATTTTGCCAAAGCAGCTGTAGTAATATAGGTGCACTTTACAATTTATTTTTCTTTTTTTAAGGCAACAGTAGCTTTGCTAAATATATGACTCTTACCCACTCCAGGGGAGTACCGGAGTAATTGCTTAATTGCAAACAAATTGCACAACAATCTTTTTAAAAGCTGCTTAATTTCTCAACAGATCGCTTAAAGGCTTCATGTAACCCACACTAACACAATTTGGGCCTCCCTTTTAAATAGCTTCTCAAGATAAAAAGAACAAGTCTCTCTTCATAGAGTCAGGTCTGAACTGGCAAATTTTTATTCATTGATCTATTGTTGAGGCTTTTATCAACTTGTGCAAAAGTGGAAAGATAAGAAGGTGCCAGGTGTTTGTAATTGGACTGCAAGAATTTGAGATTTATGAGTTACAGAAAAATCAAACTTTCTTGGAAATGACACGAACCCCTGTATTTTTATTTTTTGGGCTTCCGTTTATTCACTGCATAGAACAAAAGCACATCAGGAAATTTATATTATACCAGGCAATATGTATATATTAATAGTTTGCTTATATGTGCTACCTTGAATAAATGATGTTACCCACATTAACTTTTTTAGCCATTACTTGCTGAAAGAGGGACTTGTTAACCATTCTTTAACGTTTTCTACCTGCATCTCAAGAAGGTTCTCATGCACTTTTATCACTGTTGACATTTTGACCATTTTTGTGTTACCGAGGCATGATTTTGTACCTGTTTCCATTTGTATGTGTTTAAGAGCATTAATAGGGAATTGTAGGGTTTTATCCAATATTAGTTATACTCAATGTAGACCTACTAAAATCAGTGGCCTTAAGTATATTAGATCCATTGATTTCAGTATGGATTATGGATTATGGAGTATGGATTAGCTTCCCACATTATGAGCCAACTATTATTAGTGGAATACTGGAGCAAAATGAAGATGGCTTAATGAAATTACATGTTAATTTCCTTTAAGAACTTTAGTGGATTGGGAGCCATTTAGTACAAGAACCATTTAGTACAAGATTATAAGTAACCTCAGGTTAAACGTCTTAATGTGTGTCCCCCCCCCCTTCCAGGCGTTTGAATACACTGAACAAGTGCACAGCAATGAAGGTGGAAATAAGTCGGCAAAGAAAGAGGGTATGTTTCCAAATTATGCAAATGTTTTTATAAAAGAAACTCCTCAATATAAATTCAAAGGTGTTGACATAGAAGACTATAAACCACAGAGAGATTTAATTTTTTTACAATTTCTGTTTAATAATCAGCAAGCACCAGTTATTTATGACTGGGAACTGTTTGTGAGTTTTGTTGTGCTGAAGCTCTTCCTCAGTTACAAATATGTTTGAACCATTCTCAATTCTCACCAGGAAGCCATGCCAATGGAATAATGTGAGAACCCAACCCTGAAGCTGAGCTCTGAATTGCCCACTTTGATTTTAGAGTTTTAGTAAGATAACTAGAAGCAGATGCAAAGTAAAAAAAAAAAAGCAAAACAACTCACCTAAGCTAGCATTAAGCAGAAATAGTTCTCAAGTGGTTTAAAAATCACTTTAGATTGAACCATTGCAGCACTAAAATGTTGAGCATAAGTGCAGCTGATTGACCAAAGCATCCTTTTACATTACATGATGTCTTGGCTGCAATCCTTTGCATTTTCAAGGCAAGCTTTAGGGTGAAAATATTAGGTTGAATACTTTGAAAAGCACTGAATGCTTTGAAAAGCATTCTCACACACATGTAAAATATCGCAGGCCTAAAATCCACCAGTCATAAGTATCTCCTACTGAAATCAGTTGGACTTGCTTAAGTAACTTGGATTCAAAGATGAGATCCATGAGTCTAGGCATATGTAGGGTAGGTGTCACACTTCTTTTACCCATGGAATATGTGTCTGGAGTCAGAAGAGTTCTCTGCATTTTTGGAGTGGCTTTCTTGGCGTGTGGGAGAGCTGGCAATAGAAGGCAGGGACTGAACCATAATTGCATTGTAGTAAAATGTAACAATGAATATTAAATCAAAATTTTGATCAACTGTCTCATCTTTTTTTAACCTCTATTTTGTCTTAAGAGTGATGAATCTGAAGAGGATGAACCTTGTGCAATAAGCACCAAATGGACTTATGAGAAATGTAGTCGGAGATGGTCTCGGTTAGAATGCTCGGAAGGTTCTGGTACACCAGCCTTTGACGGTCTCAGACTTAAATGCTCTGGCAGTGGGGATATAGCCTTTTCTGATCAAGGGGAGCGAAATGACGAGTCTTCAATTCACAGTTCTAGTAGCGGGGATAGTGATTTAATCAGCTTTCCAAAGACGTTTGAGGAGGTTGAGATGAGCAGGAGTTCTTCAACATGCTCCTCAAATATATTGGCATCTCCTGACTCTACCTTCAGTTGCTCTTCTTCACCTAGTGAAACCTTGAACATAATTAGTGAGGACAAGCTCTTGGATAAGCCACTACACAGAAAGGGAAGGAGTTTCTTAAAGAGAATGGAGAAGCTGCGCCTGCGAAGCAGCAGTTTGAAGAGAGAAGCACATTCAAAGGCCAAGCCCATTATTAGCGAGCCTATTCTTATAGAGGGACTAAATGAAGAAAAGCTGAAAAATTTCAATTGCGTAAGTATTTCTGACGTGTCTGAGAGTCAGCCGATGCAGCAGTCTTATTCCTCACAGACCTGCAGCAGTAGCAGCCAGTCTGAAAACAGCAGCACTGTGAGCACGCCGAGCCCCATTATCAAAATGAGGAGACACAGTAAAAGAGAAGGAATGTATGGAGAAGAATTTGATTCCAGCAAGTTTTCCTTGTGGAATTATATTTCGGAGCATAACGAGATACATTTGCACAAGAACAAAGTGTTTCAAGTACCTCAAGGCCATAAACCTGGGACTTTCCCCAAAGCCCTTACATACAGCCTCTTGTCTCCAATGGACAACACTTCTGTGAACTGGAGAACTGGGAGTTTTCATGGGTGTAGGAGGAACAGGGTTCAAAAGGGTTCTCAGGAGCCTGAAACGCCACCTGGCTCCCTTTCATTGATGGATAACAGACTGAGCATATATGACAATGTGCCAGGCAATCATCTAAACAAAATGGATACACCAGAGGTTGGTGATGATGATGTTTTTACAGAGCTAGACAGTGTTATGGAGCATGTCAATGGACTCAGGAAGTTGGTCAGTCAGTGGACAGAGAAATTCTCTGATGATGGGGACTCCGACTCTGCCAGTCCTTCCAACCAGTCCATCTCTCCTTGCCCATCATCCCCTAAAGAGATCCGTCTTGAGACTGAAAAGCATTCAGAAGGGAAATTGCCAGAATTGTCAGTTACTGACAGTGAAGGGAACTGCAATGAACGTGGCCTCACAGAACTGGCATATGTAACAGAATCGAGGATGAGACGGACATTGGCACATTCTATCAGGTCAGCTATATACTGGTTGAAGTGGCAAAGAATTAAAAATGAAATTTGGCTGGGGTTGTCATTGTAAGGGGTTAATCAGTTGAGCTTAAAGCAGTGTAGCATAAACTTAAGCTGAAGTAATGATTTAATAGTGAAGATAATCTGGCTGAATAACTTGAGGTTTTGATTATTGAATGCTGCAGAACTTGGTCTCTAAAGTACAGTGTTCTACCTTTCACAAGGTATTTTGAAATTCATAGTGATTTTCTGTGGGTGTGCAGCTTTAGAGAGACAATAGTAATACTGAAGAGCACTGAAACAAATGTGGTTTTTTTCTCTCTTTAGACATGTGAGGAGACAATGGTCTACTGAGGAAGGCACAAATTTGGAAAGTCTTTCTCAGCAAATTGACTGCCAGTCAGCTGCCCACCTAAATCGATTGCAGAAGCTTGCTTTGTTAAAATTGACTACTTTAATGGACAAATACTCTCCTTCCAGCAAGCAAGGATGGAACTGGTAAGTTAGAATGAAGTGGAAGTGTTTCTGAAGTGAAAGAACTACCTTAGTCTTGAATTGGAAATTGAGCCTGACCCTATATGCTGATTTTCAGAGCAAATCCCTCCAAAGGAAACTTACAAAAGACAATTAGCTTCATATACATTAGCAGGAACATGGTGCTTTCAGTTGATTTACAGTACCAGTCCACTTGCAATGCTTCTAGTACAGGACCCCAATGATTTCCCTTTTACTTATCCCATCTGTGACCCTTACTGCTATCCACCAACCCGAGCTGTTCTCGAGCTGTATGCCTCCTTCCCCCGCCCACTTCATTTCATGTTCTAGATGGTTCAGTTCCTCAAGTCTGTGAAACTTCTGCTGTAATTGCAGAAATATTTTAGACTTTTAGCAGCACTTCCTTTCAGGTAATGATTAGACTTGTCTTGACTTTCTGTCTTGTGTAATGGGCAGTAATTCATCAGGTCATGGAGCTAGTTCTAAACATATATCTTCTGATGGTCTCAGCTGGTCTCAGAACTGTGTGCAGGTATGATGGAGGTGTGCCCAAATGCTTCTCTGTCTCCTGATAACCTCTGATTGCATTAGCAATCAAAACTCAGTGGCATAAATTTTAGAAAATGTATTCTGGTCCTCAAGGCATCTGTAGGAAGTTGCCTGTATGTAATTCTCTCATCATAGTGTCCCTGTTTCTCTGGCTAACCAGGTAGAACTCTCTACGGAATCTTCAGTATGTTTATGCTGATGTTTTTGCTTACAAACAAGTATATTGGGGTTTGCAAAATTTGGGGGAATAAATTGGCTGAGGATTGCAATAGAAGAAGGGCAGCAGGAGATAAAGAGCAGGAAACTGGAGGGCGGATAGCTGTGCAGTAAGTAGCTGTACTTCAGCTTAAAGAAACTGGTATTTCATATTTGAACAGTATCTTGTTTGGCATAACAAATACTAAAGTAAAACTTCTATTGGGATGCCACATGGCTAGCATTGGCAGATGCAGCAGCTCCAATGGTATGTTTCTTTTTCCATTGTTTTGGTAAATACTGCTTTCCTTTCAAACTAATAAGGGTTAGAATTGTTAATTGTGTCCTCCTGATACTTTTTGTATTCTATAAATGAATTCAGTGTATCTACCCCACCTGCCTGATATGCATACCCAGCTCAGGGCATAAATCTGCATAAGCAAATGAATTCTGTATTTTCAGGACTGTTCCAAAGTTCATCAGAAAAACAAAAGCACCAGACTATAAGGACAAAAATGTATTTGGAGTACCGCTGCTGTTAAATGTGCAAAGAACAAGTCATCCTATTCCAAAGAGCATACTCCAAGCCATGGACTACTTAAGAGACAATTTTCTTGATCAGGTATCAGTATGAAAGTTTATACTGTATTAAATAGGAAAAAGCCTTTCTGTTACTAATATGAGCAAATGTCTTATAATATTTCCCCTTGTGGTGGTTCTTCCACCCCTTCAAAACTTAAGCAGTTTTCTTTAAATGGGGTAAAGCTTTATTTTACTCACAAAACACTCATTATCTCCATATACTTGCAACAATTTCTTATGCTGAATTTATGAAGCTTTGCTCATAATTTTTCATCGCCCTGGCCGGCTCTCAGCCCTCTATTTATTAGAGCCTCTTATTCTGATTTTGTTTACGTACACACATATGCCAATAACATTTGATGTGTTTGGCTTGGTATAGCTGCAAATTCCTTATTTTGGTGGGGTTGGGGGACCCCTGAGTTTACTGTTCTAATGGTCTGGAATGCTTATGTGCTGGAAACAAAAACAAAAAAAAGGGATACAAGGCGAGGGGTTGGGGCAGAGTAACACTGGGACTGCTGAGGCAGACATTTTCATCACTCAGAGCCTGCATTATCAAGCAACAACTTGCTTGTAGGTGACTGCCATCATAGTCCAGACACCATAAACACGACTCTCTTTAGCACTTTACATCACCTCCAACCTGCTGAGTGACAATATAGTGTGTACAATACTGCAGATGAAAGGATCTGTACATGTAACAAGGAGAGATTAAAGATGCATTATCAACATTCTTTTTACATTTTCAAACGAAATAATCTCTCCCCCCCCCCCCCCGTTTCTTTTATTGCGCATATATCAAAGTGCCTTTGAACATAGTACAATCAAAAGTGCCTAGAAAGCTTGTGGATATGTAACCACATTAAGAGTTCCATGCCACAGCCAGAGTCAAAGGACATTATTCTGCAGATTAAATGTTTACTCTTTTTGTTGTTGTTTTTCATAGGTTGGCCTTTTCAGGAAATCTGGTGTGAAATCCAGGATCCTTTCCTTAAGGGAAATGAATGAAAATGACCCAAACAATGTAACTTATGAGGGACAGTCAGCATTTGATGTGGCAGACATGGTGAAGCAGTATTTCCGAGACCTTCCGGAACCTATATTCACCAGCAAGCTCTGCGAATCCTTCCTCCATATCTACCAATGTACGTACCTGCTGTTGTTTTAATTCTGGTTGGCTATTTTAGACATTGATTTTATAAGTGGAATGTAATTTTGCTTTGTTAGTTTAAGTGTGCCTGATGCTACTTAGTTTGATTATCAATTAATTCAGTTTCTTAAGTCAGAGGTCAAGGGACAAATGATGTAGGAATATATTTTTCTTTCTTTAAAATAGTCTCTAAGATGAGCCTTCTTCTTCTTCTTCTTCTTCTTCTTCTTCTTCTTCTTCTTCTTCTTCTTCTTCTTCTTCTTCTTAAAATTTGTATACCACAATATACATGTAGATCTCAGGGCAATTCACAACATAAAATTGCAATATAAAAACACAGAATACATAATAAAAATACAAACAAAGACAACCCAATAATCCCCTCTACTGCAACACATTTAAAGGGCACCAGATGTCAGCTCAAAGCCTGGTTATAGAGGAATGTTGTGTGCCTGATGCCTAAAGATGTGTAATGTAGGCATCAGCCAAACCTCCCTGGAGAGAGCACTCCACAAGCATGGAGCTGTTCAGAAAAAGCCTGTTTGGTATGTGTGTTTAAGTTTCTTCCCTACTGTATTAAAAGTAAATGGAAACTACATTGTACTCAAATAATAAATGTCAACTCTTTTTGTAAGAAGATACCCTAGTTCCTGATCTTGGCTTCCATCTTTTTCCCCTCTCTAGATCTGCCAAAAGATCAGCAATTTTATGCTGTCCAAGCTGCTGTTCTTCTGCTTCCAGATGAAAACCGAGAAGCTTTGAAAACACTGCTATTCTTTCTCAGAGATGTAGTGGCTTTTGTGGAGGAAAACCAGATGACTCCAACCAACATTGCTGTTTGTCTAGCACCATCCTTGTTTCACCTTAATACCCTGAGGAGAGAGAGTTCCTCATCGTCTAGGTATTTTTGCGTGAACAATACTTGCTTGCTGATGAGCAGTGAAGGAAAATACATTGTACAAATGTAAAGGTGCTTCAAGTCAAGTCACCTTTTTATATGGCATAAGCACAGTATTGCCTTTTTACTTGCTTACGGTGGTCATTTCTTTCAAGTGTAGGTTTCTTTTAGCCAATTTGTGCTGCTTTAGCTGAGTTCAGGTACAAATCATAGGTCTGTGAGGTTTGGAATGCACCTTATTTCAGATGTTAACAACTGTTAATGGCTGTTAATTGAATATGGCTGTCCTTTTTAATCATGGTGTGATTAAAAAAAGAGTTAGCACTGCCAGAATGGACAGTAGATAGAGAAAATACCCCCTGTACTGTTTGGATATTTGGTGAGTAGCTGCCTAAGGATAGCTAAAGGATTTTATATCACCTGTTAATATTTAAAAATCATAGCAGTGCTGATTGTTAGGGGACAAAAATAAGTAGATCAAGAATGGGAAACCTGTGGTCCTCTAGGTGTTGGTGGAATTCAACTCCCATCAGCCCCAGACAGCCTTGTTAATGGCCAGGAATGATGGGAACTTCAGTTGCCTCAACATTTGGAGGACCACAGGTTTCCCCCCCCCCAGTAGTTTGAAAGCTTTTTCTCTGAGAAAAAATTCATTTCCTGACAATAGTTAGTGTATGTTGACCTCCATTTAAACGTTGGTTTCTTGCAGAGGGGTGAGTGTGTGGGGTTTTGCTTATGGCTATTCCAGACATTCTTACTCTGGAGGACCTTTTAGCTTTATTATACTCATCAAGTTAACCAGCGATAAGCACTATACTGTCCTTCTCTGAATGTATGTACTTTCCTAAGATGCTGTTGTTATTTTACCTCATAAGTATAGCAGCGCTTCAGTGTAGCTTCATGCCATACATGGCTCGATAACGCAATAACACAGTGGTCCTGGGCCAATTACTTCCTGGGCCAGTATGCTCCCACCTTTTAAAAGAGGTAGCACAGGGGTGGGAAGTAGCGACATAACTGGCGGCTCCCACAAGAGATTTGTGACCAGAGTAGTGGGGGAAGCAACCCCATGGTGAAGTAACAGCACAAAACGGGATATTGGACTGCATCCCACAGGGCTATACTTCCAACGTAACATTTCTGTAGAGGCAACCAGAAAAAGGTGGCAGACATTTTTTTTTAAAAAATATGGGGGTAGCTTTGGATCAGCCTGAAAAGACCAGGGTGGTTTAGCAGAGACATACATCTCAAAGAGGCTTTCAAGAAGTGAATGAATCTCAGTTTACTGATCCCCATATATACCTAAAGTGTAACTTTTTCATCTCTGCTACAGTGAGATGTAGATGCTGTCTCTGCATTTGGGGAGCTTGCCAATCCCCACATGCAGCAATCCCCACAGTCATTTAGAAAGTTGACTGGGAGTCAGGTTTAAAATCGTAGAAAAATAGTACTGTGGGTACAGAAAGTTGCATCAGTACCATCACTGTACCAGAGGCCTGTTCATGATGAAATGCATATACAGTCATACCTCGGGTTAAAGTCACTTCGGGTTAAATCTTTTCAGGTTGCGTCCCGCGGTGACCTGGAAGTAATGGAACGGGTTACATCTGGGTTTTGCTGCTCGCGTATGCGCAGACGCTCAAAATGATGTCACATGCATGCACAGAAGCAGCGAATCACGACGCGCAGATGCGGGTTGTGTTCTGCTCAGGATGTGAACAGGGCTCCGGAACAGATCCCGTTCTCATCCAGAGGTACCTCTGTACTAACTAATAGGAAAAACTGTACTTGAGCAAGAAGCATTCTTTAGATTGTGTGAGTTGAATGTCTGTGGCAGGTTAATGCCATTAAGGCTGCAAATTCTATTTCATGAGTGGGGGTGGGAAGCTTGAAAAAGTATCTGCATGTTTTAGGATGATAGCTCAATCTTTGAGAGAGGTGAAGAGAGGTAAAGCATGTGAAGAATGTGCTTTTAAGAAGAGTACGCATCCCAGATGCGTATCAGGCTATAAAACAAGTCCTGTGATGCTCAGCATTCCCCAGAGAGAGAGAGAGGAATCTAGAACTGAGATGATGACAGCATTGTCAGTCATAAGAGAGTGAACACATAATCACAGCCAAGAATGTGTCAGAAGAATTGATTGCAAAATAAAATGCTAAATTCTTAATTCCAGGTGAAGAAACTTATATTTTGGAAGTTTAGAACTTTTAGAGGAGGAGGCCTCTACCATCCGACTTTGCTTTGAGCTCTGTACTACAGCAGGAGCAGCTATCTTAAGAAAAGAGGGAGTGCTTGTCTTTTCTCCCTCTCCCCACCCCACCTCATTGTTTTAACAGCAAGGTTGCTTTGAATGGGAAATTTGGATAATAAATTTGCTAATATTTTACTTTCAGTGTTGGGACTTCAAAAGGACCTAATCTAACAGCTTTGGCTTCAAGGATTAAAGTCAAGCATCTTTATCTAACAACCTCTTTTAAAAAACCATTCACAAAGAATTTTCCAAGATAAAGCTATTAGAGATGAATGCCAGGCTCTTGGCAATCCTAATCTTGGCATGATGCCACAAATAAGCTTAAAATATGAATTAATGCTCTTTGGCAAAGCATTTGGAGCTCTTAAATAATGTGATTGGCTTTCCCTTAGACTTTCTGGGCCAGCCTTTAATTAAACACGTCTAATGATAATAGGCAAATCAATGAGAGCTTTGTGTGCGCCTTTGAATGAAATGTACCTGACCAGGATTGGTTAAAGCATACTCACTTAACAGGACTCATTACAATTAAAACGTCTATTTTTAAAATATATTTTATTAACATTTCCAACATGAGTAATAAGCACAGAACAGAGAGTAAACTGTAGCTCGTGCATTTCAAAAGAAATAATCACATCCAGTAACAAGAAAATTTGATATAGTAACAGAGATAATAGTGGTTACAATTGAATAAGAAGTCCAACTGGATACCAAGAGAGTCTGTCCAAAACAATGTGTGTACATTTGGTGGTGAAGGTTTCTTGCTCATAATTATGACTGGAACTACAAATTTGAACATTGGACAGAACACTCCCTTGGGAAGTACTTTATATCCTATGCTGTATTTCTCAATGACCTACTTCTCAATGAGGTAGTATTCCTTGTGTCTGAACTACAAGAAGGGGCTTGTGAGATTAACAGTCTTCCTGTCTCTTGTGATGTTTGGGAAAATTAGTGTTGTGCAACAAATGTCAAAAATATGGCAGGCAAGTGCACAGGACACTAACCTGCTCCATACATAATGCTAAGGTACGGTTTGTGTTTTTACCAAACTGTGTGTAAAAATCGCTTAGTGTTATGTGGTAGAACAACCTGCGGTTAACATTCACCATAGTTTATAAACCATAGTTGAAGCTGAAATGTCTGACAGATAATCCCTTAATCCATGGTTCATTATGTCACAGAATAATTAAAAGCACCAAAAAAAGCAACTGAGCCATTTGAGTTACAGTGGTACCTCGAGTTAAGAACTTAATTCGTTCTGGAGGTCCGTTCTTAACCTGAAACTGTTCTTAACCTGAGGTACCACTTTAGCTAATGGGGCCTCCCGCTGCCACTGCTGCACTATTTCTGTTCTCATCCTGAAGCAAAGTTCTTAACCCAAGGTACTATTTCTGGGTTAGCAGAGTCTGTAACCTGAAGCGTCTGTAACCTGAGGTACCACTGTATTTGAATTTTTGGCCATTCTTCACTTGTGGCTGTGCAGCTCATTGGGCAGTGACAGCTCCATGACCATAGTTGAGGGAGTTCAGGTTAACCTTTGGTTAACATTAAAAATGCACCACAAACCTTAGATATTGAGAGACCGCTTACAATACTTAATAAACCATAGTAAGCTATGAGGCTTGGTTCACATACAGCGCCAAGCCATGGTTTAATAAAACTTTTTTTTTCCTTGGAAGAAATTCAGTGTTGTGCTTTGGCAATAATTTCATTAGCACAAGCTGTTCAGCTTGCTGGATAGGATGATCCTCCCTCCCTTCTTCCTGCACACTTTTCTGGGGGGTATTTTAAGGACCCACCCCGAGCCAGTCTTGCGAGGGCCCTGGAGGAGGAGAGGGGGAACCTTTGTGTGGGCTTCTGATAGCAGGACTATTTAGTTGAACTCTGTCCTCTGAAGTATGTTTTGTTTTCCATTGCTCTTGCCTCCATTCATTTGTAGTTTGGTGAGCTTTGGTGTGAAGTTGTTAAACTATGGCTAAGAAAGTATACTGGGTTCATATATGACACCAAGCCATACTTAAAACAAACCAAAGTTTGTAAGCCAACAGCAAACCATGGCTTCAGTTCATGGTTTATTGGACTGCATATAAGCTGCTGGGCAGGGTTAAACATACTAAAGTTGTTTAATAAACCATGGTTTAGCATTATGTGCAAACTATCTTTTGAGATGCAGCCTTCAGGGGTCCTGCCCAACCTATTATCTGTTAATTTTTTAGATTGTTGGTGGAGATTATCTTATACTAGAGGGCTGTCACTGTTTAGATTGACAACAAAGCATGCCACAGAACCAGGAGCAGTTATTTTACATTTCTATCCCTCCCTTTCACCTGCAGTCTGAAGTGATAGTGTCCTTACCAGCTACATTGTGTGATTTGAATAAGCAGCCCTTTGTATTCTTCTCCTTAGGTCAAGCCAGAGGAAGCACAGTACAGGAAAACCTGACCAGAGAGACCTGAGTGAGAACCTGGCTGCAACTCAAGGCCTGGCCCATATGATAATGGAGTGCAACAGACTCTTTCAGGTAAGTTGCTTTCTTCAGGAAGAATCGCTGCTTAACTTCTTTGGCATCCTCCATCCCTCATGCTGCTTAGAAACTTGTGTAGTGGATACTTTGTTGGTTTGAAATCAGAACAGCAGCCCTTTTCATTGTTGGCAATAATGAAAAGCAGATGTTGGACCAACTCTTAATTGGTATTCATTAGTATACCTCTCTAAACAAGCAAAATTTACTTTCTCTTAGTTCCTTGATAGCAAAGGAAAGTTTGCATTTTTATTTTGAGCTAGCTTGCTGGTGACAGCAAGTGCCTGGCTATTTTGATTCTTTGATTTGCTACTTTCTGCCACCCTTGGTTTCTTCTTGGCTTATGCTAAATATGGGCTTAGAAATGCCTTATGGTGTGGATGTGACTCAGCCTGTCCTTTTTTGAGGGGCAGCACCCATGTTAAGCATGAAACCAACAGAATACCACTTTCTACGTTGATCTAAAAAGTTGTTAATGATGAGGGAGAAGTGTGAGTTTTCCAGTCTCTTGTTTGAGCACAGCATGACCTTGGTTATGCCCATTTAGTCCTGACTTGTAGGCCCACTGGAATCTCTTCTTCCTGCATTACGTTGTTTGCATCTTGTGTGTGGGAGTTTGACCTGCTTAGCGTGAGGCCAGAGCTGGGAAGGGTGAAGAATGTGTGGCATTTGGGCCTTCTGACCACTCCTCTTGGCAGCACTTGAGCAGATATGAACTAGTGCCAAGATGCCCTTCCACTCTGGCATTGAAATTACTTGTTGGAAAGGCCTGGTGAACAGGGCTTTCGTGCATGAGGCGGGAGAGTGGCTTTTAATCAATTGAGATGTTCCAGTCATTCTTGCTTCCTCCCTTGTCTTTGACCTTGTTTTGTGGCATGAAGTGTGTGGGAAAGGGATAAAAAAAAACAGAAAAGCAAGAAGGGGAGGGTGAGGAGGAAACTGCAGAGAAAAGAGGATGGGAGGGAGAGGCCACTGACTATTTGTGCAGCCTGCTGGGCCAAAATTAGACTCAATAGTTCAGGCTAAACGTTAGTGTGAACTTTTTCTGCTTTGGCACAGGGAGCTGGCAGTGACTTTGTTAAGAGCTAGGAGCAAAGCCCCAAAGAGTGCAAAGGTTGATATACTATTTGTTCAGCCTCACTTTTTGGAGAATGGCAGCTTAGGTTCCTTCAAATAAGTGTTTTATATGTATCTATGTGGTTCCCACAAACTGAGTACTCAAAAATCCTTTCCTCCCTTTTTGTCTTAAGTTATGTGTTTGATTCATACATAACTGTAGAAGCGCTATATTGTAGCATTCAGCATCAAAAAACCACATTCCCACTCTGCTTGCGCCTTGATGGGTGACTGTGTGACAATTGTGTGTATACTGTTCTTGAGCTCCTTTACAGGAAGCCTGGGATAAAAGTGTAATAAATACAGTGGAATATATTGGGATATCCATTTCTTATGACCTATGCTTCCTAGCAACTAATTTCTAGTATTCTTCTGCAGATTCCTGACTACTGTTTGGATCACAGTTATGAAAATTTACATGATCAAACTATCTCCAGTGAAGTAGATCCACACCAAACCTCCTTAGCAAAGCACTGTAACACAGTGGTCTCCCTGGAGCGCTCCATGCAGGACTTGCTCCGAGATGCCAAGGAAAAATTCAAGAACTGGGTTACTTGCTCCACCTTAGAAGGAGTGGATTCTGCATATAAAAAGGTAATTTTGGCATGAGAATGTTAATGAGGCTCAGAGTAAATGAGTTTTAAAATGACATTAATACATGTGTATTCTGTGAAAATAACCAGTTAAGAGTATCTTGTCCCATTTGCAAATAACCTCCCCCTGAGAAATAGGTCACACATTAATTAGAAAAGGTATGGCATGGAGCACAAACGTACTGAAATGCCACCATAGTACTGTTTCCCAAACTGGGGAAAAAAATTTTTTTTTTGAATATGTGGATAGTCACTTTAGATGCTGTGATATGACATCCATAGCTAGCAGGACCAGAGGTCAGAGGTGATGGGAGTTGTAGTCCCCAAACAGCTGCAGACCCAAGTTTGGGAAACCATGTCTTAATGGATTGAGGGACCATGTTGACTCCAATTCCAGGGGTTCTACAGCCATTGGATCCCAGGTTGCTTTTGGCAGACTCAAATCATTTCCTCATGGATTAACTGTCTTCTAAGGTGGATGATAACTACTTGGTCCGGGTATGGAAAGCTTCAGCTGAAATTGATGCTGCCCCTAAAGTGGTTCTATATCGGATACTGATGGAACAGCACCTATGGAACCCAAACCTTCAACAAACAAGAGTCCTAGAAATCTTAGATGATGAAACAGACATTTACCACTATGCAACGGAGAGCATGTCTCCACTTCCTCCACGAGAATATGTGGTTCTAAGGTAAGGAATCTACAATATTCCTGTCTCTGCCATCTGCTGTAATTATGAGATGAGCTGCAGCAGAGGTAATGACTTGACTTAACCTTAGTTGAATATTATTTTTATACATACAGCTGAATACCTTGATCATGTGCAGAGCCTGGAAGTTGATGTAAATGAGCTGTTACAGTTGATAGCATGGTTGATAAGCATAATGGCATATTGATGATAGCCAATGAGATTATTGATTTGACCTTTTGTTTCCAGGACTTGGCGGACTGATCCTCAAAGCAGCACATGCATATTAGCAGCTACCTCAATAGACTGTGAAGGTGTTACCATGACGGGGATCTTGGGTCAGGTCCTACTTTGTCAGTATCTTATAGAAGTAGTTGGCACTCAGAAATCCAAAGTCACACATGTCTGTCGAACAGATACCAGGTATCTATATTTATTTTATTTAGAGTGGCTTGACATAATAGATTAGATTCCAAGTGCAATAAAGGTCAAGGGCTTGCTAGAGGAATAAGATTCACGTATGAAAAACTGGCATTTGGTTTGTGAATTGGCTGGCCGCTTGTTATACGTCACTGCACAAATTGTTTTGCTCACTGCTACAGCTGTTTTTTCAGATGTACAGAAATGTGATAGAAGCTTTGATTGCAGTCTTTTTAGTTAATAATGATTAAGTTCTTCTTTAATGGCCACATGTGCTTCAGGGGTGTGTTGTAAACATGCAGTCAATACAGTGGTACCTCTGGATGCAAACAGGATCCGTTCCAGAGCCCCGTTTGCATCCTGAGTAGAGCGTAACCCGCGACTGCGTGTGATGTCATTTTGAGCGCATGCGCAAGCGGCGAAACCCGGAAGTAATGTGCCCCGTTACTTCCAGGTCCCCGCAGAGCGCAACCCTTAAATACTTACCTCGGGTTGAAATAGCTTCAGGTTATGACTAGTTTTATAGCACTGGTGGTGGAAGAGGAATGCCTAAAATGAAGGGTGGATTTAAGTGTTGCACTAATAGCATTTCTGCTTGCCAGATGGAACAATCTGTACTCTCCTCCTCCCCCTGTGCACTGTTCTGTGGGTTCCCCAGAGAGATTTTGGGGGAGACATGGGGTGGAAACCCTTGTTGGAAAGCACTTTGCTGGAAAGCACAGTTAGCTCAACCTGGCTCAATAGTCGGGAAGAGAAATCTTTTAAGACTTTAGTTTTTTTAACAGGCTGTTTCCTTTATTGGCAGGGGCCGCACAACTGAATGGTACAACAGGGCTTTTGGTCACATGTGTGCTGCAGAACTGGTAAGGATTAGAGAGTCATTTAAAACTTCATCATACTGAGAGCAAGCCAAAGATGACATGGTGCTTTTGGAAGTTAAATCAAATGTGTGGTGTCCAAAGCTGAAGTTTACCAGACTTCATTATCGTAATTGAAGCATTCTAGAACTGTAAAGACATTTTTATGCATTTTATAATGTTACTGCTTTTTTATTAAAAAATTCTACTGAGAAAATTAAATTGTTCAATATTACGTATCAAAATAAGTTATTGAAAAATGAACATCTTGATGTTCTAATAATGTATAAAGATGAGATTTTATTTCCCCCCAGATGCTTTTTAAACTAAAAATGTGAGAACAAATGTGTAATATTTTAGCAGTGCTATTTGACTAAAGAAAACTCCGCACCTGTGATGTCTTTTTCTGTTTTTAGCATTCTAAAATAATGAATATAATGAATATAATGATCATATAGGAAGCTATGCTGTATTTATTGGTTACAGACATTTGTACTTTCTACAGTGAAGAAACAATCAGAAAAAGGGCTTCTTTTTTCAGTGGAACTGTGTGTTCCAGCACCTCTCAGCTGGGCCCCGGAAGTGGGTGGGGGTGAGAAACTTGACCTGCACCTTTTATGGGCTCCAGAAAATTGCAGGAGGCCTGTGCGGAGGTTCTTCAGCCTTCTAACTGGCAGGGGGAAGCCACTTGTGTGAGGTGGGGGCCTTGTTAAACTGTTCCACTGAGGTGCAGGCAGCTGCGCCCCTCAGCGGAACAGTTTCAAGAAGGCGCCCACCTGTGCCTCAGCTGCCTTTGCACAGGCAGGCAGTTGGGACACCTCTTGCTCCTGGGAGGAAGAGGTGGCCTGCCCGTTGCCTGTGTGAAAGCAGTTGAGGCAGCCCCGCCAACAGAGCAGCCTCTGGCTCGGGAAGACACATATTTTGAACTTCAATTTGCAGTACACTGCTGTTTTGGAAATGGAAAAAAAAGGGGTCGTGGGGGTGGGAGGGAAAAGATAATATATTGATACTACTGGTACTTCCAGAATATATATGATACTTTTAAGTCTGTACATTCATTGCATTTCCTAAAATACTGTAATTTAGTGTCAATTGTGTTTATAAGCTCAGACAATATACCTTTAATAAAAAGGTTAAGCACTCAATGACTGTTTTGTTCACTAAGGGTTATTAACCACTGTGACATTTGTGGACTACGGCAGTGGGAGAAATCACATTACCTCCTGCTTCTTGTGGCTCTAGACTACTGCCCTACAACATGGAGTAGAGACAATGAAACTTCAACATTTTTATTTTTCAAATAGGCCATAATAGTCAACTAAATAGTTCATTTTTGTGTGTAGAAAAGCTATCTGAAAAGTCAACATAGTTACATTTTCTGCACCGGTTTGATTCCCAAGATGTCAAAACCTTTGGCCATAACAGCAGCTGTTGCTTCGCACAAGAGCATTCGCCACATGTTCACTTTCACTATTTTGCCTACACAAGAGACACAAAAAACAAAGTGAGATATGTTGCTATCCAGATTACTAGTCAGCAGAGCCAGCTCTCTCTCTCTCTGGTCCCTTCACATTTCTGTGCAATAGTACTCCACAGTACTCTGCTACATAAATTCATCCCAAGGGGGCACGGTGGAAGCCCACTGCTTCGAAACAGTCCAATCGCACCCCAGGCTTGCAAATTAGTATGGGGGCTGCACTCACACTCTAGGACTGGTATGAAGGCTTCACCCAGCAACACTTCCCTCAGTCACCATACACAGAGGGACCAATTGGGCAGGCAGCTTTTAAAAACTGCTCTGCTGAGGGACACACAGCAGAGCAATTTAACAAAGCTGCCACTCTGGCTCATGCAAGCAGGGCACTTGATGAGCTGAGAAGCAAGCTTTCTTAAACCTGCCCACTTCCTAAACCACACCCTCTTCCTCCCTCTTGGAGGGTGGCAGCAGCAGTCTCCCCTTTTCTGGAGGGGAAACCTGGTTGTGCCCCCTCAAAAAAATGTACCTGGACCACCCACCCACCAGCTATGCCACTGTGCTGCTCAGTTAAGAAAATGGTACCACTGCCCCATGCCTTGGGAATTTCAATGATTGAATCAATGGACCACTTAGTTCCAAAAAGGGAAAAGAGTAGATTCCTCTAAAATGTTTTATTCTACTCATAGAAAAACTCCCTGAATAAATTCAGGTTAAGCTGCCACAACATTTACATAAAGTAGATGTTTCTACCCTTTTAGTTTACAAAGAACCTTGAAGATATATGACTGGGGTACCTCCCCTTACATCCATCACTCTCTCTGCCTCCCTGCAACCCTCTATACTTGTCCCTTCTCACCTTTAAAATGAACTCAACTCACCAGTTTGTCTGTCTTTTTCCACACAGTAGCAGTTGTCATAGAATTCAGTAAATGTAGTAGCCAGTTCATAGAGGTAGTCACAAAGGGTGTGCAGTAAAAGATCATCTAAAATCTTTTGCAAAATCTCAGGGAACCTCAAAATGCATTTGCCTAGTTTCCATTCCTTCTCATGGTCCAATATTATCTCCGTGTGTGTAGCTGCCTTATGCAGTGTCTCTTCTCCAATATTGGCCAGCCTTGCTATAGATCTGCCACAAAAACAAGTCTCATGTTAGACCCAATAGGAATGCAGCTGAGTCGATCTTCCAACATCGAAGTTGGAAATGCAGCAGTATCAGGTTGTAATTGTCCAATACATGTATTTAAACCTCACAAAGTCTTAAATTTAGAAGCTAGCAAGTTCTTTACCTGATTCGCGTGAAGGCATAAAGCAAATAAGCAGCAGTATTTCCTCTGTCGTCAAGCATTTTGTCAAAAGAGAAGATATAATCATTTATTCTGTTATGGGAAAGATCTGCATACTTAATGCAGCCAAAGGCAACTGAGGTCTGGGCTGCCTTCAGTTCTTCAGGAGTAAGAACCTGTGAGAGAAATAAAACACATATTGTGACAAGGCTGCACCACAAAACCAGGGGACAGAACTGGGGAAACCTAAACTGAACAGCAACTAAAGTGAACCCAAGGCAAACATATTCTGAACAGCTGAAATCATTTGGGCAAAAGCTTGATACATTCACAGAGTATGAGACCAGCCATGGAAGTGGTAGCAATTACACAGCCCCTGGCAAGGTGACCAGTGCTTTGTACAGCTTTGGGACAATTTTACTCTGAGCAAATGAAGCTGATGCCCCATGCAGAAGCCACACACAAGCTGATCTACTAACCTGTCATTTTATCCTCTGCTGCCATCTACTGGAATGCAAATAAGATTTACTTTGTGGACCAGATAAAAAGTTCAAGCAACAGAGTTTGGGGGCGGGCGGGGCTTTTATTTTCATGTTTCAAATTCAATATTCTTAAAAAGTGAAGCTTGAAAAAGTCCAAGGCAGATATAGAGAACTTGTGGCCCTTATGGATAAGACTGTAGTGCACTCTAATATTTATAAACATTGCCCACAGCTCCTATAGCTGATGGGAGCTGTAATTCAATCACATATTGAAGGCCACAAACTCCCCACCCCTGGTCAAGAGCTCATGTAATCTACCTAATCCTCTGGAAAATTCCCCTGGGAAACTCTCATATAAGCATAATGTAATAGCCAACCATGCTTTGTACACTGGTTCTGATGAGCAGAGGTACACATGCTCTCCTACAGGTGCTACTACTTTTACCTATTATGGTAATTGACCTATTCCCCCCAAATTATATTTGGTGTTTTGCAGCACAATTGTGAATGCTGCAAGTTAGACAAATAACATGGATTCATTATTTTAACCTATTTCCATGAGAAAAATCCAAAGCTAACCTAATTCAAAAAGCAATTATCCGACCCCATCTTTCTTCTCTTTGCTTTTAAGTCACAACACTGTCACTGCAAAATAAAATGTCATATCCATGTGAATGGAAAGTTCTGCACACACACAATTGCATTCTTTCAATTCTGTTACTTCTCATTTATCCTGTAATCCTAACAGGATTGAGACATCCATAGAAGACAGTGTCTGCAGTCAATACCACTGAAAACAAATCTTTCTGCTCATTTTTCCACAGACATACTTTTCATATACATTTTCAAATGTGCTTGGGTGCACATGCTTTTGGGGCTCTGTATAGTTAAGTACAGAATATATCACATGAATTTGTAGGAATGAGAATGAGCACCAACTGTCTATGCTACCATATTTCACTTCGGAGAGATTTGAACAGCTTTCTCCTAACACTAAGCAGTGAGGTCAACTCCCCAGACAAAGTTAGGGGAAAGTACTATTGGCAACACAGCAAATTCACTGCCATCATATGATGCGGTTAGGCAAATATGTGGACAGACTAACAGAGCAATCATAGCTTTAGAAAGCTGGCGTAACATGCCTATTCCAAACTTCCCCAGAAGAATTTCACTTACACTACCCTTTTTGCTGACTAAATTGCACTGGGTTGCTAAGTCATATTACCCAATTCAGTAATCATCTCCTTGTTCTGTCCTACTGTCTTAAATTCTGCCAGATGAGCTTGGGTGAAGGACATAAGCTGGCATAACTGGGAAAGGACAAGAACTGCTGAACTCTTAACCCCGGCAGGTCTTGGGTTTGGTTTGCGCTACAAGCCAGCAACATGCTCCCTTACAAGAACCAGATAGTAGAAGAATAAAGTCTACTTTCTTTACACTGGAAAAATGAAGCCCATTGTTACCTTATCTCTTTCCTTTTCCTTCAGTTTGTCCATTGAACGCTTAAGTCCCTCTTGAAGAAGGTCAATCAGCCGAACCGTATCTCCAGAACGGGTTTTAAATTTTTTTCTGGCAACAAAAGATGGAAATTGTGGCTTTTCTAAGTAGACAACTCATTTTCAAGTAGAAAGTTTTACTCCAGATGAAAACAGTCAAACAGTGAAACTATTGCTGGTCTTTTCACCAACATAGATACATTATTCCAGACACACACCTTGTTGCATGAAAGATACAATAAATATTTTGTTCCAGATAAGCACTCCATCACTGAACTACATAGATTTTAAATTTGTGGCCACACTCATACTATTACAATACAGCAGAATTATAATCCAACTAATATAGGGATACGGAATGTATTTAGATAAGGAAAAAGAGAGAGGAAAGATCACCACAGCCCCAGGAAGGGATGGGGACAGTCAGTTATAAAAAGGGGAAGGCAGACGTAGCAAGTGTTCCCAAAGCAAAACAGTACACTGCTACCTGCTCTTGAGTACTACCTAACTTGTGATTGCTACCAAAACAGATAATACCACCCATAAAAAGTGCATAATGTGTAATGGGCAGATATAGTTGCACAAATTTCCAATTTCCAGCATAGACAGCAAAATCCTGACATGCATATCAAGAAAGAGATTGCACAGCTGTTCTTTCATTATAATCATTAGGAACAAGGGAACAGATGTAAACCAATATATGATGTTGTAACATAACAGTGAAGCTTCCGAATGTGCAACAGGGAAGCATGTATATTTGCAATGGGCCACTAGGTTGCAGTGAGGATGCAGTGCCATACACCTAACGAAAAAAGTGAAAAATGAAGGTCACGCTGGAATAGTAATGGCTATTCTCTAAATGTGAAGTGTGCCGACAAATAAGAAAAACTTAACAAACTAATTTGGTAGATGATTTCAAGCTCAAAAGACAGAAAAAGAGTTAGGCCCAGAGAGGCACTCACAATGAAAGGTTTGGGAACCAGTAATGCAACAGATGAGTCCAGTTATTCAATAGCACAAAACATCATCCTGTTAAGTCCTATAGTAAAATTTCTGATTTCAGGAACACATTTGCTATTATCTACAAGTTATCTACATGTTGACTAGAAGTGAACAACCAATACAATGCATTACATTATTCCTACATGATTATGTTAGCATTGAGACCCACATTCACTGAAGGATTTATCTATTCTTAACATTGCATTTTTCAATAACTATAGCAATGCACAACAATCAGAATCTACAAGAGCTGCAAGGGTTGCCAAAGTCTGTGTATGGAACCTAAAGAGGCACACTTTCTACCATAACTACCATGTTCCTTGCGCACACACACACACACACACACACACCGAAGACACTTTAGGTGGGAAATGCTCTGGAATCATTTCTGAAGCAGCACAAGGAGCTGCAGCTGGAAGGCGGGAAGCCTGGAATTTCTAATGTGCAGCCTATGGGGTGCACTTACATAAACACAAGGATAGAAGATTTGAAGTACAAAGCCAATGCACATAAGGAGTTCCTTGGTGATCACATGACACATCTTCAACAGAAAAGAATCCTGAGCTTTCCAGTCTGTGAATAGCAACACAATTCAGTCTACTGTATACTGAAGAAATTATCTGCAAACTTACTTGTCTTCTCCCAACACCACTCCAAAAGCAGCATGAGTTACTCTGGTCACTTTGGGGTCATACCAGCCGATCATCTGACCCGCTGCAAATATGGTTTGTAAGTGCACAGCCTGCAAAGCAACACGTCATTAAAACAACTAATAGTAAAGCACCAGCACTAACATAATAACAGAAATGCCAAACTGGAGGGGACACCCAGGGTCATCGAGCCCAGCCCCCTGTAATGCAGAAACCATAACTAAAGACTCCCTGGCAGATGACATTCCAATCTCTACATGTGTTAACTTTGCTACATTAAATGTGCATTCTGTAGCCGACCTCCTTTGTAATGTTTTCTTTTGAAATATTTAAGATAGTATTTTAGTTACTGGTTAATTCTGTGACTCTGGATGCATACTTTGTATTTGACTTTCTTCAGTAATATTGTATTCTAGATAGTGTTGTTTTTAATGTTTTAATCTGCTGTAAACTACTTTGATTTTTTTCCTTTAAATATATATATATAAATACAGTGGTAACAACACCTTAAAATGAAATAAAATAAATAATAATAAATAAAATAAAACCCTCCAATGAAGGCATATCTACCACCTTGCAAGGTAGCCTATTCCACTTTCGAACAGCTGCTACTATCAGAAAGTTCTTCCCAATGTTTTATCAGGTTCTCTTTTCTTGTAATTTGAACCCACTGGTTCAAGTGCTACCCTCTGGAGCAGCAGAAAACAAGCCTGCTCCATCTTCCATGTGACAGCTCTTCAGACATTTGAAGATAGCTACAATATAATCTCTTGGTCTTCACTTCTTCAAGCTAAACATACCCAAACTCTTAACCATTCCTCTTAAGGCTTCTGCTAAACAGGGGGAAAGACCTATATAATTTGGTGACTCCTTTTTAGCAAGCAACATGACTGCGTCTGCCCTTTACAGTACTGTGAATAAGGTGGCCTGATCTGTAGGCTAAAAATATGGGGTGGATGTAATTCATTATGGTTCAGAATCCTGCTTTAAGACAAAGGAGAAGCAACTAGAAAAAGAAGAATACACTAGTGTGTAGTTTTAGTGTCACACCAACACTCAAAAAGCTAAAAACCTGAAAAACAAAAGACTATAAAATAAAGGTCAGTGAAACTCACCTGTCCACTATCTACCACATAAATTATATAATCAGCTTTTTCTTCAAACAGTCTCTGTTTCAATGCTGCCAAGTCTGAGGTGTCATATGTGAACCCCCCATCAGATTTCACAATCGTCAAGGGAACGGAATACCCCGGAACAAATACAATCTTCCGACCATCATCCACTTGCACAAATCCTAAGGGTAGAAATAAATAAATGAGAAATAAGGTTTGGAAAGAAGGTATTTTTACACAGTAATGTACAAATACAAAACCTTTCAATGAAGAACACTTAACAACCAACCTATTTTGTCATGCTACAAAATGCCATGACAGCAGGTATACAGAGTTAGAACCTACACATTATCCTGGGATGTGCTTTTTTCCATACCTACATTTGCCAAGATAACACAAATGTGGGTGCTGAGGGGAACCTGCTAGTGAGAACTGGCAGGAGGGATGAGTGTTTAAAAAGATTTTGCACCTGCCAGTTCTCTTCAGCAGAGCTCGTCCACCTCTGGGTCATTTCCTCATAGCTGGTTTCAGAGGCTGGTTAAGCAAAAGAAAACAGGGCCAATATCTGCTTTTGGACTACAGCAGAAAGCAAAGTGTTAAAGCCGCTCTGTCTCAGGATCCCTAACCAGATCTAGAGCCCTGCCATTGGAGCCAATGAGAAGTTTTCTCCAAGGCAAACTGTAGGAAAGAGTGTGTGTGTGTGTGTGTGTGTGTGTGTGTGTGTGTGTGCGTGCACAAGCAAGAATGGATTCATGGGATATGCTTGAATGGATGGGGACTGTTTTACTGCCATGCGACCACCCTCCCCCAGCACACTATCTCTAAAGGACTGTGGTTCTTGGGTGGTAGTGGTAAGGATTCCCCACTTCTATAGTAAAATACAAGCCTATCAAAGAGCTTTAGAAACCCTTTGTACTATGGTGAAAAATAGTCTTGAGGAATTTAATTCCCCATTCTGCAAATAGTTGTGTTACCTCCTTCTTCAAACTCCTTCACGATATCATTCATCTTATCTTGATAGTAAGATTCTCCTCTCTCTATTATGGTAACGTCCAAGCAATCGTAGATTTTTTGGAACTCTGACCAAGAAAGAGTGAAATGAGGAATTTTGAGCCCTTTCATTTACTTCATATAATGCATCATCAACATCATAGTAAAATAAGGAAATTGAGGTACTGGGTTTAGACCAGCCTTGCTTGTTTGTTCACTACTACTAAAATGCTGCTCTAAAGAATCAGTCTGAACACATCTAAATTCTAACTGTACTTTTTGCATTGCCATTCAGCTATAACTTTGAAATTTGTTTTCCTTCACACCTATATATGTATATGTGTGTGCGCGCACATACAGAAACGCGCACAGGCACACACAAAAGCATCTGAGGTTCTCACTCCATGCATCTAGTTTAGAAAAGATTTTGTCAAAATAAAGGTGCCACAAGACTCTTTGTTGTGACTCCTGAAACTATCACCCTCAAATCCCAGTCTTTTTACAGGGCTTCAACAAGAACACTAATAATAATCCTCATCATCCAAAACTGCCAAAAGTGGCCCACGTGAAAAAGAGGCGGATCCTTAAAAGATAGAGGTAGCATAATTCCTAGTCACCTTTCCGGGACACATCACATATAAGTTTCCAAGCTTTAATGAAATCTGGATTTTTGCTCTGTAATAGCACCACACATCGGTATGCGTGCTTCTTAAACTCCTCTTCTGTGTCAAATCTTCTCTTAGATTCCTAGGTTAAGAAGAATACACAGACACCATGAAACAATATCCTCCACAGTATACTAAAACAAAGCAAACAAAAGCACAGGTAATAAAGAGAAATACTTTTAATGGTCAAAACAGATCAAAGAGACAATATCGAGTCGCCTAATGCTTGTCCTTAATATCCCAGGGGAACATCCACCAACAGCAGCCTGAACTTCTCCATGTATTAGCACATATAAAATGTTGTGCAGTATCTGGAGAGGATTCTCCAAGTTTCTAATGAGAACTAACTGAAGAATTAGTCATCACCAAAGAGCCCTGCATCCCAGCAACTCTCATTTTATAAATTATCAAGATAAACTGATAAACAAGAATTATGCTTAATGCTGTCAACAATTTGATCAAGAGCAGAATTTGATCCAATATTGTTGCCCTCTTACCCCTCTCTAGAAGTAGGTGATGAACAGTATCAAATCCATGTGGATTTGTGCATGCGGATCCTGGATTGGGCTTTTTAAGCCATCAGAAATGAGTATACAGAATCTGTTTGTATATTTATTTTACCCTTTTCAAAAAGGTGACTCAGCAATTAGTCCAATATTTATATAAACTGCCTTTGTTTCAATAAGGAGGATTATGATGCATGGAATCTTTCAAAAGATTAAAACATTTGCAATATTAGTTGACATCAAACTGTTCACCCAGTGGAACTACTTTTTCCTCTTCTATCTGCTGCAGTCTCCACAATCTGCTCTGGATGGCTGGGGGACCTTTCAGAGCAGACCTGGGATAGCACAGAAGCTGTAAGGGGTGTGGGGATAGGAGAGGAAGGAGGTAGTCCCGTTACTTCAGCTTGTACAACATTTGATTTCGCCCACTGTTTGTTACTAAACTTATTCCCATGATAAAGTCACTCCCTCATCCTAAGTCTCTGCACTGACTCAGTTCAATCATTATGAAAGTCTTACAGCAAAATACATTTTTGTAGACGTTTACAAGACAGCTAAGCATAGATTGAAACCATAGTTCATGCAGACTTCCTTCAAATTCCTCCATGGAAATGGCTGCCGTTTGATTTTTGATTTTGTTAAGTGCTCTAAACCTTCCCTCAACCTTCACCAAGCGTACTTCCTTCTGGTCTTCCCAAGAGCAAAACCCTCAGGCAGGATGTATACATTTTCAAGTGCTACTAGTATCCTCTCATCCAGGGGTGGCTAACTTGTGGTTCTCCAGAGGTCGTTGCACCACAGCCCCATCAGCAGCATGGCCAGGAGTAGGGCAACATCTGGAGGGCCACAAGTTAACCAACCCAGCTCTGAGCAATGTTAAGCAGCAACAGCAGCAGCAACAACAACAACAACAACAACAAGAGGGGTAACCATATATCTGAAATAAAACATACCTTATAAAAAGCTTGGAGATCTCCAATGGGAGGAGAAACAGTCAGATAGTCTGGGAATTTATCTTGCAGGTGAGCAATAAGCATGCCAAACTGGGTACCCCAATCTCCTAAATGGTTTAATCTAGACAGTAAAGATCACAAAACAAGTGAGACTGTAAGCAGAACTGAAATATCTTCTGAATAGAGCTGTGAATAAGATACAAGGCTTGTTCTGAAGTGCTCCTGTGAAGGAAATGGACTGCTAAAAAAATATTTAAAAATCCTACATGTGGTTTGTTTGGGGATTATGGGCATAATTTATTGCGCAACTCATACACTATCCTTTCCAGAAAAACAAGTTGGAAGGTGATTAAATTTTCTAAATTAATTAGGCAAATTTGTTGCGGTAAAGTTATATCTACTACAGGATAGAGACAGTTGTTTTCCTTTGAAGCTTTGAGATGTTTGTGGAGTGAAATGCAGAAGAAAGGTGACTCCAGGCTATTATTAGGAAGCAACTTGCATTGACATTCAAATCAAGTTAGATCTCAATGTCGTGTAGCATGGTGTATGTCAAATGTCAAGGACAGTAGGTAAAGGGCAAGTTGGATGCATTTAAGTCAAAGGTGGGGAACTGGGGGGGGGGGGGCAGATCTTTATCTGGCCCCACCCCACAGGCCAAATTTGACAGGTGGGTGAGACAACCCTGTCAAAATCCCTTGTGCAGGGTTCCCAGATGCCTTGCAGTTACACCACAAGGGGTGTGGCCAGCCCTGCTTGGCACGCTGAGAGGCTCTGAGAAAAGAGAGGGGGGAAAGCGTTTCTGAAAGAGTTCTAGAAGGAAAAGTAAGGTTAATTAAAGGATGGTGGATGTGTGCAGGGTTCAAAACTTAGGGTTCTGCAGTGATTTTCATAAAGGAATAGCACTTCCATGGAACATAGCAACACTGTTGTATGGGTAATTACTGAGAATCCACATTGACAAGAGAAATGAAAGCGTGTGCCCGTATACATTTTGAGAATTGTGCAATTCTACCATGGCTGGACTTACCTTAGTACATCAAACCCCACAAACTCAAAGAGGCGGCACATGCTCTCCCCAATTATCGTTGATCTCAGGTGACCTACATGCATCTCTTTTGCAATATTAGGGGAGGAGAAGTCAATCACCACCTTTATGTAGGACAAGAAATGAAAAATATGCGCATTATAACAGTGCAAGGTATTTTTTCAAAGAAGCATCATTTATATATATCTGCAATTAGGAAATGCACATAAACACTGGCTGTTGTACACATTCACTGGTTATTGTGGGAAGCATGAAGAGAGAATTGTGCATATTATGCGTTTGTTAAACATAATCTCCTAATGATGTTGAATGACTTCCTGCACTGAGTACTGCATATGCACAGGGCCTAAGTGAGCCAAATAGTGAATATTTTGTTCATGCTGTTCAGTTATGGACACCTTCAGATACTATCCACACTGACAGGACAATGTATAAAATCCTGTTTACGGTGCTCATTTGTGCAAGTTCTACATGGCGGCTGGTGCTTACGCACACTGTGCACCCAACTGACCTGGCTCAAACATAACACTAAACCAAACCATGGCTTAGCATGAGTAGGGAAACATGCAGGCTTCTGGAGGGAAGATTACAACTGCTTCACTACTCCCTAAATTCTGCTGCTCTCATGCTACCTGGGCCCTATCCAAACCCAGGCTTATGACTTGTCATGCTCCAGACAAACCATGAGCTGTAACCAAAGTTTGTTCTTGGTTTACAACTCATGATTTTTGAAGCAAAAACCACAAATTTTGGCTTGGATGTAATGATATGTCAAACCAGAGCTTAGTGCTGTGTAGCACAGCAACACCATCAGGAGAGGAGCATAGTTACTGCAATTCTTTCTCCAGGAGCCCAAGAATTTTTTTTTTTTAAAAAAGTGAAAGGCAATTCAACTAAATATTAGGACTAAGCAATGGGACTTTCTGCCTCTCCTGTAGCAGGTGTGCAGGGAAGAACATTCAATGAGAATCCTTGGCACTCTACAGAACACAACTCAAAATGTCCCCTTTTACATTCGTCAAACATTAGAACACCAAAGACATCCATTTACATAAAACACTTTAACGCTAACAAGACCGGGGGGCGGGGGGAGGTAAGGAATGGCTGCAAACAGCCACCTCAGACCTTAGGAGGAACTTCTCTGAGGGCTGCCAGAAGAAGGGCACAGAACATGCCATGTGGGGCTCTGGAACCCTGCTCTTGCGTGTTTGCAGACTGAGTGCACATTAAACAATTGAAATAGTTTATCTGAAAATGCACACTTTGCCTTGAACATTAAGCAGCAGTACCTAAGACAAGACCTAGTTAACCATTTACTGTCATACCTTCTTCCTTTCACCAAGAGCAGGCAGCTGAACTCCATTCACCAGCATACTGCTTAGTTGTTTAGATACAAAATCCTTTTTCAAGTGCACATTAATGAAACCTTCAGAAAAGCATAAAAAGTAAAAATGATTCCTGAGACTATATACATATTAAGGCCTTGATTTCTTTTGCACAGAGCACATATTTTGCTAAAAACACAGTATTGCAGAATTACCCATAACAGGGCAACTCATTTGCAGTGACAGGAAAAAAATCAATTTGATAACGATACAAGGACAAAGTGCCATTGATTTTGATCAACAAATAACAAAAGCCAATTGTCCAGACAACACATGCTGTCCTGTAAGCAGCCTTGGTCACCAATTAGTTTGCTAGGAGGATCACTTTCACTGAGAGGCACTGGGTTTCAATAAAGTTTCTTCTTTATTTTGCAAGCACTCAGGTAATGTATGTGATTAAGTAGAATGATAATATTTATATAGGGAAGATTATTTTAATTTCTTTCCAAAACTTCTTCATTTAAATTGCTGCTAACCTCTCTGAAAGAACCACATTCATTTTTAACTGCAGAGCTAAATAAAATGCTTCCCAACTGCCACAAATACCAAGCTGAAACTCACAGAGAATTATCACATGGTGCAACCTTCCTAAGAAATTCCCAACTGAGTACAGTCGTACCTCGGCTCCCAAACACCTTGGGAATTGAACATTCTGGCTCCCAAATGATCAAAATCTGGAAGTGAGTGTTCCGGTTTTCGAAGGTTCTTTTGGAAGCCGGACGCTTGATGGGGCTTCCACAGCTTCCGATTGGCCGCAGGAGCTTCCTGCAGCCAATCAGAGGCTGCGCTTTGGTTTTCAAACATTTCAGAAGTCGAATGGACTTCCGGAACGGATTCTGTTCGACTTCCAAGGTATGACTGTACTCCTCTGCCTTAAAAGCTGTCTGCCTATGGAAGCCAGAATGTCACAGGGGTACACGTCAGAATTCCTGGTAGGGTGAATAGGCATCAAGCTTAGGGAGAGGATTCCCTTTGTCCTCCTATAGTTTATCTCTAAAGGACTCAGAATTCTACTGAGTCATTTCATCATAATACTTCATAACATTAGATTTAGATGTCCCAGAAAAGTAAAAACAGAGTAACTGTACCAGGACCGGCGATTTCAATCTTTGCTATGCATTCATTGTCAGGAATGTTTCTGGCAATCTTATCAGCTATTTCTCTCGGGCTCACTTTTTGCTCCTTGGTCTTGAGCAGTATCTGAAAGACACAGCAAGAGGTCTCAGTGCAATCCCTGACTGAGGGGAACACAGAGAACCTGAGGCAAAGCTCTACAAGCTCATATCATTTGAGCAGCTGTGATAAAAATGGAATTCCCTTCTCACAGGAATCTGTCAAGAAACCAGCCTGCCTGGAAAATCCCACCGGGTAAATATAGCAGAGGCAATCACAAACTGAATAAATAGCCTAGGACCCTACTGTTATTCAAGCATATGTGTGGTCCTTTGTTGCCATTTCCTGTCAAAGGAAATGAGAGCAGCAGACAGTTGCCAATTCCACATCTGCCACATGTAAGCCAGAGCAATTCAAATGATTCTTCTGAGTATGCATCTTTTGAGATGCATAACTCATTACAGATGACTTTTACACTGGCCTTTCCCAACCTGGAGTCCTACAGATTTTGGCTGGGCTGGTGGGAGTTGCATTCCAAAACATCCTAGAGGGCACCAGACTGCAAAAGCTGTTCTACACATTCAAAAGGGAGGAACCCACTGATCTTTATGAAAGGAATTGGTATTGGTATTGGAGAAGGACAACAGCCAGATGGTCTCCCAAGGCAAAATGTAGGTGATTCTAGGTTTCCTTTCTAATAAGTAGTCTTTCTATGGCAAGTACTCTCTCTCCGATGTATTGCTTGGCTTCAGAAAGCAATCCTCAAAAAATGACAAGAGCGTACGTGCCAGGCGACAGTCTCTCCATGTGCCCTGCCAATGTGGAAAACAGTCACAAATGTGTTTTGTCTTTGTACATGCTCATTAGCATATTGTGCTTGCACTCTCAGCTGGAGGGGCTAGGCGGCTATTAGTTTTAGAGATATATTGCTTGCTTTCTCCTTTGCTTTCCCTCCCTCCCTCCCGCCTGCATACACACACAGCTCTCTCCCTTCACCTTTTAGAATTCTGCTTGCACATGTTTGCTGTTTTGTCAAGTGTTGAGTGTTCTGAAAAATGTTGCACGATACACAAAGAAACTGCTCATTCACGTGGAGCAGGAGCTAAAGATAAAAGCAGGAGTTTCCAAATGGCTGGTGTCCAGAATGATTGATACAGAACAAAAATTTCATTGCTTCACTTGGGATGAAAAATATTTTTTGATTGCTGGAAAGTGTGTGGAGGTGGGTGCATGGGTGTGTGGGAGATTCCTTTTTTTAAAGGAACAGATACTATAGTGGTACCTTGGGTTACATACGCTTCAGGTTACATATGCTTCAGTTTACAGACTCCGCTAACCCAAAAATAGTACCTCAGGTTAAGAACTTTGCTTCAGGATGAGAACAGAAATCATGCTCCGGCGGCACGGCGGCAGCGGGAGGCCCCATTAGCTAAAGTGGTGCTTCAGGTTAAGAACAGTTTCAGGTTAAGAATGGACCTCCGGAATGAATTAAGCACTTAACCCGAGGTACCACTGTATTTCAAAACAAATTTAGTGTCTGGCCGGGTGTGTGTGTGTGTGTGTGTGTTATGTTTACTGAAATCAATTTCATTGAAAGTAACGATCAGCCAAGCAAACATCTAGCACTTGCAAAACTGTACAAAGTAAGCAGCGACATGTCTTGGGTGTCAACACTGGCAGAGAGAGAGAGCTCAAAAAGTGCATCAGGGTGGAGACATTCCATAAAGCAGCTTGTGTCCATGCCGATCTCTGGAGGGGCTGTCAAAAGTTGTGGGGAGGGAGGGGAGGCCTTATGATATCAAGGAATACAAACAATGCAGACATTGAGAAACCTGCACTAGACAAGACTCCTAACAGTGACTTAATTGGGGTAAAGCAGCGGTCAAAAATATTTTAAAAAGGCACTGCAAGCTTGTGTTGGGCTGGCTGACACCCAAGTGCATATGCTAATGAGCTCTATGAAGAAGAGAACACACATTTGTGGAGCTGTTTCTCCAAAAGAAGTTCATGCCGAGAGGCTGCCGGCTGGCACGTAACAGTATTGTTTGGAAAGAGATCTCTGCCAGGCCAATTTGCTTAGTAACTTTACTATCCTCCAAGGGATGTGACAAGAAGTCCAACTTCCACTGCAAACTTACATTGATTTTTAAATCAAAGGGGAAAACTATACTGGTAAGGATTTTAGAGGTGTTTTTTTTAAAAAAGGTAGCTGTTCTGTAGTTCAGGATTTAGCTTACTGTTATTTTATTTGTTTATATGGAAATACAGGTCTTGACATTCTAGCATGTACATTATTCAGGACAGTTTACAAAAATGAAAATCACTGCTTCATATTAATACAAATGAGTAAGATTCTAGAAAGTTTTAAGCCAAAATTGAACCATTTTTAAAAAAACATGTATTTTTTTCCCTAAGCCAAAATGGGGAGCGGATAAGTTAGTATGGCCAGCAGCAATGATGCAAGCTGTAGTCTAGCAACATCTGGAGGGCCCACATTCGCCACCCCTGCTTCAGAGGCAGAATTATATTGGTTTTTACATAATTGATATGTAATCCTCCCAGGGTAGAGCCAACGCTACAGCTTTGCTTGAAGAATGGAGCTTCCTGTCACATTCCCTCCAGCCTGTTCTCAAGATCAGCTCCCAAAGATTGGGGGACCCTCTGGAGCAGATTTTTGGGGTACATGGATGAATGGAAATCCTGTTGCACCAGCAGAACCCCATTGGTGCAGCACTGAAAACCCATAGTTTTTATGATGTTTCATGTTTCCATGTGACTAGATTCTCTTCATTTTAAATGCTTTAATTCTTGTCTGCTGTGTACTGTGTTCATTCAAATGTGGCAATGTAAACAATAGAAGAGTGCAGGAAAATATTCCTCAATTGTAGGGTAGATTTCTGTGAGAAATGGAGAGGCTAATATAGAGAGGATGGCTTTCCCTGTTCCACTCAAACTACAACATTATCACAAAGCTGAGCAATGTATATTTTCAGCTGGGTGGCTTTGTGCTGTTTGGATACAGCACTAGAGAACAATGACAAATTCTCACATTATGAATTACCTGGGTTATGCTCATAGCACTGTTGCACTGATAGTCACCAAACTTGGACTGCTGACTTGGTGTCACCAACAGTGGAGGATTTTCTAGATCTGGATACGCAGCTTTAATAGCCACTCCAAAAATGTCTTGAAGACGACTATTGATGTTAATCATGCCTTTTGATGGTTTGCTTCTACTCCTTTCTTCCTGAAGGCTCTAAATGAAAACACAAATCTAATTATCCATCCATCAGATTGAGGAGCCCATTGAAACAGTGCATCTCAATTCAAGGACCCTAACCATAGCTCATGATTAAAATGAAATGTGTGTGTAAACACAAACAGACATGAATCCTAATCTGCTTTCTACAGAAACACAACTTCTTCCAGCTGATGGGCAAAAGAAAGCTTTGCACTGCTTACAAAATGTATCAGACTTCAGGCGAACAAAGATTAACAAACCCTGATGGCTGTGTCAGGTTCCATCTATTTTTACCTAGAATAAAGGGAGGCATGCTCTCTTTATGTGCTCAGAGTACAACGATAAAATAGCTGCACACACAGGAATGATTTGTAAATAAAATACCCTGCTAAAGAGAATGAAGACTGCCACAGCTTCAAAAGCCTGCTGTGTGAGAAAGCAGCAGGCAGAAGGTTTTCATGTTCAAGAAATATTCTTGCAAACAGTCATTTGTTTACAAGTAGACTTGCTGGTGGTGTAAAGAAAACCTGCCACTTTAAAAAGCAGGTTGCAACTCTCTTTTTTACTGAGCAGAATTGCTAGATTTGGGGAGGGGAGAATGTTCCTTGACTACCCCCAGCCAGATGTACGCAAATGTATTTGGGAGGACTGCCTTGTTAAATGAAGCAGCAATTTTCTTGCATCTCTTAAAGCACCAAAAGTACAGCCCTAATTGACAGCATCAGAGACTCTACCAGGATGAAGTGCAGCCTCTCAGTCTTAGAATCAAAAAATTGTAGAGTTGGAAGGGATCCTGAGGATCATGTAGTCCAACCATAGCTGTCAACTTTTCCCTTTTCTTATGAGGAATCCTATTCGGAATAAGGGAATTTCCCTTAAAAAAAGGTAAACATTGGCAGCTATGAGTCCAACCCCCTGCAATGCAGGAATATGCAGCTGTCCCATATGGAGACTGAAGCTGCAATCATGCTCTAGCCAACTGACCTATCCAGGCATTCTTGTTCCTTGGATGTACGCTGGGGAAAACAGCTGATGCAGATGCACCCCAGGTCAAAGAACAAGAATACTGACAATTAGGGCTGGGCGATATATTGTTCAAAACCGGTCTGAAGCCCATATTGTGGTATCAGTTTCATAATTTTTGATGTGGCAGTGTTTGTGTGTGTGTGTGTGTGTGTGTGTGTGTGTGTGTGTGTGTTATGGGAAAATACGTGAGGAAAACCGTGAAGTCAGCTAATGCCTCTACATAGCTTCATCCTTATTTCAGACATTGTGATATACTGATATATCACAATGTTTAGCTAGTGATATATTGTGATGTTTAAAACCAGGTTATCGCCCAGCCCTAGACAACATAATCAAACAGAGAAATGCATTTCTGTGTAATTAACTATTTTAGGTTCTTCATAACATTTTAAAAAGAACGTCTTAAGGGTCAACAGTAAAACAGAACAATACTGCACAAATTTCAAAGGAAGAATAATTTTAACCGTAAGGGGGGGGGGAATCTCTTCTGCGTTAATAACATTTTCTCATTCTCTTCACAATGACAAATGACAATTTTGAGAATCACGACAGTCATGACCATTCGTTTACTTTTTGCACACTTCACACTATTCAGAAAGGGAACATACCTTTTGTAGAACATTTAAGCGATATTTAAGTTTTGCGTTCTCTTCCCGCAACCCTTCCAAATTTGGGGAAACTCCCAAACATCCATAGTTTTTCAAACGATCAACTTCTGCAGTCAGAAACTTGATTTCCTTTTCCTAGGATGCAAAATAGAACCAGTAGTATATAACCTGCTCTGTCTTACCCTGCGGTAATATATGATAGGGATTGCATCAAAATTTAATATTTAGTGTTTATTATCCATAATTAAACTAACTACACTGTTAAAAATTAGTAGCAACAAATTCACCAACCAATCCCTAAGGAAAGACTGGAGGAACATAATGACATTAGCTTTTCATTAAAAATCTGATATTATAGGACTTTATCTAGCAACATGTACAGTAGATAAACATTGCTGATTGTGATATTCATATAATAACCATATTATCTAAGATTTCCATTAAATGTAGGCTTGTTCTGTGTAGTGCAAGCAGAATTGATTGAATGGAGCAAAGATAATCCATTATGAGTTTCACCACCACCTGAGTGAGTGATGAGAACTTATTGTTACATATCAGTATGATTTTATTCAAAAGGTCCTACCATGCTTCCTCTTTTATGGGGAAAACTAAGAAACCAGAACTGAATTCAAAGTACCCTGACATCAGAGACAGTTTGCCTGCTTTGGCTGATTACTGAATATGTTTACCTTTGCCCCTTATCAAATTTGGATACAAATCAAAGGCAGCATCAAAAATATTTTGTCTATCATCCTAGGAATACAACTGCCTGAGAAATGAAAGTGCCACAGGAAATTACGCTGTGGAAGAAACAGAAGCCATCAGTCCCTTTCTCTCAACAAACCTGCTCTGTTGTTTCCTTTTGCAGCCTAGACCTTCTAGGACCTCCCAATATATTGTATATGTATAAATACTTTATTATATAAAGTTTATCCTGAGTGCTGAAGTAATGAAAATCAGAAAGAACAGTTTCCACTACTAAAATTATTATGAAGTGCAGCCCCTAAAATGTTGCAGGTTATGTACTCTTTCAGTTTGCCTCTCTCAAACACCTGGCAGAAATTATTTTAGAAGCACAAACAAAACATGCCCTGCATTTCAAAAAAAGAACAAGTCTTCACATGGCTTACCCATCACGTTCCCCAGCTCAAAAACTAGTTCATGAACTATTTCATTAAATTGCTAACCACACCTAAACTTGTGACTGAAGAGTGTCTCATGTGGCAAAATTATAGTTATTAGAAATTTAGTATGAAATAAAACTACTATTAGCAGATTCAGATTTATTTATTTAGCTACCTAAAAGTTAGGCTAGTAATGAGCAGCACCTTACTGTAAATGAAATTTTCTCTAAGAAATGCCCACATATGCTAGAAATTAAATGTAACTATGTGCCTCTTTAACTTTGGAATATGGTATAAAAAAGCCCCCAAGGATTTTTTTAAAAAAATCCATTCACCTTCTGCCAAGAGTTGTTGCATGTATCCGGTTTACAAAGAGAATTGTTACATGACTTGGAATGCTTACTTTCCAGATATTTTATTTTCTACTACTACATTTACAAATTTACAGCGTCTCCATCCAAGCGTGCCCAAGGCAATGGATATATTCCGGTTTTTTGGGATTCATTTTGGTTTAACAAGAACGTAGCAGTTGTTACCTTCAATTATACTGCACTGTTGTGCGAAAATACAAATAACTGATCGATGGGTGAGGGCAGGGGAATTTTCTTATTGTTTAAAAAAAAAAAAAAGGACGGGGCAGGGGCCCTTAGGAAACCTAGCTTTGCCAATTCCAACACAGGGGGGCTTCCCAACGTATCGCCCATGAGAGCTAATATGCACTCGCGACCTCTCTCTCTTTCGTTCTCTGCAGGGGCCCTGCCCACTTCAGACGTTGACCCGAGAAGCGTGAAGGGGGCGGGGAGGGGCAACTGAGCTGGCGAAAAGGGCAGGCGGGCAGCCCTGGTTTTAATCATTTCTGCGGGCGTCAAGGTTTCACCCAACGACCCTGCCCCCTAAGGAGCCAGGAGGAAGCGAGCGAGAACGCCTCACACGCCTTGCGGAGAGACCCGCTCGCACGGAGGAGGGAGGAAGCGGGGTCTGCGCTGACGTAAGAGCCTCGAAAGGGAAAGAAGCGCCGCGCTGGCGGCAGAATAAGCAACGCCTCCCGCCGCCGCCCGGCCTCCTCCGAGCAGCCACGCGCTGCCTCCGGCCCCCCTTTGCCCCTGCCGCCCCGAGCCCCCCGCTCCTCTTCGCCTTCCAGCCGCGCCCCATAAAAGAGAAGGACGCACGCGCCTCTGACCTGCCGCTGAAGCCGCTCCGCGCATTGAGCCACCTGCACCTCCATCCTCGCGGGTCAGACAAAAGGGAAACCAAGACCGGAAGCGGAACTCCAGTTCTCTATGGTGAGTTCCAGGCAAGAGCGGCAGCGGGAGAAAAAGCCCTCTTGCCTCCGTGTTGGTGCTCCGTGCTCTTGCGCCCCCTCTACCGGTCCCTTTGCGCACTCCGCTCTTCCAAGGCAAAGGTGTCTTTTTGTCCAGCGCCCCCCTCCAGCGAAATCGGCGTAAAAGCCAATCAGAGCGAGGAGAAAACGGCAAGCTTCCCGCCCACAACGGACCAACTTTCCAAATGATTATTGTTTTTAATTCAAGGGATCGTTCCTCCTCGCTAGCCAAAAGAATAATAATAAAAAAGAGGGCCATCCCGTGCGCATCCCGTCTCTTGAATTGCGAGTGTGTATCGCAGCGAGCCTCAGCCGACCCCGAGATTATTCCGGACGGATAAACACAGCGGCACTTGCTGGGGAACTGATTCGCACTTACAATGATTCTCACTATAAACAGATAGCATGGCAAGCGTGCTATATATATTGCTGGCTCAGATTAGTGTCTAAAGAAGCAGTGTGGTGTAGTGGTTATAGTGTGTTGGGACCCACAGCCCCCGTTTTTGTTAATGGTCACTAGTTCCTTTTCAAATTCGAGAACATAACTTCACTTCCCGGTCTATATTTTAAAGTGCCCCTTTATATGCAAAATATGCTGTGGTATAGCTTCATACACACAAGCATTTTCCGATTAGCAACTCCATGAACTGCAAGGATCTCGTAGTCACTACTAGAATCTATAGAGTTGAACACATAAAAATATTTTCTTCATTGAGTCAAAGCCACATCCAGTACTATCCCCTCTGGTAAGATGTACCCATAAGCCCATTTGCCTTTCTATTATTATCCAGCTGTGAAGCTCTCTACTGAGATGATGGTCCAGTTCCCTTTTCAGAGTGAATACTTGACCAAATGAGGTAACAGCATGCAATGTAATTATCAGATATTGTTGCCCTCTTTCTTTACAGTGATGGAATTCTAAATTGACTCTTCATGGCCTTTAAGCTCAATAAAACGTCAAAAACAAATCAGCATGCAATTTGGAAAATATTTTAGCATGCTCTGTGAACTATTATATCAATGGGGAAAAAATCTCCAGGTTGATGTGCTTAAAGGAAATAAGTAGTCATACCTCGGGTTGAATGTGCTTCGGGTTGAGCGCGTTCGAGTTGCACTCCGTGGCAACCTGGAAGTAACGGAACGCATTACTTCCGGGTTTCGCCTCTCGCGCATGCGCAGACGCTCAAAATAATGTCATGCACATGCATGGAAACGGCAAAACGTGATCCACACAAGCACAGATGTGCCGTCGCTTGTTACGTTTGCTTCAGGATGCGAACGGGGCTCTGGTATGGATCCCGTTTGCATCCTGAGGTACCACTGTATATCCATTTCTATCAAGCATCCAATGAAAACAAAATTGATAAAGAAAAATAATCCACAAAATGTATTTTAAAATTTTATACACAACAAAGGCCTACACAGCTTCTTGGTCCCTGAGAAGCATCTTTCTTCCCCAACTCAAAGTGTGGCTTGAAACATGTCTTAAAGATCTATACCTTCGGCAGCAGGCACTGATACAATTCAGAAACATCATTTATACAGTCAGAAAAAGAGACAGAGATTAGGTATATAAATTTCTATAGCAATTTTAATCTGTTAATCCTGACAAAAATTTAAAATAGATATAAAGTCAATCATTTAGTGCTTGCCTATTAAAGTGTTTTTATACATGAAAAAGAACTATGTACATCTCAAGAGACTTCCAGTTTTAAACCACTCATCAACTTTACTCATGAAGGCGCATCTTGGCTTGTGGACCTTTAAGGCCTTTGTATTCCTATCCCCATTGTTCTCATTCTTGTGTTGGCAACAGGTAGAGAAATGGGAGGGGGAGTGGTGCTGGTGAAAGATGGAGAAAGTGTGTGAACCTGTTCAGGTATCACATTCCAAATAATTCAACATGGTTTGAGTTTAAAGCTCTCACACACCCCGCCTTCTCGTTTATTCACACATGGTATCCTGAAATAATTTATGTCTGTGATTTTTGAAAGTTGAGTGTTCATCAATATACTAATGTTCAAAAACAGTATACGTACCACAATTTGTTCCCACACCTCACAGTGACAGGGAGCAGAATAAGGCCTGGATATAGGACTCACACTAGGCTGAAAGCTTTCTCCAGAATATACTGCCTGAATAGTCTGTGCATACGTGCATATATGCCCCCCCCCGTGTGTGTGTGTGTGTACACACAGGCAAAGGTGAGAGTGTAAGCAAGAGAATGCTTGTGTGTGCACGCAAGTCAAGATAAACACATTACCAACCAAGGTGAACAAGCTGGGGAAAATATATACACAAATACTAACAACAATATGGTAAACTATGGCTTTTAGACATGGTTACAGTATTTCTAGACAAGGCTTCATTGTATTTTGTTTAGTAGCTGTTTTCAAAAGTAGCAAGAGGCAACCCACTCCAAATCAGTTATTCCAATCAATAAAATAAGGGAGATTAGATTAAAAAAACCACAAAAGACTGCTTAGAATTTAATAGAAAATTTTGGTCAAAATACTTGTTTGTAAAAGCTCTTTATCAGGTGTTAGGATTTCATGAGCATTTCTTTGCTTGCTTAAACCAACTTGAAATATAAAATAAAATAAAAAACAAAGTGTCATTTTCCTTAAAAGTTGGAATTGTTTTTGACTGCTAGTTGGTCATGATTCTGTTTTCTTTGTTCAGTAAAACACTGAGCCATCAGAAAGTCTCACAGGGGCATATGTTCCATGTAGCTCTCTCCCTATACAGAAATGGGTTCACTGAGCTTTGGAATTTTTTATAGGTCAAGTACATAATGAGCTGAAGTAACAACCTCCAAATTAAAGTGCAGTAGATATCTTGAACTCCACACCCATTTTTATGACTTGGAAAGAAATTGAAGTGTTTCATAGCTCACAGAGCACTCATTTACAGCTCTTTTAAAAAAAACTTATTTCCTCTTCTGTTGGGTACAAAAATATTTAAATTAGCAAAAGCTAGCTGGGATATATTTAAGAATCAAAGAATTCTTGCTGTCTCAGATTCAAATTTATTGTGGTAAAACCTCTTTTTAAAAAAAGTAGAGCTGTACAAAACATCTAAATGGAATTTATTAAAACAAAAATGTTGAGCTGAATTTGTTCGTATTTAAAAAATCTTTCCCAAAAATACATTGCTAAATATACAAACTATATAATCAAGTCATTTTAATGGTGGGGTTTGCAATGACAAGGAGAAAGCTAAAAATTTGGACATGGAGCTGCAACATACAAATGACTTGGTACCTTTGTAATACCACATAAATAAACTTCAGTGAAACAAAAATTATACTTTTCTGAAGTGGTTTGAAAAGAAATACTTAAATAGACATTAAACATCATCCACAGAGAGAGCAGGAATGTTTATCCTCGGCCGTGTGAAAAATGCCATTTTCTCTCTACAAAACACAAACATCAATTGTTAATGAAAGTAAAAAATAAGACTTCACTATTCAACAGTCCGAAAATAAAAATCTATATATGCCTTGTCATGTACAACTTCACAGAAGCCCTACAGTAAGACTTCCAAAACACTTTTGAAATAGTCATTCCATGTGAACAAAGCCAAATGATTTCAATATAATAAATCTCACTGAACTATAGCTACCACAAAAGGCATTTTATCAAATCCCACACTGTTTTCTATTTGATAAGCATACTACAGAATGTTATAGGTAGGTCATTCATTTAAAAACAAAGGGATCTGACAAGTAAGACAGTATTGTGTCACTGCCAGATAAGGACATCATAATAGGAGTCTGTTTTCAGAAAACACCATACAAGGTTGTGACTCATTATCAGAAGATGACCATGATATGAGCATGACTACTTTGTTTCTACAGCCAAAGGTTTTTACGGTGCTGGTTAGTGAAGCTACATGAAAGGGGTAATCCATGCATTTGAGCAAAATCTGCAACACATTTTCCTACCTGAATGACTGCACCTCTAAAGGCTCCTTTCGACTCTGGCCTCGTAGCCTATGTACATCTTTAGCAGCTGCTCTCATCATTTTATTAGCTTTGAGCTCACACTTACATTCGACTTTTTCCACCTAAGTGATTGAGGAATGAAGCCATTAATTTAAATAAAGGCACAATAGGTTCTTTTCTAATCTGGCATCCTCTGTGTAAAACAAAACACTTCATTTCCATGTCCAACATAGGGCATTCAGGTGGGACTGATTTATTTTGAGCCATAAACCACCAAAGCTGTAAAAGAATCGAGAATGGGAGAGTGATTTCATGGGCACTATTGTTCCTACCAATGTGCCTAGAAAAAGCCTCCTTACCTCCGGACACTTGCACCTGCTGCACATGGTGATGTGAGCTTAACATCAATCCTACAATTCCATTCATATGAACAAATACAGAGGTAGATGCGAGGGAAAGTATGTGTCTCCTCATATACTTTTTGATCTGGTTTTGCAAACAGATTTTTTAAAAAGATGTTTTAGCTGGAATTTAAAAGCTTTTTGATGTTTTGAGTCACTGACTTGCCAATTATGCTTGTAATGAACCTACTGTCCCAAGTTACTGAAGCCTGACTAGCATTCTCCAGAAGTTAGGCATTTAGTGTTGCAAGTCCCATGCTGTCAACAATCTCTGAGCAGAGATTTGGCAGGCATCCTCACTTTTGACTTTCAGGTGCCTCTTAAAAACCCTTTTATCACAACAGGGGTTGTTGTTTTTTTAAAAAAAAGAGTAGCCAGTCACTTTAATGATAGTTCTATTTTTAAAAATGTCTTTGTACAGTGGTACCTCGGGTTACATACGCTTCAGTTTACAGACTCCGCTAACCCAGAAACAGTGCTTCAGGTTAAGAACTTTGCTTCAGGACGAGAACAGAAATCGTGCCCCAGCGGCCTGGCAGCAGCAGGAGGCCCCATTAGCTAAAGTGGTGCTTCAGGTTAAGAACAGTTTCAGGTTAAGTACGGACCTCCGGAACGAATTAAGTACTTAACCTGAGGTACCACTGTATTGCTATAAACCGCCCAGATATTTCATGATAGGGCAGTACAGAAATTCTTGAAAAAATGCATGTAGGTCCCACTATGCAAATGTAATCCATTCCAGAGAAACGGTTCATAAAGCGAGCCAATGATTTCCATTGTTTCCAATGGGGAAAATCCCACTGTGTATCCAACCAAGAAAAAAATGAGAGAGAGAAATCCATGGCTCCACCCTTGCTTCCACCCTACCAATGGTAAGCCCAGCTGTGTGTTGGATGAGCTGGTTTGACCATATTCAGGCCTTCCTCCCTATTACCTTTGAATTACAACCTTATGCCTTCAGACACAGAGCCTCATCAGAGGCTGCATACATCTTTGGTTCCAGGGGTTCCACCGTTCCTTGCACCCTTGGCAAGGATGGCCTCCACTCCAAGTCAGAGTGGAGAGGTGTGATTCTTGTCCCCCGCCCCCGGGTCTGCACCCTTGGTGGGGGCCAACGTACCCAACCCCTCAGTATATCTCTGTTTGGTTCATATACACTCCCAGAGACAGAGAGATTTTGGACAATCAGGTGCAGATGATATCATGGTATTTCACCATGCCATACATTTCTTTGAGATGGGGCTGAAGAGGGCAAGACAAGACAATTCTGACTAGACCCACTGAGACAGAACCTGTTTTAAATCCCACTAAAATGACAAGTGCTGAAAAAGTACCTCAAAGATTCCAGCAGGTTTCACTACCAGGAGAGCTTTTTTAAACACATCAAGGGTGGTATTCAGCTACAGTTTGGTCAGAGTGGGCCCACTGTAATCAACGGACCTAACTTTGTCATGTTCATTAATCACAATGGGCCCACACTGAGTAATACATAATTGAAGCCTATTCCCTCGTTGAAAATTTAATTGATAATGAAAAAGCATTCTGTAGTCGAATAATGACTTGCCTGTTTCTCTACTAGTCTCATCAACATCTGAAATTGTTCATCTTTGTCTATGCACCGGGGTAGTTCCTTTTCCCCCTGACTTTGAGCTTGCTCTAGCTGTTCCTTCAGTTGCTTGAGGACAGAGATCTCTTGAACCAGCTGGTTGTGCCAGGTCTTTGAAGCCTGCAAGTCCAATTCCAGATCCAGTGAGGTACGGATTAGACGCTCACCTCCAGTGGACCTAACAGAAGACTGAACAACAACAACAAAATATTTATTATAATGATGAATTGTGATATCCTTTGATACACTTTGTCATGCTTAGAGATTTGAAATACTAATGGTTGCTGACACCAAACAGAAAATAATGGTTTGCATCCGGTGAAACAGGAATTCCATCTGCTCCTTCCCCATGCACCTCCAAAATATGCTCCAGAAGGTCTCCCAGTTCTTCAGAGCTGATTCTGAGAGTGCAAAGAGGGCTGGAGGGGGGAAGTGAGGAAGTGGAAGTTCTGTTGCATGCACAGAAGTCTCCTGCACCAGGGCAGTTGCAGCATTGGATGCATCTGGATATCTTTATGAGAAATGCTTCAGACATTCAGAAACTATGACAGCTTCAAAAATTATTCAGAACTGCATGCCAAATGCTCCGCAATATAATTTCTCTTTGACACATTAATGGAAACCGCAAAACACAAACCTTCAATAACATCAAGAGCCGTTGATGTTAATATGCAAAACTGGAACAGGGCACACAAAGAACAGTTTAAATAATTGTTATTTTAAAAGAAACTAGGCTAGCTTGTGAAAAATGTATGCAGCTCAACAACTCAATAAAAGAAAACAGCATGTAAGATTTATTTATTTTTACCCTTTTCATCCTGACACTTCGCCTCTCCACAGCATTTCGAACAAAGGGTGGTTTCTTGGATAGTGTTGAACTATCACTATCACTACGATTAAGCTGAAAAAGAGAAATGAACAAAGGCACTGAGATAGGAAAGTTGTTCATCTAAGGAGAGGTGGCTACACAGGAAGTGGCTACAGTGGAGACAGACAGCACATACTTTCTATAGAGAAAGTCCTAGCCTCAATCCCTGGCATCTCCAGGCAGGGCTGTAGAAAGACTCCTGTCTGAAACCCTGAAGACCTGCTTCCAGTCAGAATAGACAATACTGAATTAGATGGACCAATGGCCGGACAATATAAAGTAGTTTTTATGTTGCCAAGATAAGGTTGTGTTGAGGTGGGATTAGAATCTTAAAACAGCGCAGCCTCTAAGACTTGCATTGGGAAATATTTTTTTTAAGCAGGGTTTATACCAACTGCTACTCTGCTTGAATGCAACAGAATATGAAAAGTGAGTTCTGCAATGGGTTTTTCAGCCAAACACATTGACACAAGATATTTAAGATCAGGGTAATAGAATGCAAAAGACCTACTTATCCATATTACTGAAATAAAATCTGCCTCACAACAGAAAATAATATTTGAATGTCCGCAGTTTGTTTAGAGCAGCAGAAGCGTGACAGGATTATATTCCTAGAGTTGAAGTTCTTTGCCTTTGTGTTGTTTCAGGATGCAAGGGAAAGCCTTTATCTGTGTGACTTTTTATCCTGAACTCAGACAGTGTTCCTTTGCTCTTGGGATACTCCTTCCAATTGCATATTCAAGGCACTCACTACATGCAGAGATCTGGCAACAAAGGAAGCAGCTTTATACTCCTTCTCCCTACTTGAAGCATCAACTATCACACAAACAGTACTTTAATATTTTTTTTAAATAAGTGTTGTTATATTTTTGGAAGCCCCAATACATTCCATTCAGGGTAAGTAAATGGAGCAAAATCTGGAAAACCCTTTAGTGCATCTCCTGTTCACTGCACTGAGCCATCCATCTATCTTGCCATGCCTGAATGCCCCCTGTCATGTGCTATTTGTTCCATGGCCTGTTGCCCAAAGGCCTGTCTTAAAAAACAAGATGATGCAATTTAGAGGTTTAGCCTAGTGCCGAGAGTTCAACTTGCAGCTAAATCAAAAGGAAAATTGATAGCTGGTGAGCCTAACAGTGTCTGAATTGGGAAGCAATAAGTGTATCAGACCCTGTTGTGCTTCATCACAGCAATAGGCAGCCTTGATGTGCAGAAGGAACACCTCGTTCCTCAGCAGAGCGAGCCCATGCGTCAATGAAAGGACCTTCCTGACAGTGTTTTCCTTGTTTGCTTCACAGACTGAAGTTAAAGAGAGAGGTTATTTATAGTCCTGCCTGATCCTGTCTTCTGGAACTAATTAATTATGAATAAACATTTAATCAAAGAGGTGAACTTGGAGCATACGTAACAGATGGACTGGACATATTCAGCCATATCGTACCTAGCTGAAGTCACAATAGTTTTCATTTTCAAATTTACATTCTCCCTCTCACCTCCATCCTTCTCTATGTAAAGGTCACACGGTTTTGAAAACACTTTATTCATTATTATGCCAGGATAAAATTGGCAGAGGTCTCACCCATGAGGTCTGTTATTAAGCATATTGGCCAGTAAGTCTATATGCTAAGTTTTTAAGAAAACAATACAGCAACACAGTAATAAAGAATCTAATTCAGGGTCAAGTGATTTAAAATAAAATAAAAAAACACTTAAGGATATTTGTCACAGTTGTCCCCTAGCTTCTTTTCCAGTTCTAGAGAGACAGGGAAGAATATAGGAAGCAAGTTTTGGGGGTGAGATTAGGGTTCAGCCTATGTGTCGTAACACAGGTAACTCTTGAGAAATTCTATGCTAAGTATAATTGAGTCAACTGCTATCTTTCGATGGACAGCCATCACATGCAATGAACTATTTATTTATATAATTAAGTAAATTTATATCCCACCGATGCTCTCAAAGGAGACCTACACCTACTGAGATAAAAACTACAGAAAATGGGCATGGTTCAAAACTCTGGGAAGACTCCCGTGAAAGAACACAAAATCCCATGGGACTCAGAACTGGAAAATGACCTGAAATTGTGATCTCTTCGCTGATGTAAACATTTTCCAGCTCATGGAAGAGAACAAAACAACCCTTGCATATTTGAACCTCCATGAGTGCACACATTGCTACTGCTGGATGTACACAAAAGACTCTTCTGTTAATGTTTAGATGAAAAACTGCTCTGCTGTCAAAAAGTGACAAACCAAATAGGTATGACTACAAAATTGAACTGATCTAACTCCTGCTGAAAGAAGAGCCAATAGTATACATGCAAGTTTCCCTTAGTTTGGAAGGGTGATCAGAGATAAGATCTACACATAACTTATTTACTATAATCCATATAGTCACTTTAGGCAGATACTGACCTAACAGAAATAGTTATATACTACCAGTTTTATTGCTTGGTAGCATATGTAGTTCTATATTTTTTCAGATCTTATTAAACGTTTTATCATGTTGTGAATCACTTCACTATTTGTTGTAATTAAAGGGCACCATATAAATACGTCAAATAAATAAATACAAGTAGGAGACAGTTTTATAATGTATTTCTTTAAATCTGAGTGAGCTAAATGAACAAACTACCGGTAAATGATGTGCTTATGAATCTGTTTCCTTGACTGCCTATATTGGTAATTCTTTAATGAAAACATGTATTTTAAAATGCATTAATATAGGATGCAATCCAGATAGATGAAACAACCACTAAGTGTTAAGGGATTTCTGAAGCTCCCTAAAAGAACACACCACTGTTGTTTAAATTCTCCCACATTCAAAAAGTGGGGGATCTGAAAAAGAAAGCAGAAGAGGCACATGTTCACCAATTTTTCCTACAGATTTCACCTTTAAACAGTGGTTGTGCCAAATCCTCACACTTTTTTTTTGCATTTGAGAGAATTGAAAGCACAACTGGAGTTTCTATGGATGTGCCTTCCAACAATTCCATATGTACGTGTGGGTAGGGCGACTGGGTGTCCTCTGAATCATGGCTTGCAGTTTGCAACTTTTGTTTTAATTACTTCTAGGCCATGGCATTTAATATTGGATTTCAGATGTCAATTTATCTGAGTGTCTTAGTGACATTTTCATCTACCTTTTACAGAAAGTGGGTATACGCTACCTATGAGTATTCTGTTCACAGACAGAGAAAAGTGCTGTTTTTCTTACCCGACACACATACTGGCTCTGTGGTCCTGGAGAAAAGGTTTTGGAACGGATAATAGTGCTGCCTCTAACAAAAGGAGTTCGTAGAGGGTTAGAAGTTCTTTTATCTTTTGGACGAACTACTGCAGAAGATTGTGCAAGGCTCTCTGTGTTGGTCTCTTTATCCACCTACAATACAGATAGATATTCGTAAGTTTATTTTTCTCCACCAAAGTGCCATCAATCTGTCTTACAGCTCTAAGGTTTGATTGACCGGGTGAATTCTGCACCTTTTTCTTCACTATATATAGGGCAGAATAATAATATAGTGCATTTCAGACATGAATCACTACCATCAAGTTTTAATTTAGAATCAGCACTTCTAAAAACACCACAGTACAGACACATACCATAATAAGAGAGAGAAAACATGAAAGTTAAAATCCAGCACAGAGTTAAACATATCTAAGGCTAAACTCATTCATTTCAGTGTCTCAAGTGCCCTGGGTTCTGTGTTGGAATTATGGACTATAAAATTTGTAAATACAATTTTATGTAAGAAATTAGTACTGGCTGGAAGTTGAGGGGGCAGGGTGCCAGAAGGAAATGACAGGAGAAACAGAATTCAGCAGCTCTCCTTGTAAAACTGCTAACATAGAAATATAAGCCTGTTCAACAACTTCCTAGATTTGCTTGAGAAAACAGATAACTGTGCATGGAAGCATGAATGTAACCTGGTTTGCCTATGCAAATATTTGTTTGTGCTGCCAAGGTCATACAGGTATACTGCATTCTTTGACAGCAATATATTTGGGCAGAGTTTGCTGGCCTGATTCACCATATCTCATTACTGGAGACTTACATGATTCTCTTCTAACAGCAAATCAGGAACTTTCAACTAGTTCGGAATGTGAAGTTTCACCCTACAGTAAGAGTGCTACAGAAGCTACTTAACTCACTTGGCAATAATGTTTGCAGGCTACAGTGAAAAACAAAACAAAATAAACATCAATCCCAATACTGAATGTCTCTCACTTCCTCCCTTCTTACCTTCTGTATGCCAAATGCTTGTATTCTACTATTTCCCTGATGCGTTCACAACTAAGCATGTGCTGTGTGAAGCCTAGCAAACAATTCACAAGCAAATGGAAAACAAAAAAGCTCAATTCCATCATGTTAGAGGTGAAACAAGGGCACTGCAGCAACAACATAGTGCTTAAGTCAGCTTGTCCTTCTAATCACCTGCTTACATAGGACTTTGCGTTCCTTGTGCTTTCTTTACCTTGATGGCTGCTGACTCAGCCGGTGACAAGGATGTGGTCTCTTCTGTTTCCCATATTGCCCTTCCACTATAAAACCCTCCTCCTCCTCCTCCTCCTTCTTCTTCATTTTCACTGTTGCCATCTTGCTCAGCATCTTCTTCATCTTGCCTGTTACATAACAAAACTTCACTGTGAATAGGCAAAGCACCCTTGGAACACCAACCGTAAGAGCTTTGGCAAAGCTAACAGTAATCTCAGACAAAGTGAGCATAATTTCTACAGCACTATGAGATGCACCGCACTGCTATATAATACAGTGGCATGAGCACACTACTAGTTAAAGGGAGAATAAATTTGGGCTTATCAGTGTGATACACCACATTCCACGCCATACCTTATTCATCCTTTGTGAGGTCCTAAAAAAAACAACTCAGAACTACTACCCAGGAAGAGAAACCCCAAACAATCCTTCCACATGGTGTCACTGCATGCAGCAAGCTGTACTGTTTGTACTAGGACTTATCACATTAGTCATCTTGGTTGCATGGAATATAGTCATCAGGGATATGAGTCACCAATTGTGAATACACTTCACTATACTAGGTTGATTCACGCAGTTTAATACAAATGTTGTGCGCTTCCATGTCAATATGCAACAAAGGTCTCCAAAAGATATGTATAAGATGAGTTGAGCTTAGCCCAAGCCCAAGAGGTTATAAACAGAACATTTAGAATGAGTATTTCACTTGCCTTATACGTATGAATAAAGTGATCATCAGACACAATCTGGCTCAAAAGGGCAATCACACAGATTCTTTTTTGAATTTAATAAAAGCACAGCTCCAGCATTTCTGGGAACACCTTAGCAGTTTTTTTATCTAACTAATTTAAACAAATTAAACTGATTAGGCTACACTCTGCTGCGACACACTAATAATGGAATAAACTAGAGCCTATGCATTCAATTTAGGTAAAAAGATAAAATACTGTTTCTTCAAAAATTAGAAGTGTAAAGGTTGACTTCTAAAAGTTAAGAATTTAACTTTTAACCTTGTTATCTCCTTCATTTCTGAAAAATGGTTAGAGAGAAATATTCTTCTATGGGGAATTCAGGGAAGGGTATGTGCAAAATTGCTACACAATAGCGACAAAACCTTTTGACTACATGTTGTCTCCTTAAATTTAACTCTTTCCTTTTTAATATTATCATAAAAGCCCATAGAAACTACAGCACTGCAGAGTTGTAATACAACAGTTTCATATCACTTACCAGTTCTCACTAGTAAGTAAAGTGCTCCTGCTTTCTTCTAACTTTTTCTCTACAGCTTCGAGTTCAACAGCAGTCTGTTCCAGCAGTGCAGATACAGAGTCCTTTGGGGAATGAGTTAATGACATTGTTATTTCTTAATGTCCATTTAGTTTCAACAGAAGCTATCATTACTGAAACCCAGAGAATAGTATTCTGCCAGCTAAGTACACAGTTTAGCGAAAAACAAAAGCTTCACATTTTCTGAGAGGAGTTACCATATTTTTCTGTGTGTAAGACGCCTCAATGTATAAGATGATCCCTATTTTTTTGAACCCAAAATTAAGAAAACAAAACCCTAAAATAGAAGTGAAAATCCGGACGATCGGCAACGGCGGCAGAAAGTTGTTGATATGTTTTTTGGCCAATTCCCCTCAAAATTTCCAGCGTGAGGTACATGCATTGGTGCAGATGTGGAGGCGGCGGCTCCCCCTCGGTGGCTGCAGGGAAGTGATGGGCAGGAAGCTCCCAAGCAGGATGCCAAGGCCCACTCTGTGCCAGGCCATGCAGTCAAGCAAACCAAGCCGAGGAAGGCGAGGAGCGGGCCAGGGGCGGGGCGAAGGTTTGAGGGAGAGAGAATAAAGGAAAGAAGGGTGAGGAGAGGTAGCCGAGGCAGCTCTTGGCAGTGGATGCTCTCCCTCTGGTGGTCGAGCTAAGAGTGGCTGCAGGAGGTGAGCTAGCTGCCAGCACGCAGCCAGCAGGGAAAGGAGGAGGGGACGGTGGCAGCAGGTAACACCTCAGCCTGCCCAAGCCAAAATCCCAGACATTTGCTTAAATATTTAAAAAATCCCCCCAGATGCCCATGTTCTGTGTATAAGATGACCCCCAATTTTTAAAATATTTTTTTGAAAACAGAAACCCCTTGCGTTATGCACGGGAAGATGTGGTATATTTCAGACCCACAAATCTGAGGTTTTGTCTTCTATCCTAGTGTGGCCTGTGCAAAACATCTTCATTCACAAGTTATTACCATTTTTTCAGTGCAGGGTAGTTTGGAACAGACATCATCTTGCTTATTTTTACTTTGCGCCTGCAGGTATTTATAGCTAAGGAGGTTATACCAACGCGTTGACCTCTCTCCAGATTTGCACGTCTCAGCGAGGCTAATTTGTGCACCTCCCTGCAGAAACAAAAAAAACAGCAATGGACATCTTCATAACATTCAAATAGCAATGAAAACAAATGTTGAGAGAAATGCATGACCTTGACGTACGAATATAATTTTCCTTCCCTTGCAATTTCTGCATTACACAGATAACGATTTCCATAATTGCAGCAGCACCTTTTTCAGCTGCCAGCCCCACAGTGGGGAAGTCACACCGGCAGTATCTACAAGCATGCCTGGCAAGACCAGTTTGCAGAAATAGCACTTCGGCATGAGTGCAACCCCTGCTTCAAGCGCCATGGGTGCTCCCAGGATATTTTTGTTGGGATCCACTTTTGAATATCAACTGACCCATGCAGACACACAAATAAGTCGCTTCAGTAAGCACTGCCTGCTGCAACTGCCAGAAGTCCCATATGCTCCCAAGGTGCTTGTGAGTGTACCATCATTAAGAGAGAACAAAAGGAAAGTGTGCAACCTTATGGCAAGAACTTGAAGTCATGCATTCATAAATTCATTGTGACAGAAGAAGACCAGTGCTAAAAATAACAATAGATAGTTGATATATCAAAGACATCACATATATCTGTAATTTTTGTTCTGCTTAGGTTTTATTAACAGTTTTATGCTGGCTTCATGTTTATAGTCGCTACTATTATAACAATCTACAAAAATGCAAATGCAACACCCTGGCTAATAACTGTTAGTGAATATATAATTGGTTATGATGTCATTCAAAATATACGAACAAGCCACTTCAATATGATGTATATATCATACAACACATCTCACAAAATAAACAAGTAACTACAAGTTGTTATATGTATCAGAGTCAAACAAAGAATCAAACAAATCAATGAACAGTGAGGAACGCCAAGACGTCTCTCTTATAACAGACGTCTCTATTATAACGGGCTGCAATCCTAAGCCCATATACCTGGGAACAAGCCCCATGGGACTAAATGGGACTTGCTTTTGAGTAGACATGGTTAGGATTACAGCTCTAGTTGTTTAATATATGAGCTTGTTTTCATTGGTTTGCGGTTTGTATTATCCTTGTATCAATAAACACTGATACAAATACCTTAAAAGGAGAGATAGAACTGTATTAAATAAATAAATACAGGTAAATAAAATTATTACTTTCCAGAAAATAGTTACAAAGTTCTGTCTGGTAATGTAATAGTTATACAGGGAACCCTAACTATCAGTCAAATGATAGTTTAAACACTAAAAGCATTAAGCCAACAGCATAAACAAACACTAACCAAGCATTCTTCAAGGTGGTACTTATTCAAAGCGCAGACATCAATCCTTAATGTCTTCTGTCGTAATACAGAGTAAGGGATTGCAACGCAAAATAATTCATTGTAAATTAGATTGTCTGATGCTTCCATTAGGCTTGTGCGGAACAAACAGCTTGTGCTTTCAGAAGAAGGAAGAATAGCCACACGAACACTCCTGTTGAAAAATAGCTATAATCAGCATTATATACTTTACAAGCATATGTGAAGGATATTACAGTTCAGCACAGCGTCCCCACACAAGAACTTAGCATAAGCAACAGGATCAATCCCGAATATAATAGTCAGCATTATGCTGCTGTATACTTGCCCTGAAACATATAGTAGGTGCTGCTATTTTACGTCTAATTATTTCAGCAGGGTTTCTGTTGGATATCTATCATATAGAGCTGGCAAGATGAAATATATTAAAGTTCATTTATTAGCATAATTTAGTCAGAAATTAAAGACAGGAATATTGTGCACGAGCTACAGGCATGTGAAAATATCTGGGAAAGACTGTCTAAAAACCTCTGTTTCTGTCTTGGATTATTTTCTCCCATCTTTTGTACACAGACAGAAGAGAGACAGAAAACTGTGATGAGCCACATAATCTACATAAAGCAAACAACAGCTTGCTGAAATTCCCTTATGGGAAGACATTAGGACATCCAGTTTCCCAGAACTATTCATTACTATTCTTTTACAGAGAAAAACATTTACAAATAGACTATAGTCAGATAATGCATGCCTTAATCCATTAAACCATTAATTAACTCCAATTTATGCTTAATCTTGACTCGGAACTACTATAGTTAATTTCCTCTGCTTCCGAGAAAATATTTTCAAGACGAGTACTCTTTAAAAGCAAACCAAGCTGGGTCAGTTAATGCTTTTAACATTTGCAGCTTTGCTTGTATGTGCTCCATGGCAGTTTCCTTCTAATTTTTGTATTTCACAGAGGCTTCTTCTGTACCAGCTGAGCTATTCAATGAGGACAGATAGAAGGACAATCTGTGGTTGTTACAGCTACCAAACCCCATGCTCTGCTAAGTCCTGTACCAGCCAAGGCGGAAAAGGGGGAGTAGTTGGAGGAAAAGAGGTTTCCCAGTATTACAGTGGTGTACTCCCCTCTTCCACCCCACTCCTTAAACTGGGTGTGTGTCAGGTGAATGGGAACGCTTTGGATCCAGCACTACTGAAATTATGATTCAGCAGAGCATCCAATTCTACCAATATATACCACTGCATTGTGAAATTTACCATCCTATTTCCTGTGTATGGGTTATATCCAACGCTAGTGAAAGAACTTCGAAGAAAAAAGCACACCAAGAACTCAGGCCAATGTAAGTTTCAATGGTGGGAGTGGTCCCTACTCACAAATCAATAGTAACAAAAACTAATCCATTCAAAAGTATGTATTCTGACAAGGTTTACAAACTCAAATAGAGATGGAAACTTACATTGGCCTGAGTTCCTGGTGTGCTTTTTTCTTGGTATATTTAATAACAAGAACTCCAACTTATTTTAAGTGAAAGAACTTCTGCATCTGTAATAGGACTTCCTCTCCCCCACCCTGAACACTCACCCCACTTTGCTTTGGGTTTCCCACTATTCCTCCAGAGTGAATTTTTTTTTGGGGGGGTTAGGGGTGTGCAGGAAGTGGGGTTGAAGTCCCATTGCACAAGCAGAAGTCCTTTATGCTAGATAGAGTAGTTTGCTGTTTGGTTCCTCACACAACAGGATAATTAGTAGCCATAATGTTCAATTGTGGAGATTATACCCCAAAAGAGTGAAGTAGCAGTCAAAGTGTGGAAACACTATTTCGTACATTTGGAAGCACTGTTCTTTTCATTTCAAATTAAATTGTGAATGAATTCTGGGAGTGGGGACTTTAATTTAATATAATTTTTGTACCTATAAAGCACTATAGCTGACTTAACAAGCGCAATCCTATAAAGTGGAACCTTGGTTCTTGAACGCTTTGGTACTTGAACATTTTGGCTTCCGAATGCCGAAAACCTTGAAGTAAGTGTTCGGGTTTTCAAATGTTTTTCAGAAGCCAAACATCTGACGCAGCTGTCGGTTATTGGTTCTGGAGTGCCTTGCTTTTCAAACGTTTCAGAAGTTGACAGACTTCCGGAATGGATTATGTTTGAGAACCAAGGTACCACTGTATATGTCTATTCAGAACCAAGTCCCTCCCATGTTCAGTGGTGCTTACTCCCATGTAAATGTGTATAGGATTGCAGCCCAACAAGACTCCTTAACTAAAGATTAGGGTAACAACAACATAAACAACAACAAACAGTTTTACTTCACAACTGAAGTAAGCACATTTGGGAAATCACACTTGCAAGCAATAAAATGGATCCCTTATGAGCTGGTCAATTGCCTTCATAACAAATTAGCCAAAAGACAATGAATCTGCAAAAGCACACAGGAATGCAACAAATTTTAGAAAATAATTCCAATTTCCCATGCCATATGCTAAAGTTGGCACTTATCTATCTTTTCATAGTCACCTTATTCAATACTGATTTCTCTGTCTCCCTCTCCCCCTCTCCTTCCCACAATCTTATACAGGCATGTTCAGCATGTCATTCCACTTACTTACACTTTCTGGTCTTGCTGTGGCAGGAGAACAGGCACATTATTCATCTGGGCAACTAATATTGCAAACTGCTTATTTTTCTCATCATACCTAAATTGGAAAATAAAGAGAAAATATAACTGTAGGCAGTGTTAGAAATGACCCTAATCACAAAAGAGGTTGTTGATATTCTAAGATTTTCAGACCTGTGTACTCTTAGACTAGCCGAAAACAGTAGAACTCACTTCTGAGTGCACACACACAGGGTTGGACTACAGGTCTACAACCACAAGAATATTTACCACCAAACACAGTGGGATTTAATTTAAGTAATTAAGTTTAGGATTAGGGAGAGACAAAATTGCTAGATGGAGTGACAAAACTTTTTGGCAAATCAGAATTAATTTACTCAGGGATCCATTAAAATGCAAAATAGGACTGGGAAATTCACTTTCTGCCTATAAAAGTGAATACAAATGTTTAACATTGTTAACAATATGGTGGAGGGAAATGTATTCAAAGCAGGCAGCCCATCATGCAGTTAGATTTCCCCCACGACTTACACGATGCTGAAATAAGCAAGGGATACTGTATTAAGAAGTACCAGAGGCCTGTACTCTGAGGCCCTGTCATCAAGTCAGCAATATTCTCCCATCAACACCACAGATACGCAAATCCAAAAAATATTTTTATGCCATTTATTTAACTAAATACTACATGAAATGTTGAACACTGAAAGTTACAGTGGTACCTCGAGTTAAGTACCGTATTTTTTGCTCTATAAGACTCACTTTTTCCCTCCTAAAAAGGGGAAATGTGTGTGCGTCTTATGGAGCTAATGCAGGCTGCACAGCTATCACAGAAACCAGAACAGCAAGAGGGATTGCTGCTTTCACTTTGCAGCAATCCCTCTTGCTGTTCTGGCTTCTGAGATTCAGAAAAATTTTTTGCTTGTTTTCCTCCTCCAAAAACTAGGTGTGTCTTGTGGTCTGATGCGTCTTATAGAGTGAAAAATATGGTACTTAATTCGTTCCAGAGGTCCGTTCTTAACCTGAAACTGTTCTTAACCTGAAGCACCACTTTAGCTAACGGGGCCTCCTGCTGCTGCCGCGCCGCCAGAGCACGATTTCTGTTCTCATCCTGAAGCAAAGTTCTTAACCCGCGGTACTATTTCTGGGTTAGTGGAGTCTGTAACCTGAAGCATATGTAACCCAAGGTACCACTGTATTTGCACAATATAAAAGACTCAAGAGTGGGAGTAGTATTAGAAATTAAGATATTAGTTCAAAACACTGGAGAAATAACAGCTTACTTCATTGAAATTTGAACTTTAGCAGTCTTAGTTGCATCTTCGTTGTCAAACACAACAGCTTCTGGCACACAAAGCCTGGAAAAAATAAAACATTTAGATGGCTTGATGTCTGCAATACTGGGGTTGAGTTGGGCAAATCATTCCACAAAAACAATTACTGTATTTTTCCATGTATTAGACGAGGGTTTTTGACTCAAAAATCATGTCAAAAAACTGAAGTCATCCTATACATGGATAGTGGAATGAGTGGGGGGAGAAGAGGTGCACCTGCCAGCCAGTTGGCGGGAGCGCATCTTCCCCTGATGCCACTGCACGCAGGAAACGATCTAGGGAGTGTTTCCTGCCTGCAGCTGTGTGGGGGAGAGAAGCTCAACAACTTTGGGCCATCTCCCCTCATTTTTTTTAAAATTGACTCCGCAAAAATAGGGGGAGGTCTTATACATGGGGGTATAGATGGAAAAATACAGTAAATCCTGGAAGCTCCCTTGTCGCACTGTCTGATTTGGTTAGGATGTATACCATGTAATACATAAGAGTACCTTTGCACAGATGCTTCATACACTCCACTGTCTCCAGCCACAGACTCATCTGACACTGCAGCTGATACACAGGCTGTCTTCAGCGCAGCTCCTTCAACCATACTTACACCTACAAAAACAGAGGGAGGAAAGAGAAAGCAGTTTTGATCATTTTTATCATGAGCTGGATGCATCAGCAAATGAAAGACTAATCCTTAATTTGTATGTTGGTATCCCCTTAAAAAGAACCCTTTATTTAGACAATAGAAGAACTTTTAAAATGTTTGCAACCAAGTCTGTTATATTGGGAATTAAAAAACAAAAAAAACTTTGCCTAAGGCAGGGGTAGCCAATGTGGAGTCCACCAGATGTTGGATTAAAATTCCAATCTTCCTGACCACTGGCCAGAGTAGCAGGTATGAGTCTACCAACATCTGAAGGGCAGCGTGTTGACCACTCTGACATAAAGTATTGGAGAAGTGCTGCAGATAGACGGTACTGAGTTAGAGGAACCAACGGGCTGACTCAGTATACACCACTTTCATATGCTAAGATCAATAATGCTTTTTAAAAATAGATGTCAGTTGTGCAGATGTTCTGCAGAACAGACAAAGAGATGATCAGGTAAATAAGACAAGGCCAACACAGCATAAGACCCAGCAAATGCAGTCAAATGCAGCCCACCAATTACAGTAGCTCTGTACACTGATTGTCAAGACAGTATGTGAGCCCACCGTAAATTAATTCTTGGCCTCAGTTGTTCTACTATCCTAAAACAGTGGCATGTTCTACAACTCACCTTCATGCCGCTTACCTTAAGCTGCTCACTATTGGTAATACTTCTCTACATGGGACCTACAGATTTGCAGTCTTTTAAGAATGCAACCTTTGTGGCTTCTCAAGAAAATCCAGTAAGTGTGACAGAAATTATTCTAATTAAATATTTTCCCAATACAGGTTCATTCTATCTCCTGCCCCCCCCCTTTAAAGCCCTACTTCATTATTATTTTTAAAAATCTGGATGATAGTTTTTAACTACACATAAGCAAAGGCAAATTCCATTGTTCAAGTTAATTAAACTAGATAAAAGATACTGAAATTGGGGACCAGGAAAAGCTTTGGAAAAAAATACGATTTCACTAAAGAAGGGGTGCTGGAGATTTGGGGAATATGCTATTTAGTTCTACTTACAAGAACATGTGAGGACACATGATCCCAGGAGGCCAGGCTGTAACTCAATCATGCAGCTTTTGCGCTACTCTAAGCTGTGTGAGCAGAACCCAGGGAGTGGATGCTTTCCTCATTACTGCCCTGAAATAAACTACCTGTGGTGATTATTATGTCTGCTGACTGAATAACAACCCCAAATCACTTAATCTGCTTAGCGCCTTATAGCTTTCACTTTAACAGCCGCAGCCATTCTCAAGGAGCCAAGAAAGGTTAAGACTAATTACTAGCAAGATCTAATGGGAATAATAACCATTTCATACTACAAACGTGGCCATTGCTCAAAAGAGAAGGGAAAAGCTCAGGGCACGATGTTAAAGGCAAACACCATTCCTTGATCAGGGTTATGTGACCCATTAACACAACAAAACCTTAGAGATACTAACTGAAATTCTACTTGATGCTCTTTCACAGATTAGCAAGTAAGTCTATAGGGTAGGTGGACTGTGCAAGACCTAAAGAGTTCCAACATGCCAGTCCTTCAGCAAGCTCACAAAATAAAAGCTCTGTGGCCATCTTGTTGTGGACTCTTTGACACCATTTTGTGAGTCATTTTGGAGTCAAAGCTGTCCATGGAGGCTCAGGTCGATTCTTATGTTCAGGGCAGCTGTCTATCAACTCTACCTGGTATGCCACTAAGACCCTACCTGCCAGCAGACTGACTCGCCAGAGTGGTGAATAATAATAATAATAATAATTTATTATTTGTACCCCGCCCATCTGGCTGGGTTTCCCCAGCCACTCTGGGCGGCTTCCATAGAAAACCAAAAATACACTAAAATATCACAGATTAAAAACTTCCCTGAACAGGGCTGCCTTAAGATGTCTTCTGAATGTCAGGTAGTTATTTATCGCTTTGACATCCGATGGGAGGGCGTTCCACAGGGCAGGCGCCACTACCGAGAAGGCCCTCTGCCTGGTTCCCTGTAGCTTTGCTTCTCGCAATGAGGGAACCGCCAGAAGGCCCTCGGCGCTGGACCTCAGCATCCGGGCAGAACGATGGGGGTGGAGACGCTCCTTCAGGTATACTGGGCCGAGGCCGTTTAGGGCTTTAAAGGTCAACACCAGCACTTTGAATTGTGCTCGGAAACGTACTGGGAGCCAATGTAGGTCTTTCAAGACCGGTGTTATGTGGTCTCGGCGGCCGCCCCCAGTCACCAGTCTAGCTGCCGCATTCTGGATTAGTTGTAGTTTCCGAGTCACCTTCAAAGGTAGCCCCACGTAGAGCGCATTGCAGTAGTCCAAGCGGGAGATAACCAGAGCATGCACCACTCTGGCGAGACAGTCCGCGGGCAGGTAGGGTCTCAGCCTGCGTACCAGGTGGAGTTGGTAGACGGCTGCCCTGGACACAGAATTGACCTGCGCCTCCATGGACAGCTGTGAGTCCAAAATGACTCCCAGGCTGCGCACCTGGTCCTTCAGGGGCACAGTTACCCTATTCAGGACCAGGGAGTCCTCCACACCAGCCCGCCCCCTGTCCCCCAAAAACAGTACTTCTGTCTTGTCAGGATTCAACCTCAATCCATTAGCCGCCATCCATCCTCCAACTGCCACCAGGCACTCACACAGGACCTTCACCGCCTTCACTGGTTCTGATTTGAAAGAGAGGTAGAGCTGGGTATCATCTGCATATTGATGGACACCCAGTCCAAACCCCCTGATGATCTCTCCCAGTGGCTTCATATAGATGTTAAAAAGCATGGGGGAGAGGACGGAACCCTGAGGCACCCCACAAGTGAGGGCCCAGGGGTCTGAGCACTCATCCCCCACCACCACTTTCTGAACACGGCCCAGGAGGAAGGAGCAAAACCACTGCATAACAGTGCCCCCAGCTCCCAACCCCTCTAGACGGTCCAGAAGGATGTTATGGTCGATTGTATCAAAGGCCGCTGAGAGATCCAGCAGAACTAGGAAACAACAATGCTCTGGTTATCTCCTGCTTGGACTACATGGGGCTACCTTTAAAGGTGACCCAGAAACTACAACTAATCCAGAATGCGGCAGCTAGACTGGTGACTAGGAGTTGCCACCGGGACCATATAACATTGGTCCTAAAGGATCTTTATTGGCTCCCAGTGCATTTCTGAGCACAATTCAATGTGTTGGTGCTGACCTTTAAAGCCCTAAACGGCCTCGGCCCAGTATACATGAAGGAGCGTCTTCACCCCCATCATTCAGCCCAGACACTGGACTTCTGCTGGTTCTTTCACTGCGAGAAGCAAGGTTACAGGGAACCAGGCAGAGGGCCTTCTTGGTTGTTGCACCCTCCCTGTGAAACACCCTCCCTTCAGATCTCAATGAAATAAACAACTATCTGACTTTTAGAAGACATCTGAAGGCAGCCCTGTATCGAGAAGTTTTTAATGTTTGATATTTTAGTATGTTCTGATATGTGCTGTGAGCCACCCAGAGTGGCTGGAGAAACCCAGCCAGATGGGTGGGGTATAATAATAATAATAATAATAATAATAATAATAATAGTAGTAGTAGTAGTAGTAGTAGTTACAAGCAGCAATCCTAATGCCACGCTACTTTAAAAAGAGTCACTGACAACAGGATGGTTGTCTGAATCCACCTAGAGAGTGGAGTCTACATACAGATTTGATGATGCTGCTTGATTAAGATTTTAGAATCCTTTGCACTCATAAACTGTGTACCATTTTGTTGTGCTAAATGGAAAGCAGTATATAAAACATTTCCATAAAAGAAAGAAATAACTAAGTTGCAGTGTCAACTATTTCTCTTTCAATTAGAAACAGTTGTGCCAGAAGCAGCCTGTTTGCATCTAGGTTGTTGCTTTTATGTTTGACCAACTCCTCTCCCACTTTCAAGAACATATTGTAGTTTCAGTCACAGAGCTATTTGTGTGTGAGCGGGGGACGGAGGGGGAGGGAGAGAGATCTGCTGAATGAATAGACACTTGCTTATGGATACCAAATACATTAAATGTATCTTCTTTCTGGACACACATTAATAACAAAATTTCACCTCCACTAATGTCTCCACCTATGATGGTTAGTATATCGAAAAAGGTTTTTTATTTTTACATTTGTTCCTTGCTTTATAGGTTGTTTTATTTTAAAAGTATTGTTAAATAAAACCAGTTTTTAAAAGGGGGAAAATAATTTGGCTGAATGTGAGGAGGTGGGCAATAGTCACTCTACCTTGGTCTAGATGTTTGACACCAGTCTTAGATTCTTCCACTCTGTACTTCCTGCCACTTGCAGTGTTTAGACTAAGTTCAGAAAGACCACTGTTTATTTCAGTATCTTCAAAATCCATTTGACCAGTGAAGGTATCGCCTGTGAAGAATGGGTCCATCACTAGTGGTGAACAAGGTGGAGAGGGAGAAGAGAGAGATGACCTTGGAGACAAAGAAGTCAATGATTTTGGTGTCCCAGATAAGGATCTCAGGGCCTGAAAACGGTTAGCAACATCAGTTTTCTGAGTTTTCACCACCTCATTCTCATGGATAGTAGTGATGCAGCCTGAAGGCCGAAAACCGGTGGCTTTCTCCAGAAGCAACATGTCCATTTTGCTCTGGTAGTCAGAGTCCAGCTGCTCAAACTGTTCATTGTACAGATCAGTAAAGCTGGCGGAGGTTGAAGAATCCTGGCTTGAGGTGACCAGAGATCCCCTGCTGGATGCAAGAGAGCCGGGACTGCTGCCAGAAGACAGGGAAAGCATGCTAGATGACAGGCTGCAAAAAAAAGAGAGAGCAATATATCTGAGATGAAAGGTGCAAGAAACAGTGTGGTATAGCAGCTAGAGTGTCCTAACTAGTACCAGGGAGACCTAGGTTCAAATTCCCACCCAGCCACAGTTTGTAAGTCTAAGCCACTAATGGGGTTGTTGTGCAGGATAAGGAGAGACATTACTTTGAGCAGGACATAAATTGAATGAAGAGACAACAAACTCTTAAGTCTTAATTAAACAGACTCTGGAACTTTGTGTGCTGGGAAATCCATGAGACTCCCACTTCCTGATGACCTTCCATTGTCATGCAAAAACCTATCTTGTTCCAATGAATATATATGATATCCCAAACTCTGTGTGTGCGTGCGTGTGCGAGCTTCATTTTGTTTGAATAATATTTAAGTCGGGGGGGGGGAATTATTTAAAAGCAATTATCAACTGCTTACTATTTTTTTAAAAAAACAGCCTAAATGCAATCATAAAGCAAGATAGAAATATTGAAGTAAATGAAATAAATACAGATGCATTTTGTATAACAGTACCTGCTAGGTGCATGCAATAAGATCCTAGCCCCATATTGTGTTGATATCTAAATTGTACAGGAGGAGACATGTTGCTGTATTGTGCCCCACAGTCACACATCAGCTCCTTGCATCTCCAGTTGCATTTCCTTATAATAGTCACTGGGTTGTCATGGGGTTGAGACATATATTGTAAACCAAATGCAGCTTTTCTGCACCAAAGCAAAAAGCATCTGCACATGCTAATGTTCAGGGCTTTATAATTTTGGGTGGGTTCAAAACAATGGGGAAACCGGATGAAATTTTTTCTCCTTTTCCTAATACTGCAGTGCAAGGTCACTTAAGGAAGATCAAACAGATAAAGGATTTTTCCACACAATACACAAATAATCTATGGAACTGACAGTTCAGGGTATAGTGATCACTACTTTCAATAGCTTTAAAAGGGGGTCAGGCAGATTAACGGAACTATCAATGACTATTAGTAATGATGGGTAAATGGAACGCCTATGTTAAAAGTCTATATGCCGCTGAATACTAGTCACTAAGGGTTTAAATAAATAAGAGGTCTGTTTCATTCATGCCCTGCTTGTGAGATTCCCAAGCCCAGCAGTGGGCCATTGATGGGAAAAGGACACTGAGCTGGGTGAATCACAAAAACCAATTCATCAGGACTCTTCTTTATGTTATTACTTGTATTTCAAGTAAAAAACAATGTTTGAAAACACCATTTTGCAACACTATTTCAATCCCAAAGTTAACACAGCAGCAGATGGTACAAAGAAGTGGTGCTGTTTTATGATTGGCAGCAAGTCCGTTTTCAAACCAGTTTTGGAAACATGTTTCCCATAAGACAGAATTGTAGGAGTATACAGCCAATATTCATGTGAAGTATGTGTAAGAAGCCTGTGGAAAACTTACTTTTTCAGCTGGATGTGCAACATTGCCATTAATCGCGTTGTTTCCTCTAGTTCTCGGACCAACTGGTTTCTTTTACTATTTAATTTCAATCTGCAAACAGGAAAAAAACAGCTTAAAATGCAACTCAAAGCATTATCCTATTAAGGGGCCATAGTAAGCCCTTCCAATGCAATGCCCTGAAGATGGGCAGGGTGTCATCTCCAAAGCCCTGTCTATAGCAGCATTTTGTTAAAGCAGCATTTTGTTCTTAATATTCACATTCAACTTCCTATCTATATAACTATTCCTTTATTACTATTTTTAATTTCTGAAATTCACAATTCTTTGGCATCTTACACTTCAGACGCATCTTGAACTTCTGGTTTCACACTTCCAGGTGCAGTTTAAGATTTGTTGGTTGTAGAGAACTTTAAGGCAGTTTGGAAAAATAAAATGTATCACCAGCCATGTTAGTTTTGCGTACAGAAGGCACCTGACCTTCTCTACATTATTCGTCTTTGCAAAAGGTATGCAAACTATTCAGGAAGAAAAAAAAGATCTGTTACATAAGCAAGATTAGTGTTTCCTGGCAGGGACCCAAAAATATGTAAGGTGTTTCAGGAGGATTGTCTCTCACTTCCTTATGTGAACAGGCTGAATACAAGAGTTGTTTTAAAGAGAACAGTTAATAATATTTCTTGGAGATGAGAGAATAGGTGAGACAATTTCAAAAATCTAAGAAAAGTAAGTTTTTTCAATTGTGAATGAACGTTAAAACCTGTCACATCTAAGGTACACTAAAGCCATGTTGTATTTATCTCTATTATATGACAGAAAGGAGAACAAGGGTTACCTTGAGATTTGAGCTTGCCAGAGGCAGGGGTGGGGAGCAGAGAATGCTCCAGCATTAAGTGAGTGTAAAAATGTAGAACCTTGCTGTTGCACACTCAATTCTTACAAGGACCTGTTCATACTAAAAACATTAAAGGAACCCAGACTCGAGGTCTTGTTTCACAATGGCAAGCACCCCACAATGACAAGCACTTGTTTCACAATGACAAGGCTGTTCCTCAGAACTCCCCACGACTTTTAGAGGATTCAGGGGGCATACATTTACTGGTAGTTCACATGAGAAAACAGCCAAACTACAAGCAGTGCAGGACCACAAGTGCATCTGAAACTCTTTATAATATACCCCACCACTGTTTGTCTAGAACATATCCCTTTTTTGGCTGTTAGGAGCTGCCATAATGGTGTGGGTTGAGGAGATAAAGTCAGAGGTGGAACAAATTCTTACAAGAGTGGAAAGACTGAAGAGAGAACAAAGAAGTGAGAGACTCAGGAGATTATTGAGATGAAGGGAGAAGCAACCTGGAACACCGGAAGCTGCTTTATATAGAGTCAGACATTGGTCCAGCTAGCTCAGTACAGTACTGGTTGTCAGGAGCTCGTCCTACTCTCGAGTAGGACCCTGGCAGAGAAACATGCCCAACTGGCATGTTCCCTCCCTCCTGGTCGATCGTTCGGGAGCTTCAAAAGCTTTCTTCTGCCCGAACATCACAGCGACTGATGCAAACAGACATCGGCACACTTAGGGGTCCATGGAGGCTTCGCAGCTTGTGTAACAGACCTCAGCAACTCAGCATTTTGGCTAATCTGCTTTATTTACATATAAACACACACGGAGCACTGCAACATGGTTCCCTCTCTCTCTCTAGCATCAGACAGCAAAGAGAATAAACAAAGGACAACAGTCCCACTTCACGGAACACAGCAACACAAACATCCTGTCTCCGTCAATTCCCACTCTGTGGAGTCAAACCGTCATGTGACAGAAAAAATCCCATGACTGCAATCACGGAGCAGGAATTCTAACACTGTCTGCACTGACTGGCAGCAGCCATCCAAGGTTTCAGTCAGGGGACATTCACTGCCCTACTTGTAGATGGCTCAGGATTAACCCTGGACCTCTTGCATGCAAAGCATAGGTGTACATCAATGAGCCATGACCTTTCCCCACTGAGAGAAGACTGAGAACAGAAAGCAGGAGCTTAATATGTTTCTTGCACACTGACTAAAATTGTACACCTATCTGAGTTCCTTCCCTTTCCCATCCACCTATTTAAACACATTCTACTTTATATTCTACTGTATCCAGTTGCCCATTAGTTGGCTCTTTCCCCCACCTCTTTTCAAGAAACATGGGGACTGTAAGGCTGGAGGCACCACATGGTTTTTTAGGACTCTAGCCTTCTTCACCCTCACAGTTTCCTCCACAACAAGGGGCTACTGCAAGGCACTGTTGGGATAGGAATAAATCCCACTAAAGAGTTGCAGCAGAGACTGGTTGTACAGTGTAGCTCTATAGTATCTAGAAGAAACTACCCTATTGCTTCTATGACAGTTTCTATTGTTGATGTGGAACCAGAGGAAAGTCTATCACCACACAAATACCTTGGAACAGCCTTCCCCTCCCGTGAAAGGAAGCATGAAGCTTGCTAAGGTAAAGGGGACCCCTGACCATTGGGTCCAGTCGTGACCGACTCTGGGGTTGCAGCGCTCATCTCGCTTTATTGGCCGAGGGAGCCGGCGTATAGCTTCTGGGTCATGTGGCCAGCATGACTAAGCCGCTTCTGGTGAACCAGAGCAGCGCACGGAAACGCCGTTTACCTTCCCGCCAGAGTGGTATCTATTTATCTACTTGCACTTTGACGTGCTTTTGAACTGCTAGGTTGGCAGGAGCAGGGACCGAGCAACGGGAGCTCACCCCATCATGGGGATTCAAACCATGACCTTCTGATCAGCAAGTCCTAGGCTCTGTGGTTTAACCCACAGCGCCACCCACGTCCCTCATGAAGCTTGCTAGAAAACCTTAATTTCTGGATACTGCTTAATTGTAAATAAAACCATTAAGCAGGATGAGCCTGCTATAGGAATTTGTTGGTCCCTAGAAGATAATTCAGAATCCACTCAATGCCTTTAGTGGTCTCTTCAATTTTGGGAGGTAACTATGATGCTGTACCATCCACACAACATTCTACTAATGTAAGAACAGTTGTTGGAAATTATTTTTTAAAAAGTTTGACTTTTAAAAAGGCCCTGAGATCTGTAGAACTATTCAGGATAGATTCAACCAGAGATTGCTCATGTTCTTTTTGAACGCTATCTATTAGAGCAGCCTGAGTGGGAACAAAGTTCCCCAACCTTCAGCCATCTATCAATTCAGCAGTTGCCCTATAAGAATAGGTACATTGGAAGGAAGAATAATAGGAAAAATATTAATGATTTTTTAAAAATTAAGGGGAGTAAAACATGGAGCACAGTACACACCTCACCCAAATGTATTAAATAGTCCCAGTGGAAGATGCATGTAGCAGAATGTTTGAGAAAATGGCCGTCTGTAACTAAGCAGCACCACCTCAATAAGCATCAAGTGGTATTTTTAGAAAGAGAGTTGTGTGTGTCCCTCTTTCTCATCTAGACAGCATTCGAATAGCTGGAGGGCAGCAGGAGATGAATAAATATCACATGCACTTAGGATTCTGGAATTTTTCAGATGTCAGGAGGTTTTAAGCCCCACAAACACGTTTTTAGTTCATTTGTGTGGGATGGCTGTTAGTTATGCACAAAAAGAAGCCTATAAAATCATGCACAAAAAATAAAATAAGATAAAGGACAGCATGTTCAAGTCATTTTTAGCGAGAAAAGCCTGACTGTCAGATACATCATTGCAGACTCAAAGTACTATCCACCCACACACCAAGTCTAAAGAATGGCAATTACAGAGAGGCTTTTCACCCTGTTACTACTGCACCTTCCCATGGGGCTTAATCTACAGCTGAAATGGTGATGCAGTCTCACAGGATCCAGTCACCAAATATAATTCTTTTACTAACCAAATGAATTACAGGAGGCAGAGTGTGAAAAACGGCAGTTTTTATGTGCTTGATAGTCTTGTTGTCAAACCGCATCCCTCCCAAAACTTTAGTTCCTATGGGGATAACATTTAAAAGAAACAGTTTAAATATAGCTACAATTCTAATGTTTCTTTGGAGATGTGAGCCTTGCTTCTGCCTAAATATCCAAGTAAGACAGCACAAGAAAGCCCCATTTCCATATCAATTTCCGTGTTTATTGGGGATACTGTTGTTGAATGAAGCAGCTGAATACATCAACTTTATAGAGATTCACATCATGAGATGACACTTTTTGCCATCTCATGCCTGTTCATTCCAAGGCTGAAACAAATGTCAGGAAGAATGTCACTTATGTCAATAGATATCTTAAGTGACTAGAGACCAGAACCAATATTTTGGCTGGTAAACCCCAGGTTTTAGTATTCTCACTCTCTTGTAATATTAGAACTTGGGATCATACGAAGAAGTCAAATACAAGAAAACCTGGAACAGACAAATAGAACTTATTCACACCACGCATAATTAAACTGTGGATTTTGCTGTCAAATGGTACTGTATTGGCCACCAACTTAGGCAACTTTAAAAAGGAGGCTAAGACAAACTCATGGAAGAGAAGGCTATCACTGGATACTAGCCATTATGGTAGTACTTCCACTGCCAGAGGCCTTTGAATACCAGTTGTTGGGAACCAGCACTCAAGTCCTGTACTCAGGTCCTGCCTGAAGGTTCGCATAGGCCAGGGGTGGGAAACCTCTAGCTCACAACCAAGTGAGATGAATAGTCAACCCAACAAGAAAAACGCCACAGAAAGGAGACCAAAAGTGGCAGTTAATTGATGCAGGTGAGTCACAGAGGAAGCCTCCATTCTCATTAGATCTTTTCCTGTGAGGAGTCGCAAGGCGGCAGTGAAGAGCCTAGGCAAGTCATGGAGGAAGAGTCATGAGAGGCCAGGACACCTTCTCAGCAACAGTCCCACTCATGGAAGAAGGCTTAAAGGGTGTCTTCAGCAAGGTGGTCAGTGGCAACAGCAGCAGCAGAGCAGGATGACTGTTGAGGAGTTGCCCCAGCCTTTCATGACTCATCCTCTGAAGCTTGCCTGCATCATCCGCAACTGCCCTCTGAAGCTGCTTCAATGGTCCAGCAGCAAACCCAGGGCTGTTAACACACTGTAGTTTGCAACATCACCTGCCTGTGGCTAAGTGAATTGCAGTGCGATGACATTCTTACATTTTTATTATAGGTATAGATAAAGTAAACAAAACAAAAGACTGTAACAAATGCAATTAAATTACACTCCGATGCAAGCACCTGTAACAGTTTTATTAGATGCAAGTGTCTGTAATGAGTTTTCTAGTCCACAAGAACAGAAGAAAATAATCAATTTTTACTATTTAAACAAAGTAAATATGTTAAATGTACCTTTCTGTTAAAGCTTTGCTTTGCGTATCTCTTGCAGTCTGAAGATCTTCTTCTAGACGTTTTCTTTCCATCTCCAGTCTTTCCACTTCACCCTGAGTCCACTTCCTAGGGCTAATGAACCTCATTTCCTTTAGAAGTTCCTCCTTTTCATTGATTAACATTAATCGGTCTCGTTCAGAATCCAGCACACCAGGCCAGGCCTCACTATCCAATTTAGCCAACTGTATTTTCAAATTTGCTATTCTATAGGACGAAGGAAAACAATTAAGTTTGCATATGGCACATATGTTCCAGCAATCTCAGAAAAACCTTCCTGTTGGGCTCTCTTGCATATTCAACTAGAGCAGTACTGAACACCACAATTTATCAGATCTCACCAATGGTATATAAATTGTGTCCTAATCTAGTGACATAAAATGGCGTGTCAAAGCACAGAACCCATTATTTCAGGACACTTATTTTTTTAAAGAAGAAATGATTCAGCTTGTTCCCATAGCAGGGAAGTTGCTGCTTAATTAATTTAAATTCTATAATTAATAGAAATCCATTCAAGCTGCACTGAAGCCTTCTTTGCAGCCATTTTAATGTTCAGCTGCCTGGTTAAGCCCAACATTGTGCTCCACTGATGAATTAGCATTGGCATTAGTTCCTAATCTGTGAATTCCACTGTGAATTTATAAAGAGTGTGTTCTAAGAGGATTGCTCAACTGTAATTTGATAATTTCTGTCAACTATCAGCATGGATATGGTAAGAGGTCAGATTTGTTCTTAAGGTGGAATATTTTCCACCTTCAAAAATATAACAGCATTCTATGCATCCTACACCAGTAGTGCTTATGAAAGTAAACAAGCCATCTTATAAATCTGGCATCATTCTCTCACTCTAATTTTCACTTTGCAATTTTCACTTGAAAGAAAGCCATGATTCCACCTGTTCAGCATTCACTGATAGGGAATTTTAGCTTAATCATTAATACCTTGTAACACTCATATCAGCATTACCAGGAAATTTTGTCAATGGGGATTGTAGGATGTCAGGCACCAAATCAATTTTTGTTCCTATAGCTCATAACAAATGAAGGAAAAGACAGTTCAGTCTTTTACTTAAGTTTGCTTAAATAAAAATCACACTGCACACTTTCATATGCAAGGTTCTTTATCATTTGCATTATGCCAATCCTTGCTATTTTCATTCTTATTCTTATTAGATTGTTACTACAAATTAAAGGATTGGGAATTGAAGCTCAGAGATAGCGATAGGCAGACTCTGATTTCCTAGAGTTAGACCAATGACTTGCAGCTGAACAATATTGGTTCTCAACCATTTTTACTCTAATTAATGAAATATGGGAATCTGACATCATCAGAAAAGGAAAGCAAACAGTGCTTTAGCATAACCAAACATTTCAGTGGGACCAAGCCTTATCTGAATCCACTACAGATGTAACATGACATTTCATAAATAAATAAATAAAATTTAAAAATGGATGCACATCTCAGGAGTCTTAACCTGAATTCATACTCTAGTAATGAATAAGAAATTTATTTTAAAAGTAACTGGGATTTAATTGAAGAGGAACATGGTATCTGAAGCAGGAGTACGTTTTTTTGTGGAAACAAAACTAAGAAAATGCCCTCACAAAGTCCCTTGTTTTAAAATAGTGTTAAGCATGTCCTGTTGGCTTGAGGTTTTTTTAATGCTCTGTGGTTCTATACCTTTGTTTAATTTTAATAACGCAAGCCAACTTTGAGACCCTTGAGGACAACTTTGGGGATCAAAAAGTGGTATATAAATATTTCTCTAAAGAATAAATGAAAGTTTTAAATGCCATTTTTATACGTATGGTCATTATGACAGGCACAGCAACCTCACTGTGTTATTATTTATTTATTTATTTTCATATATAGATACATGCCCTGCCTTTCTTCTATCATTGAACCCAAGGCAACGTGTGCGGTTTCTGAGTGATGACTTACCCAAGTACTGACCGAACCCAGACATGCTTAGCTTCAGCAAGTGGGGGCCTCATGTGCCTTCAGGACATACCCATGGGCATACCTTTGGTACTGTACCAAAACAGTTGTCTATTCTGGCAACACAGACTACCTAATAACAGGAATCCAATACCTTATTATTCATGTTTTGCTATCCCCTGAATAGGACTAAAGTCACCAAAGAATTTAAAGGAACAACTTGGGCACATTAATTCAGACTACCCCCCATTTGCATTATCTTTCTTCCAAAGAGACACAATCCTTCAACAGGCTCTGAGTCTTTCTCTAGACCAGGGGTAGTCAACCTTTTTACACCTACTGCCCACTAATGCATCTTTCTTGATGGTAAAAATTCCTTACCCCCCACCAGTGCTTCATGGAAGGAGGATTCAGCTTGTGCCGTAGAACCCCCTACTGCCCACCTAGAATCCTGAAACGCCCACTAGTGGGTGGTAGGGACCGGGTTGACAACCCCTGCTCTAGACAAAGGAAAGAGGGAAGAAAAGGGCTCTTTTTCTCAGATGCTATGCATAGCAACCAAGGAGGAGAAAACGAACCAGGAAGTGATTGCACACTGGTGTAAGTCTGAGGCAGCTTCAGAAAAATTGACCATGGGTTGCTTGCAACACCTACTGACTTATTTATAATCTTTTGCTTATTACTGAACTATAGGTCTTGTTTGCTCGATTCTCATAGTGGGAACAGAATGAGCATTTCATGAAATCTAGAACTGTTTTTAGGTTCTTGCAATATCTCAAATTTGGCTGCAAGATGTTCCCTAACTCTAGAATAAAACCAACAGTGGCAATGGTTTGTACCTTCACAGTAAGCTGCCAAAATGAGAGTTAAAACTAGTAACCAGTCTTTGACAACCAAACACTATATAAAAAGTTTTAAACAACTGTAATAAAAGTTTATAGGATCATCACTTATTCTGATCCAAAAGCACATTAGTTCCACATGAAAAAGAAAAGTCCTCCGAGAAATATTTGACAGAAGTCTGCCTGTAAAGAAACAAATTCATCCTCATGTTACCTTCTAAATGTGTACTGTTTAAACATACTTGTCCTCTTAAAAAATGTCTGTTTGTCTGCACTATGGATTTAAGTGCTTATTGTCAATAGCAGTAGGGGAAGGTCCACTTACTTTCGCTTAGCATCTTCATATTGGAGGCGCAGTCTCACCTTCTCAGCCAATTGATTATTCGTGTTCACAATAAACTAAAGAAGCAAATAGTAAAGTTAAAGGGTGTTGACACATTTTCCCCTTTGTAGATTAAGCATGTTGACATGAGTCAGAGCCAAAGCTCAACATATGGATCCAAAGATTAAGAAATAACACATATGCTATAAATCTTTTCCATAAAATTTTACAAAGCAGTGGTTCAAACACTAGGTCCCCACAAAACATTATTTAATAGCTAAGATGGGATATAAGACTAAGAGAAGCTCACACAGTATTTTAGATTTTACATACATTTCCAGAAACATCAGTTTGGGAACCAGCATCGAGATACTGCTTAGACAATGGGAAACTGGAGTCTTCCAAGGATATATTGCTGGCCCACAAGTCTGAATGTGATCCTCTGTCTGTCACAAAATTAGCTGTCAATCTGGCAAGGTTCTAGAACAAGAAAAAATCAAAGTCATCTTATTATTGCCTCAGTGCTGCCCTGGTGCTTTGAAGGAGAAATTTAAGACTGAATTGACATTGTGAGGGGGTAACAGTCCCTTATCAACTGATGGTCTGGTTCACCAATAACTCTCTCTAAACCATGGTTAACATTAACTATTAATGAACTGAAGTGTCTGGCAGAAGACTACCTGGTTTATTATGTCACAGAATAGCTAACAGCACCAGCAAAAGTTGCTGAGCCTTGACAACAGTTTGAAATTTTTGGTGCTCTTCACTCATGGTTCTTTAGCTTTTGGGTGATGATGGCTCCTTAACCATGGTTAAGGAGGAGGTTTGGATTCACACACAACACAAAGCAATAGTTAAGGTTCTCTAAGGTTTATAGACTAACTACAAATCTTGTTGAATGAACAACATTTTGAATATAGTTAATAAAACACAAGTAAGCTATTGAACTGGGTTCACATGTAATGCTAACTCAATGTTTAATAAATCATATATTAATAAACAATGATTAGGATTATGTATAAATCAGGATAATGTGAAAAGGCATAGGCCCAGTTACACATCACATTAAATCAGGGGTCAGCAAACTTTTTCAGCAGGGGGCCAGTCCACTGTCCCTCAGACCTTGTGGGGGGCTGGACTCTATTTTCAAAAAATAATAATAATGAACGAATTCCTATGCCTCACAAATAACCCAGAGATGCATTTTAAATAAAAGCACACATTCTATTCATGTAAAAATACGCTGATTCCTGGACTGTCCGCAGGCCAGATTTAGAAGGCGATTGGGCCGGATCTGGCCCCCGGGCCTTAGTTTTCCTACCCATGCATTAAAACATAGTTACAGAGGTGGGGGTAGGAGAGACAGAAAGTCTAGTGTAAAGAGATTGCCTTGATTTTTAAACAATGATCTTGTACTGATAATTTAAGTTGATGTGTCAGTAGCATACAAGCATTTCTGTTTTTGTAGTTATGGAAACAGAGTCGCTATAATGGTAGTTTGAGATCTGCCTAGCAGAGGAGTTCACCCAGTCAATTTCATACCATAATGAGATCTTGTTTTTCTTTCTCTCCTGAAGTGATGGCCTTCTTAATAGCTTTCATTTCACTTAAGATAGCTTGTGCCTCATCAAGTTTATATCCACCTTGGGTATCAGCCATTTTCATATCAATTCTTCAAGATGATGTAAAAAATAGAAGAGAAACAGTTATTAAGAGGAAAAACAAGACTAGTTAGCTCTAAAGAAGAAGAAGAAGAAGAAGAGTTTGGATTTGATATCCCGCCTTTCACTCCCCTTCAGGAGTCTCAAAGCGGCTAACATTCTCCTTTCCCTTCCTCCCCCACAACAAACACTCTGTGAGGTGAGTGGGGCTGAGAGACTTCAAAGAAGTGTGACTGGCCCAAGGTCACCCAGCAGCTGCATGTGGAGGAGCGGAGACGCGAACCCGGTTCCCCAGATTATGAGACTACCACTCTTAACCACTACACCACACTGGCTCCCAAAGACAAGGGACTTTGCTTTATGAATCTTGTTTCAGGGGGTGGGGGTTAAAAAGTGATTTTTTAGCTACTGGTGCTGTACCCTGCTCAAAATCCCCACCAATGGGATTTATTATCTGTCTCCAACTTAATGAAAAATTTGAATTTAAGATTACAGAAACAGCAGCGGCTGTGTTATTACTGATATTTGTAAACCGCTCTGGAAGCCTTTTGGCTGAAGAATAAGTTAATGTTTATTATTTATTTATTCAACTTTCAACTTATACACAGCCCTATACCCCGAGGTCTCAGGGTGGTTCACAACAAGACCACAACATGTAAAATCAATCCAAAAGCAATAACCCAATAACGCCCCCCCCCCCACAAAAGCCACATTCCAAAAGGGTGTTGGATGTCAATAAGATCAACCAAAGGCCTGGTTAAAAAGGAACATTTTTGCCTGGAGCCTAAAGGTGTGTAATGAAGGCTCCAGGGGAACTTCCCTGGGAAGTTAACTTACGTCTGTTTTCATAAAGGACAAAAAGGGGAAGTATCAAATTAAACCATGAACGGCAAACTATAGGATAAATCTTGGTTACAAGCTCGTGGGGAGTCTGGAGACAGCAAAAATCACAAGCCCAGGTTCAGACTAAGTCAAATCATTACACTACCCAACTAGATATAAATTAAAAATGGTAGCAGGTGAAGATAATTAACTTACTTCTTCAACGTTTGGAAACCAATTTCCTTATACTGTAGTTCCTGTCTCATGTGGGCAACTTCTCTCTTCAGTTTATTAACCTGTTGAAATGTGAACAGAGCAAAGTATTTTGTTACTTTAACAAATATTTTCCACTACTTTATTCAGAACTTTACTTTAAAACCCCTAAAACATTTCTCGACTTTCACAGAAAATGAGTTTAATTTAATACCAAGTGAGGTAAACCAAGTAAGTGCTGCAAACCTTTGGAAAACATTAAATGAATAGATAGCGTACATGGAACAATCTCTCTACTATCCATTGTTATGGTTTTGCCATCTTCCATCTTTTAAGGTTGGAAGAAAACATTTATTAATGTTTTTGTAAATGCAATTATAAATTGAGGAAAACTAAATTGTAGGATTATGGCCATGAAGCAAAGGTCTTTGTTTTGCACTTTGCCTTCCTTTCATTCACTTCTTGTTTTGATTTGGTTCAAATTTGTTTCTATTTTGCTGACTCTTCTCTTGGACACATGTATGTGATATATGTAATCAATAAAAATAAAAATGTTGTTGTTATTTTGTAATGGACACTTTGCATTGGCCTGGTTCATACATCACCAAACCATGGCTTAGCCCTGCACAGTAAGTAGCACAACCACCAGCACATTCTCACTAAGCCATGCTTTGGAGCAGGGGTCCTCAAACTACAGCCCATGGGCCGCATCCGGCCCGCCAGGGTCCTGAATCCGGCCCATCCGGGGTTTTGAGAGGAAGATGCCCAGAATTGCTGGAGGACGGACACCTGGAGGGAAGCTCACTGGCCTCAGCCGCAGGTTTGGTTTGCCTTCCGTCGTGCATCCCCCTCCCCTTCCTTCCAAAGGAAGAGCTGCCCCTTCCTGTCTCTCCAGGTCCCTCCCTCTCTCCCTCTCACCCAGCTGGTCTGAAACTTGCTCCGAGGGGCGAGTGGCTTGCCCGAGGAAGGCGAGCAGGAGCCACACGGGAGACTCAGGACCTTGCTGGTGAGTGGGCTTGGCGGGCACAGCTGTGGAAGGGGCCACGCAGTGGCAGCGGCCTAGTTGGCGAAGTGTGCGCAGGATCGCTCGCCAGCCACGTCCTTCTGGGCAACTTTGCTCCCCCAATCGCCACCCCTCCGGTGCGTGCTCCTCGTCTCCCACTGCCCTTCAGGTCAGTGCAGGTCAGGGGCCATGGTCGTCCCAAGAAAGTGCACAAGGAGAGGCTACTTTTGTAAAAGGCCGCAGTGAGTCGTGGGGATGGGCGACACGCAGCAGGCTGTGGGGATTGGGAGCAGGGAGACGCAGGCAGGCTGGCGCGTGGGGATTTGGGGTTGAAGAACAGGCATGCAAGCTGGGGGGTATGTCGATGGGGGTTAGGGAGACACGCGGCAAGTTGGGTTGTGAGGATGGGGCTAAAGGAGACACAGGTGCAGGCTGGGTCATTGGGTTCTGAGTTAGGGAAGCACATGCATAGGTTGGGTTGTGGGGAATGGGGTTAGGGAGACGTGTATAAGCTGGGTTTTGGGGATTAGGGCGTGTACAGGCAGACGCATGTATAGGTTGGGTTGTGGGGATGGGGGCATGGAAGGCCTGCATGTAGACTGGGCCATGGGAGTGAGGGAGATTCATGTGTAGGCTGGGTTGTAGGGATGAGCATTAGCGATACTGACCATCTCATTAGCCAAAAGCAGGCCCGTACTTGCCATTGAAATACTTTGTGTTGATTAAAATCGTTCTTCATTTTAAATATTGTATTGTTTTTTTCCTGTTTTTTGTGCCCCACAAATAAAATATGTGCAGTGTGCATAGGAATTTGTTCATATTTTTTAAAAACTATAGTCAGGCCCCCAACAGTGTCTGAGGGACAGGGAACTGGCCCCGTTTAAAAAGTTTGAAGACCTCTGCTTTGGAGCATTGGAAATTTCAGGTTGTTATATTACAAGGAATTAAAAGCACCACTTTCCCCTCTTACCCTAGATTTTGTGGTAGCAATTTCCGCTTTAAGAATTTCTGGATCATATTTTGAGCTAGATGAGGAACTGGAAATTACTACAATAAAAGGAAACAAACAAACAAAACAAATATTAAAAGCACACCAAAGAAGGAACAGAAAAGTATACAAACAAATCACAATATTTCCCTTGTAAGCATTTGAGTTAATAATAATAATAATAATAATAATAATAATAATAATAATAAATGGCAAATAAACACAAAATTTTGGGTTGGCTATCTAGCAGTTTCCGGAAAAAGAGGGACAATAAGTATTAGGAAATGGAAACAAGGGAATCTGCAGTGATTTCAATTGAAAGCTTGTCTCAAAATGTAACGTCAAGATTTGAAAAGTAACAGCTTGCTCTTCCAATCCTAACTTTCCATTTTAAAGGTGTTTTCTGTTTTTATAATTTCAGCGTTTAAAGTAAAACCTTTCCTACTGACAAAAGTCACTGTGACAGATTCTACTAATCAAAGTTATTTGTATACATTAATGTCATATATTATTTATGTGGAACAGCAGCAACACGAGTAGCGAGTCTATATGCATGCAGACACTATGTGTGGTAGTTTATGCGTATTACCTAATGTTATTTGCGCTTGAATAAGGGAAATAATGCACAACTGATTCTTTTGAAATTTGTCTCCACTATCCAGCACTTTCAAAAGTCACTTTTAAAAACAGAACAGCAGCTCAATTCTTGGCAGTGGGAGCTGCTGCAAGGAAAACCTCCAGGTTTTTATGAAGTTCTTTTTCTCATGGATAGTTATTGTGGATTGTAGCCCATATCTTCAGGCAGTTCCAAATCTTAACCTTCAAAAGGCAAGATGGAAAATTCCAAAATATAGCTCAGCTATGCAAAAAATTTAAAAGGCTACAGGCACCAATGATCATGAAATGTTTTTAGTGTATAGCTTAAAGGAGATAGGTTTGTTTTCAACAGACTGATCCTATGGTGTAAGGGACAGGAGGTTGTAAGACAGGATTACAGTGGTACCTTGGGTTATGAACTTAATTCGTTCCAGAGGTCCGTTCTTAACCTGAAACCGTTCTTAACCTGAGGTACCACTTTAGCTAATGGGGCCTCCCGCTGCCGCCACACAATTTCTGTTCTCATCCTGGGGCAAAGTTCTTAAACTGAGGTACTACTTCTGGGTTAGCGGAGTCTGTAACCTGAAGTGTTTGTAACCCGAGGTGTTTGTAACCCGAGGTACCACTGTAGATGCCAAGCTCCATGACATACTAGCAGAACAAGGATAAAGAACAAAAATCTAACCAAGAACTCACAACTAGTCTGAGACCCCAGCTTGTGCTCCCAGACATCATGAAGTTGTTGGTATTCTTGCTGTGCTAGTTCAAGCCTTTGTTGCTTGACCTGGTAGATCTCCTTCTGAGCAGTCAGTGCTTCTTGTGCCAGGACAAGGTAGTCCTTCAGCATGTGTTCCTGCTCCCGCCGCCATTGCACTCGAGGATCCTCTATCTGGGTAGTTTCTTTGAAACAAGTGAACATCTTTACTAAAAAGGGTAGAGATAACTTAAAACAAATAAACACAGCCAAATCTAGCCTAGAACATTAAGTTTCCACCATTTCTAATTTCTGACACAGCCAACTTGCCCACTAAAGGCATGCAATTGTTTATATACCATGTTGTTGTTGTTTAGTCGTTTAGTCGTGTCTGACTCTTCGTGACCCCATGGACCAGAGCACACCAGGCACTTCTGTCTTCCACTGCCTCCCACAGTTTGATCAGACTCATGCTGGTAGCTTCGAGACTCATGTTTGTAGCTTATATACCATATACCTTCCTTAAAAACAGAGGTCTGTTTCCCTCTCTCTAGAAGCTTGTTTATCCCTGTCAGGAGACCAGGGCAGTTTAGCATAAATGAAGCACCTCCTTTCAGATTTGTTTCTGTTAACACAGTATTGTTACTCCCATGGAAACTGGTAACAATCCTGAATATACCAGTGGGGAAACTGAACAGCCAAGACAGATATTGTGCACTGTACGTAACACATCTTGCATTTGACCAGTTAAATTTACTGTTTGCTTCTTTCTCTGATCACTCCCTATGCAATTTGTTCTCAAGATTTTTCAAATTACTGATACTAAGGTTTTCAGGGACCTTCCCTCCCATCACTCATATATGAAGTATGTTAGTGATTCCCAAATCTCAGTTTAGGATTTACTAAAATGACACAAAGGAAATTTGGATTTCCCTGTGCCTTCAGTACAGATACATAAGGTGGTATTCAACTAAATTTCACTCAGAATAGACCCATTGAAAGTCACGTTCCTAGGTTTTGATGTATCTCAGACCTTCCAAGTGTCTCTATTTTCCAGGGACAGTCCTGAATTTACAGAAGCTTTCTCGTTTTCTAATTTGATCCTGGAATGTCCCGCTTTTTCTTAGGAAATCCCTATTTTCATCAGAGAAATGTTGGAGGATATGGAGTTATGAGACCCCCGAGCCAAGGAGGTAAGTAAATTACAACCTTTAGAAGACATCTGAAGGCAGTCCTACACAGGGAAGTTTGTTAATGTTTAATGTGTAATTGTGTTTTTATATATGTTGGAAGTCGCCAAGAGTGGCTGGTGCGACCTAGTCGGGTGGGCCGGGTATAAATAATAAAATTGTTGCTGTTGTTGAACAGGACATCCCTATTTTCATTGGAGAAACATTGGTGGGTATGCCCTGTGTAAAACTTAGTTGAATACCACCCAGCATATGCCAGCTCTTTTTAGGCCTACTCATGCTTTTACTTGGCAGGAAACAGACAAAGGCAGGGAAACAAGAACAACCTTTACATAATGCAGCCAAGACTGTGGTAAGTAATTGAATTGGCTTGTAATGTTAGTTATCCCCCATGTGAGATTCACAGAAGCTCCTGGGTGTCATGTAAGCAAAGTGCCCCATGGCACCAATATATGAGAGACTGCAAATAATTTGAATTTGTGTTACTGATCAAGTGTTGAGAAAAAGAAAAGTCTTGTGTTTTGCTCAGTTCTGCTGCAGGTTTTTGTTTGGAAACCAGGAACAGGCGTTTCAGTTCTTCAGCCAGCGTTAAACGCTTCAGGCTGTCTGAACTAATCATGCTTGAGTGAGGATGCCTAGTTACCACATAATGAATAATTAATATGGAGGGGCTGCAGGATACCAAAGGAATCTAATCTGCATAATTTAGGCGTTCCTTTAAATATTTAGTAAAAACTGTTGTGGCAACGCAGCCATTAAAAGGATCCAAGCAAACCAGAAGGTTTTCTTTAGTGCTTAATGATCTATGATCCAGAAAGTCACCTGCCACTGACACAAGCCAAAACATTTAATTTTATCAGCATCTGGAGGCTGCTGGTATGATGGCTATAAGCAGGCACAACTCATTTTGACTGGAATACACTGTGTACATGCCAGCAGGTTAATGCTATTAAACACAGAAATGCAATGGTGTGAACAACACTTCAACAAATGGGCCCAATCCCCATCTTCCCGCTTTACACACTGAAACTTGAGTTTGTAACTTCTAATCTAGTCCTTTTTAAGGACCTCTTACTTGACGTCTTCCAGAGCTTCTCAACCTTATTTGGTAAATAATCAAGTATAAACTTCTGGCAGTCTGTACCCCAGGATTGTCTCACATTTCTAACATTAATGGTTTTGCTATGGACAAGTTTGGGGAAGGGCATGGGGACGAGGAAAGAGAACACTGAAGAGAAAGACAGAAGCAAAGAATCCCTGGCTGACTTGTCTCAATTTCTGAATGAGGAACCAAGTACCGTATTTTTCGCTCCATAAGGCGCACCTGACCATAAGGCGCACCTACTTTGGGGGGGGGGATTCACTGACAGGCTGCCCTTCTCCCTCCTCAGGGAAAAGCCCCCAAGAGCCACACACACACTCCGCGCGGCTCTTGGGGGCTTTTGTGGGAGGTGGGGGAAGTGAGAGAGCCTCGCTCTGTCCCTTCCCCCACCTCCCGCAAAAGCCAGGGATAGCCGTGCGAAGCCTCCATAGGGCTCCCTGTTGCCCTGCGGAGGCTTTGCGCCGCTAAGGCAGAAGCTAAAACAGCTAGAGGGAGCGCAGCGCAACGCTCTCTCTAGCTGTTCTGGCTTCTGGGGTAGCCCTCGAAGCCTCCGCAGGGCAGCAGGGAGCCTTCATCCCACTGCCCTGCAGAGGCTTCACTGGCTACCCCAGAGCTGCTCAGGATTTTGTCGCGGCTGGAGGGGGAAGCCCGGGTTTCCCCCCCGCCAGCCCCAAAGAGCAGCTCAGGGAGCTGCTCCCAGAGCTTATGGGGCTGGCGGGGGAAGCCCAGGGTTTTCCCCCCCCAGCCCAAAAGAGCAGCTCGGGGAGCAGGGGACAGGCTGTGCGCAGCCTTCCTGCTGCTCCCAGAGCTTGTGGGGCTGGCAGGGGAAATCCTGGTCCCCCCCCCCAGCCCCAGGGACCACACATTCGCTCCGTAAGACACACAGACATTTCCCCTTAGATTTTAAGAGGAAAAAAGTGCCTCTTGTGGAGCGAAAAATACAGTAGTTCTTCCTGACAAGCTCAGCATCCAATCTCAACCTATGTCAGAAAAAAGAAAAAGCAGTGTTACGACTTCTCCAAACAGGAAGCATTTGGCAGACAAATGAACAGATAACATTAATAACAGAAACCATAAACAGAATGCAAATACTACAATCTTTTCCTTCCTTATAATATTTACCAACTTATTCATTAAATCTAATACTCTAATATATCAGTGTTAGTGTTGTTTTTGGTGTGTATGTGCCGTGAGGGTCCCATAACAAAATGGCTGCCACAGCGAGGCATGTACTTATGGAATCACAGAACTTAAGAGTTGGAAGGAACCATGAGGGTCATCTAGTCTAACTCCCTGCAATGCATGACTCTTTTGTCCAAAGTGGGACTCAGACTCATGACCCTGAGATTAAGAATCTCATGCTCTACTGGCTGGTCCTAAATGTTGGAAAGCACACTATGGATTTTTCTCCACAAACATTGATGCTGTCGTTGTCCAAGGAGCATTTGCAAGGTGGCTGCTCCACTTCCTCTCCCACACAAGCGCTTACCATCCATAAATACATCTCTCTCACACACATGCACACAAAGCGAAGGAATGCATTTCTCCATCTTTCTCAGCAGAAATCTATTCTTCTGGGGCACACTTGCGAGTGCAAACACATGGTGTAATAAGTGGAACACACATATGGAAAAAGCCCCCTCCTGGGACAAAGCAAGTGCTCGCAAACAGCGAATGGACCTATTCCGCTGTCCCTCATTTCCTGCACACCCAGAAAGACAGAAAGATTTCTTTATTGGGGTGCGGGGAAGGAACTAACAAAGGGATTTCTCTAACAGGGTGATTGTGGTGCCTCTTCCTTTCTCCCACCCCAGACAACCACTGTCAAATTTTCTAAGTGCACTAAGAAGGGACTGAGGCAAAGAGAAAACGGGGCAACAAAATATAGGATAAAAACTAATTTCAAAATAAGCAAGTGTAAAAAATAATTGCAAACTCAGCAAGTGTAGACTCAAAATGAACTCAAATACTCAGGCTGATAACTACCTGCTAAAATAACAAATGAAAATGTCACAATGTAATTATTGTAGTTTGGTGAGGAGAAAAGAGAGTTAAAAAAAAAAAAACCCTCTTCCCAGAGACCAGAGAGTATATATTGCCTGAAAGAAAAATAAAATGCTCCTAACTGAAGAGACAACCCCTGTAAACAGTCACGGTAAAGACCGCAGAAGCAGCCAAAAAACCAAATAGGAGTGGGTGGGTGTGTCAGCTCTCAGCCTGAAACCACTAAATGTTAACCCCAAAACTTCAAAGAAGTGGTTGGAGGATACAGCTAGCCCATACCACACCACGCAATAAGCAGAAAAAACATGTCAGGCAGCCCAGTGTTTACTCGTTGCTGTGGGTGCTGCAGAGGATAAAGGAGGAAGGAGGAGTTTCCTTTCATGGGAGACAGTCATTCTCCAAAGCTCTCTCTTAGCCAGAGGAAGCCACTGAGCCTTCCTTTCTTCTGAAAGAGGGGGTGGGGGGAGCACACCCCTCATAAAGGGCAGTGGAGGAGGAGCAGCAGCAGCAAAAAAAAAGAGCTGTCAGTTCCATCCGAAAAAACAACGGCTTATAGTATTCCTTAAACTTCAAAAAACAAATAAATTATCATCTTCGGCAAGTACTCAGGCACTGGCTTTTATTCAGTCCAGCAGCTATAGAAGAATGGCCCACTGGGGCACTCGCAAGTTTGCCATACAAGTCTTTTAAACCAAAATGCCAAATATGTGCAGTATTTAAGAAAGCTCGGATTATTTTGAGTCTGAAGAACAACCCAGTTGCTTGCGTCAGAGACAAATGCCAAGAGATAGTAATTTTTGCTTCTTCCCATATCCTCAAAATGAAGTCCTGGGAAAAATACTTCGTGAGAATGTTCATTAATAATGTAGTCAGGAGGCGAATATTCTAGGTTCTTAGTTCCATTTTATTATCTTTGCTTTAGATAGCACCATATAAACCACAATTTTCGGCCAGTGAAAGGTCTGTGTAATAGAATGAAGGAATCTGTGCCAGAAAAACATTTTTAAAACCAGGCTTCCTATTTATAATATGCACGTATTATGTTCACTTCACTAAATTTAAAACTTTAAAAATTTCAATGTATCACTAATAAAATTTCAATTTATCACTTCCATAACATGACATAAAGTAGATCTTAGCAGCAAAACGGATTACAGGTTTTGGGATGGGCCAACACTAACTTTTTTTTCTTTCAACTAAAATCTGATTCTGGTTTTCCAACTGTTTAATTTTTCTGTCTAAGCCTTACAGATTTATATTTAACTAGCAGCAGCTAGCATTTTCACAGTGGTTTTGACTGTAATCGTATGGGCATTTAACTGAGACTTAACATCTACTGAACTCAGTGGGACTTGCTTTGAGTAGACAGCTAAAGAACTGAGCTTTCGACCAGTCTAAAGTGTTTCAAACACCATATACTACAGATACAGAACTGAGGTTAAACAAAAAGTAGCTTTTCTAAGGCCACCTTTTCACAGCTGAAACAAGACTTGAACCAGGGATTTATGGTTCATAGTTCAGAATCTAAGCCACTCTACTGCAGCAGGTATCTAACTGAGCAATGACAAGGCACCTGTTGAGATGTACTCCAGAATGAAACAGAGCATTTTTTCAACACCTAAACAGGTGCAATATGGGTTTTCATGTTGGCCCATTTATGTAAAGGATGGCTGTGCAATCAGCTGAAACAGTCAAAAGCTGTTATGTGGAGACCATCAAAGGAAACTGAAAGTGGTGGGATAGTTAATCAATAAAGTATCTGATGCTGCAGAAGCCACTCAGGAGGGTGTGCACCAACTTTTCACAAGGACCAGTGGGGAGAGCTGGGATGTTACAAATAATAAACCAAAACATGGATCTTTATTCATCAGACAAGGATAGTGTCTATTGAAGCCTCCATCTAGACCCTCTGATTCTATAATTTATTTCTGTTTTATTTATATTATTGGTTTATCTTTGCATTTATCTTTGCATCCTGGGACAATATACGGTATAAATAAAATAATGATACTAGTAAGTACATGCATGCATGTTATTGGTAGTAACAAACATAGTGGCATAGCATGTTTTCATTGCACCCAGTGTGCACGCACGCATGCCGGAAGGGGCAGGTAATGGAGGGCGAATGGAGCCCACCATATACCAGTCCACCCCTCACTGCCAACAGAGTGACTCCAGCCCTAAACTACTTTGATCAGATCCCAGCCTCGCAAAGCGGTGCACAGCAGGCTCAGGGAGGGCAGTGTGCCCCCCAGAAAAATGCACCAGGGGGCAATCGCCCTGGCAGCACCTCCCTGCCCTACTTTATGCCCCTGGTAACAAGGTATTGTTATATGCATTTGGATCCAGTGCTGCTCGGGAATTATAACAAGCAAAAAAATATCATTGCGGTTAAAATCAATGCACTTTTAAAAGGTTCAGTCCACCATCTTGATTCAAAATGGCGCCCAACTGTATCGAAATATAGACACAACCCTAATCTCTGATCTCAGGAACCATCATGCAAAATTTGGTTATGATATCTTAAGAGGCGCCCACATACATAGCAAACAACTTTCCAAAGTAGATACTTCTAATCAGTATTAGAACTAATAGGGCTTTCCATCTAGTTCAGCTCCCAGGTAACATTCACTGACCCTACCGTGAGTTTACATTTCATTAACAGACAATCTTAAATCATTTACACCTTGCTCAACACTACTGCACTAAGCACTAACACCCAAGCAGTAAGTTCACAACAAGAAAAGTTTCTCTATAGCAATTTATGTTATGAGGTAACCATACAAATGTCATAAATAAATAAGAAATTGTATGAATAAAGAGAATGTCTTCAATCCAAAGATCCTGTGAGCAGAGTTCCACTCATGGGATGCTCTGGCTTGATCCCTTGCCACCCCCTTTAGTTAGCCCCTCCCCAATGTGCTCTGGAGGGTTTGGGTGACCATGCAAACTAGTGTAGGAGGATGTAGGAGGAGCGGCAAAAATCACCTCCTGCCCCCACCAGCACCAGGTGCCACAGGACCAAAGACCTCTCTATGAGCAGAAGGAACAACTCTATATGTAAGCCAATAACAACTTAACCTATGTGTATTCTGACACACACAACATGTTTAAATATATCAGCAAACTCTGAGAAAAAAATTGAATGTTTTTTTTGGGGGGGTCACTAAAATTATGCCTATACTCAAGAAACACATGAATCCTCAGAATTCCAAATCAAAAGGAAAAATGAAACAATGAAAGAAATGGATCAGATGGGATGTTTATAATATGTAATACTTGAAAGTAGTTTCTTCTCTAATTCTCATTAGTAATAATGAAAGACCCTCTGCCATATACCTGCAAGAGAGGATTCATGTTCCTTGTATCAATCACAAGGTGCATCAGGAACGTACAAGGACAGAATATGAACAAGCATAGCAATTCTGTTTTTATTAATATATATATGCTTTGCTTCATCAACAAAAAGTTACGTGCTTTAGCTAAATAAGAATCAGACCACCCAGACACTTGGAAGCAGGAGATCAGTGTATGGTAGAGTTAGGATATCAAGCAAATTCAAGGTGCAGATGTATCTCAACATGAGACGCCCAGATGGATTTTATTAGATGGATATAGTATGTGTGAATTATTATTACATACAGAATCATTTAACACTTACGGGTGTTGTGGTCGATATAATAGACTCCAACCTGGGGGTCATATGCTTCTTCCCATCCCAATGGTAATTCATCACTTATGCAGTCAGCAAAGGTTAGTGGTTTAGTATACCTGAAATGGAAATCATGTCAGTATTTAGATCACACCAAATTGTCCCAAAAGTAGGGCAGACTTTCATTAAAATGTATTAAGGGAAGAGTGGTAGGTTTCTGCACATCAAAGGTTTAATTTTTAGCAACACACCTACAAATTCATTCACTTTCCCCACTTACTCAAGACAGAAAGTAGATTTCAATATTCTTCCTAGAAAAAGGTTCCTAGACCTCGCTCTGGCTCAGGAAGTACTCGTTCAGAAAGAGAACGTTGAGAACTCCCATAAACAAATTCTGCCCCCACAACTGAACAAGCTTGCCTGTGGGGGAGTCTTATTTCAAAAATATGTAGGCATGTAGGAGCAAGTTATGTTTGATTTATGGTGTGTGAATTATTAACACTGTGCAATGCAGGACAAGGAGATGAGGAATATAAACTGTGTCATGTGACTTTTTTCATTCCTGTGTATGGTATTACACCCAGAATTGTAATTGACAAACTAAATTATGTTCTTAAAGTTTTAGACCACTGCAAAGTACAAACCTAAACATTGGGTATCTCAATCAAATCACCTTTCTTCAATTATTCACGTACATGTGAGATTTTTCAATCTGTAAAGACTCAGACTAATTCACTTTTCTGAAAACTAAACTAATTGTATAATTGTCAAGCCTCCACTTTTTGGCTTAGTTCTGCAATTAAACTAGGAGATGAAGGAGCACCCAACAACATTTATGACCAAGAACATTTATGAAAAAATCCAGCCAAGTTACTTTTAAATCCTATAGATTTCACTGAAAGTTCAAGGACTGCTAAAATTCTACTAGATAACACCAGTTACAAACTGCTTTAATAGCTCCACAGTGGCACCTTATATTCCTGTCACAAATCCTGCTGATTCAGAATGAGGACCTAAGATTACACTAAAATGCCTTTGAGTTCTCTCAGAGAGTTTATGACCAAGTATCAAAGTTTTAGAGCCACATGGGACATTTAAAGCACATCCAACACACATTTAAAGCCCATGACTTCTACCCAAGAATCTCTAGAGGGTAGGACCCAAACCAATGGCTTCAAGTTACAAGAAAGGAGATTCCAACTAAATGTCAGGAAGAACTTGTCAATGCTTCTTAAACTGTGGTGCCAAGAACTAGATACAGTATTCATTCTTATTGAAGATTGTCCTCCAAGATTGTCCCAGCTTCCAGAAATGCCTGTTTAAATAGCACTAATCTCAGAGCCTAGAGGTAGAGCAGGGCTCTGCCACTCTGGGCCAACTTGTGCAATTTGATTTATGGCAAGCATGCATGTGAATTAACCCTAGGCAGTGGAGAGAAGCCTACTTGTTCTCTTGTTTAAGCCTGAAGGAAATGAATAATTAAGCTGGTAGTTTTTTAATATTTTAAAACACCACTTTAAAATGAACCCTTTTGCCCTCTTTCTTTTCTCATACAGTATTCTATTGGAGAAATAACTAAAGCGAAACACAGGTAGAAGGAAAATAGGCATGCTGTCTGTGCTAACAAGTGCTTTAGTAGATGTTGGCAAATCCAAGAAGCAAATCAGTTACTGAGGGGTAGAAGGAAGCATGTCAAGTTTAAGTCTGTGACTGGGGGATGGCTGAGGAAACAGCAAGAAAAACAGATTATTATATGGCTTCTCTTACTATCAAGGGAAGCAACAGTTTGACTTAGGTATGGAGGGAGCTAGATTATGTTATGGAAGGCAATAAAATATGATATCTGAAAATAATGGTTTCCCCCACAACTTTTTGAAATCTAGCAAAGGAATACAATTAAGATAGGGTCTATTTTGGAGTTGAGAGAAGTGGGAACTGTGGTCCAATTTCATGGGGAACAGAGTGGAAGGGAGGAAGCCTTGTTGCACAAGTGAAAGTCCTTGCCTCATTGATGGGGCTCTTCTAAAGCCTCTTCCCTCCCCTCCCAGTACCTCCACCCGGGCAAGCAGGATGCATTATCCCAGTTCAATGACATATTCCAGCCAGGTAAAAACACTTGAGGAGAATGAGAACAGGTCTGTTGGGGCGTATTTCCTGGGGAGAGTCTGAAGCACTGGATAAAGAGGTTTGGAGGGCTGCATAAGGCCCTGTGCCTGAGGTGCATTACTCCAGGCTACTTGATTAAGATGTGCATAACAACGAGCCATGCTAACACATTCAGCATGCCTTAAGGAGAATGTGCACCTCATTTGTCTATGAAGATGGAATTGTACACGTCTCTGGCAGGCCTTGGGGCATTTGCATATACGTGCATAGCTTAGTTGGCAGAACATGGGACTCTTAATCTCAGGGTCATGGGTTTGAGCCCCACGTTGGGCAAAAAGATTCCTGTATTGCAGAGGGTTGAACTAGATGACTCTCATAGTCCCTTGCAACTCTAGAATTCCATGAGTCTATGGCTGAATTTTGTACATTCTCTGAGCACATTGCACAAACCATCGGTGTTGTGCCAAACTTCTTCATCCACAAAGAGAAGGGCTCCTTCCATCTGCAGAAGGGCTTTTGATTCCCCAGAGGGACTGTTGGCTCAAGGGGAGAGCTTACTTTTGCTGATTCCTCTTCCCGTCTGCAGCCTCTGTGCCACTTTTCACATTGCTCAGTTTGTTGGGAGGACCTCCCACTTGCCTTCAGTCTAGGTCTTGAAATGTTACAGGTCCAAACGCAAGTACTACCTTACCAACTTCCCTAGGGAGCCATGTCAGTGTCACAGAATTGTAGAGTTGGAAGGGCCCTGAAGAGTCATCTAGTACAATCCCCTGCAATGCAGGAATTTCAGCAAGCTCACCCATGATTAACGGGTGGTGGCGTGTCATAAGGGGGTGCAAACAAACCTGCCCCACCAGAGCAAAAGCTATAGCTAACAATTTTTGTCAACACAGGAGAAACAGTAAGCTTGTCATTGCTGATGCTGAAATGAATGAATGCAAGCAAAATGCATTTGATCGTCAAACGGATGGGCACGTTGCTGATTTATTGGTACCCTTTGCCTACTACACCAATATAGAGCTGCTGGTTTACAAAATGAAAACCTTTCTGTACTTTTTTTTTTTTAATGAATTGGTGATCATGTGTATCAAAAGAGGTTTTATTTAAAAGTTATCAATATGAAATTAAATGAGATTTGTCAATAACGATTTCCCATCACCAAAGACCCTATAGCAAAAGAATACATGACCAAAGAATACATCACCAAACCTATCCTAATTCTATTTTTTATTGACTTAAGAAACATGATTCTGAAAAATAATTTTTAAGGTGTGGCTCTTTCCACACCATCAGTCATGATTACTTTAATCACAGTATGTATTCATTTGTAAGCACAAAACAAAGAAAAACTACAGAATTCTTTGAGCTTTATTTGCATACCGCATGCAAATTCATATCCTTAGAAATCCCCTAAATTCTCCAACACATTGACATTTATCTTTAAGCTCTCCTGTAACAGGGAACAAAACATCTCTGAAATGCTTCCTTCCCTTTTTCTACATCTGTACACATGATAAAAAAATGGTTTGTCTTGTATGCTTTATTCAAGTTTGACTAACAATGGCTTTCCTGTGAACATTTTACCAAATTTACCTTGCATATCTCCATGTTTATCTCTATAAATATTTTAAGATTCAAAAGTTTGGTACACCCGCACATGCACATGAGCGGCCTACTAAATCCGTCCATTCCTTTTTTTGTTGGACACAGGTCATATACACAGATATACACACTAACACCTTGCATCACATCTAGAACTCTTGTATTCAACTGTGAGAAGAAGCAACTTTCAGCAAAGATGGGTAAGTAGTTTATTTTAATTTTCTGTTAACTACCACACCTGAAGAATAGCTTACTGAATACAAAAGGTTGCACCAAAGAAAAAAACTGGTCAAACAAAAAACATAACTTTACTATTTGACAGAACTTAAAAATTGCAGAGGATTGTGTCTATCAATCAACTACCATGAAATGGAATTTAAATTTATTCAACCTTTAATGTCTGACATTTTAATGTATTTTTAATCTTTTGTTGGAAGCTGCCCAGATGGGCGGGGTACAAATAAATTATAATCATCATCATCATCATCATCATCATCATCATCATCATCACCACATTTCAATAAATAAATCTCCACAACCAAAACCTCTATAGAGTCTTTTGTTATATACCGAAGGAAGGATGCTTTTGTTTACGCAACTCACACTATCTTTAATCTGCCACTTCAGTAGCAATCACAACAAAAATAGAACAAAAAACAAACAGCATGCTCTCCAATTAAGTAGCTGAAAACCAATTAATCAACTAAATCTTTAATAGATTGCCGTCTAAACTGATTAAAGCTTGCAGTGCCATTAATAATACAGAAAAGGCTAGCCATTGTACTATTCAGTTTAAATAAAAACCCTTCTTATTTCTTTGCAAAAAGTTTATCTTAACCAGTTTCATCATAGATCACTGGTGTCTTCTATAATCATAGGTTGCACTGACATTATTAGCAATAATGTAGCAAAACAAGTTATTTTCTCTTTTTAGCTGACACACAAATATTTCTGAATTACTGTTAGAGAGGTGAGAAGGATTTAGGCTTTTCTATGTCCAGTTCTGATCCATACTTGGTCCACAAACTTTGACCAAATTATTAAAGCAATAAAGTGGAGCATCACTTATATAATATGGAAATTACTGGCAAACTAGCAAGAGACTAGCAGACTCCCAATGACTGGTTAATAATAATAATAATAATAATAATAATAATAATAATAATACAGATCGGCTGGGTTTCCCCAGCACTCTGGGCGGTTTACAGCATATCTAAAAACATAAAACACCAAGCATTAAAAACCTCCCAATAAAAGGGCTGCCTATTCCAGGGCAGTCCAACTTTTAATGCTAAGTGGGCTGCAAGAGTACTTTCAGGCAGGAGACTTTTCCAGCCCCATCTGGACATGCTGAGGATTAAACCTGGAACTAATTGCAGAGTCAATGCTCCATCACTGAGTCGTGGACCTTGCCCAAATACTGTAATGAGACAACATCCCATATAAGGCTTCAACTGAGTTGCGCTGATCCTGAAGAACATAATTCATCGGGGGGGGGAGCAGTAAAGGTACTTTTCTAATAAACATAAAGTTTTCATTTTCTGGCTGGTAGGTTGTGGCAAATGAAGTCAGTAAGGGCTGCCTCACACATGTTTTATACATAATTTTATTTCTAATTACTACCTAGAAGGGATATGTGAACTACTGAAAACCTCTGTTTCAGGCAAAACAAAAACAGCATCTGTAGTGCCTGATCAGCAATAAAGGATGCATACACAGAAATAATGATTTAATGCTACAATCACTGAATGATTAACACGCATGTGTGAACCAGCTAGTAGTGCACAGTAGATGATTCTCTATATACTTTCAAGTTTACTCACAGTTCTAAAATAGTAAACAATAGAGAAAAGGGCCCCCAAATTCTTCTCCAATGCAACAAAATGTTTCTTTTGTTTACATATTTCTAGGCTCCAGAGAGAGTTTCTGAACAAGAAGCATGCTTTCTGACTTTAGAGAAGACATTGGAGTGCTTCCAGCTGGAACCTATCTCCTCCTCTGGAGAAACAAAAAATTGGGTCAGTACACATTTTTAAAGGCCCAACAGAGATAGCTTCCGATGAAGAAAAATGTTTCTCTTGAACACTCTGACAAAATCAGGATAATGGAAAACTTGAAGAATATGGAATATGGAAAACTAGAATGCAAAGCTAATTCAGATCCATCACAGTACAGTTTTTATTCTAAAAGGTAACAGCCCAGCTATACAGATGCTCTCTTAGAAACAAGACCCGCCCCCCACAATCTAGTGGCATATACATCCTAGTATGTGTGTGCATAGGTTTGCAGGCTAGACATTTACTTAAAAAAAATCCACCAAAGAAAGAATTACAGTGGTACCTTGGCTTAAGAACTTATTTCGTTCTGGAGGTCCATTCTTAACCTGAAACTGGTCTTAACCTGAAGCACCACTTTAGCTAATGGGGCCTCCTGCTGCTGCCATGCCGCCACTGTGCAATTTCTGTTCTCATCCTAAAGCAAAGTTTTTAACCTGAAGTACTATTTCTGGGTTAGTGGACTTCATAACTTCATAGTTATCTACCATACTGAACAATGGCAGATTATTCCATAGCCAAACCAAAAATGTTCTGCTGCCTCTATGGGGCCTAATTTATCTAAAGTACTGCTTGAGTGTTCACATCTCCTTCACCCACATGGTATCTACAGCTAAATGTGCATAATTTCATTATTATAGTGGGATGGATAGGAAATTATGAGTAAGACTTGCACAGGCATGCTCTTAATACAATGGATTGTGAAATATCCTTGGTTTTAACACAGAATCATTATGGCAGCATGTAACACTATGGCAATAGCTTATAGGGAACAGCTTATAGAACTATTTACAGCTGAATATATCTGGACAGATTCAATCATATCTTATTGTAACACGTAATCACATAATGCTAGGACACAAATAAGGCTGGGTGCAAAATGTTCCCTGTAACTGTTCTTGGGTGTCAAATTCAATGAAATGAGTCTTAGGGGCCTGTCTCCCCTCCTCTGGTGTTAATTGTTTTCCTTCTCTCATGCTGCGCTACATCTTATCAATCTCGCCTAGTGGTGAAAGTGGTGAAACTATGTATCATATTTACAAATCAAGTCATAAATATGAACGTATAATCCTTATTAATGTAACACTAGAAAAAACATTTTTGCATGTCTGTTGATTCCCCTACATGTGATCCCACGGAGATGGCATTTAGGAGATGGTTGATACTCTTAAATACTTCACTGTTGGTTTTGAAATGGTACAGTAAAATTTAGCACTATGAAGCTTGGTCTATTTATACCAGAACACTGTGAATAGCAGATATTACCCACTGCATTTAAAAAAACAAACAAACCAGCAGCCCCCAATTTACTGAACTGGGATTAGTGAGCCAAATGTTTTTATTGATTACAGAAAGATGTATGCCTGCATGCACACATGCAAGCCAAAAACAGATTTTATGGCACAAGTTCTGTTTCCCAGTCATTTACATACATTGTTAATAGTTTCTGCAATATATTCAATATGTCTGTGGCTTAAAACCTTCTGTGGTATACAGGGTTAATCTGATTTGGGCTCATCTCCAGAAGTTATTGGATATGCTAAAATAGCAATATTAAAGTGTTTTTTTTCTTACTGTGGGGAAGGAACAGCAACAACCTTACACAATTGACATTAGGAAGGGCAGGGCTGGTAAGCCACTGAGCACAAATAACTATGCTTTTTAGAAATTAAGCACAGAAAACAAATCACCATAATTCCAGTGCTACCCATGTGAACAGAAACCTATAGGCAATGGGGTTGTACCCAATCTTAGTCCTACATAGAGTAGACACACTAAAATTTATGGACAGGACTAACTTCAGCTCATGAATTTTAATGGGTATATTCTTAGTACAACTTAGCTGGATATAAACCAGTGGCTTGGAGCCAGAGTTCCAGTGAGCAGCACTCTATACTCACTGGATGTTCTTACTGGAGATGAGGGAGGTAATTTTCATGGGTGGTATTCAATGCAAGTCCTGCTCAGAGTAGAGTTAGTCCTAACTTAGGTGTATTAATTTCAACGGGTCTACTCTGAGTAGGACTTAGCTGAATACAACTCACCAATCCCTCCTTTCCTCTGCAGTCCCCTGTGCCCCATGAAAGCCTTCCATGATCTTTTGCAACAGTGTGGAAAGTGGTGGAGAGGAAAAAGAATCAGCAAAAATCATCTTCCACAAGCACCCTCCCTCCCTCCAGAACCTGCCTCTGCTGGATCACAGTCTTCTCTTCAACTACAAGGTCAATGTTGGATCCAACCCAATGCCTTGCCCGAGGCCACCTTCTGAGCACATATGGCTCAGATGCAATTTGAAGCCACGTTGACACAATAGACACACACTCACCTACTTCAACCCACAGTGTGTGTTCAGAACTCATTGTGCAATAGTACAATGCACCAATTGTTTGACTCTTCTGAGGTGGAGATACCTGCTTTTCTAGCATTCTGATCTTGCTGTGAAACATACCACCTTCTTCCACATTTTGCCATGTTATCAGATTACTGCACTTCAACACTTCAACTGAAGAGACCCTTATTAAAATCACTTCCCCTGAGAAATCCCATTTTCAAAGAGGACATTTCACAGCAGCGACCACAGTCAGTTTTATTTTATCTTATCTGAGTTACCTACTTAAGTGCCACTATCAAACACAAGCTGCTCTAAAGCAAAACTTATTAAGTAACTGCTTCCTCACAAATACAAAGTTGGGTGGGGGAGGGCTTTTTCCCATGGAAATGCAGTACCTCTTGGCAGTAGCAATTCACCTGTGTCACAGTAACGAACGTGACACTGAGGTTTTGCCCCCAGCATAACTCCAGGTTGTTGTTTTTTTAAAAATGTATGTGTTCAGTATTAACACCTTTTATCTTGATCCGAACTCTCAAGTACTTGAGATCATGTTCATTTCCCTCCTTCTCTCAACTGAAGTGAAATCCCAGGAATGTGGCCATGGGCTCTTGTTTACATTCCCACCCTCCATGTATCCTGGATACCGGATCAAGCTGTCACATTCCACTGAGCCAATACTATATAAACCAAGAGTCCTTCTGGTGCATGTACATAGCTACCTGATTATCAAGCCCCCACCCCCGCCACCCCCGCCCTAAGGAATCCAAATTACACTGCTTCTGAAACTTATGAAAAAGTGAATTGCCTGTAAGAACAGGAAACATAGGGGGGAGAAATCTTTAAATATTCTACAAAGAGTTCTGGGTAATTTTAAATACTAGCATTTTAATTGAGACATGGACCACAATCCATTTCATCGGAGTCCTAGACCACAATCAAACCTGTTAAGATTTAAGGTTCTGTAAGATTCTCTGTTGTAGTAATATAGGGCTGCTAAGACCAAGCACTATACTACAGAGAACTAAGGGGACAGTCTGCACACAACTTGTTCATGTAAGCACTCCATTGCTGGACTGTATCACTATATACTGCAAGACAGGATGGGGGATTTGTGATTTTTAAAAATACAGGGAAACAGTTTATCTAGGCATAAAGAAAATTACATTTCAAGGAGCTTTAAGCCAAGATTTTCCCCCAACATGCTATTTTTCTATGTCCAATGATTTGTTATTATTATTATTATTTAAATAAGGAGGAACATTCAAATTGTTTGTGTTTGAAGTATACCCTCCAGGAACAGTTTTGGTATGTGATGTATGTAAACCAAGACCTGCTCTCTATCTCACCACATACAGAGAGGAAAGTAATGTCCTCCAAACAAGGCCACTGGTTCCCAAAAGTGTCAAAGGAGAGGAAATTTCACCTGTCCTTTGGTGAGGTGAGAGAGCAGTCCATTGCAGTTCATTCACAGCTAGTGGTTCGGTCAGGACGGGGCCCTCCAGATGCTGTAAGACTCCAGCTCCCATCAGCCCCAACTAATGCAACCAACAGTCAGAATTTATAGATTCCAACAATATCTGGAGGGCCACAGGTTTCCCACTCCTGCTAAAGGTGAACATACATTGAAAATCTGACAAGCATTATAGGAAGTAAAAGAAAGTAAAATGCTTGTGCAGATGTCATTTTTAAAGTATATTTGCAGAAAGCTGTATGCTGAATTTTCAAGGAGCTATGTTGCAGGAAACGCAGCAGAGGCTTGTGGAAATTTCAGCATAAGCTTGCATGCACTGCAGTCTACTTCATCAGATGCATTTAGCCTTATCCTGACTTGCTAGTACACATGAGTACCTGGGAGGTTGTAAACAGTGCAGGTCAGAGCGAAATAAGATGTATGAAGTTCATACAGAGACACTGACAATTACACCATTAAGCAGTAGTCAACAGGTCCATGTGGTGTGCTCAGGTCGTATGGTGCATGCCTTGTTTTAAAGAGTTGAGGAAATGCATATCTGATTGAAAATTAAGTCAAACTGATCATAAGGAGTCACATATTTATTATAAGGCGTCAAAAACATACAGGGGAAAAAACAAAGTTAAAATAGAAGTAACTTAACTCATGTGGTTGGCTATTTTTCCCCACAATCACATATACAGAGCTTAACTACCATATTTTTCGCTCTATAAGACGCACCAGACCACAAGACGCACCTAGTTTTTGGAGGAGGAAAACAAGAAAAAAATATTCTGAATCTCAGAAGCTAGAACAGCAAGAGGGATCGCTGCGCAGTGAAAGCAGCAATCCCTCTTGCTGTTCTGGCTTCTGGGATAGCGGCGCAGCCTGCATTCGCTCCATAAGATGCACACACATTTCCCCTTACTTTTTAGGAGGGAAAAAGTGAGTCTTACAGAGCAAAAAATACAGTATATATCCCTCAAAACATTCTTCTCTCAATGTCCAGGAGTGGGGAGAGAGGGGGAAACAAGCAGCAGACATGTTGAGACTATAGTGGGGAAAAGGCACCATTTTAAAAGCACCACAACATACATTCCCGACAGCGGTGGTACAGCTTGCAGCAATATATAAAAAAACCCACTTGCCACCAAATTCATAGTTGCTTCTGGATCTCAGACTAAATTGTGACCATCTTGAATGAAACCAAGATTACAGCAGCAGGGACTCCCATCCAGTCTTGCTCCCATTCAGGCAATTTATCACAAAGCACATAATCCAATCTAAAGTCCCTGGAGATTCTGCACTTGCTCAGAGGGAAGCCTCTTGTCACTATGGCAGCAGCAGTAACCAGCAGGCAGCTCAGAAGAGCATCCCCATCTGGTACTCTCTTGGCGTATTTACCAGACCATCTAATAATGCGTTAGAAAGTCAACCTTCAGAAACACTGTTTTCATTTTGGATTCTCCACCCCCACTGGCTTCACACTTTAGTTGTCCTCGTTTTAAATGTCTGATTCCTACACCTCTGAAGAGCAACATGAGTGCAGCGGAGCCCTTTGTGGAGTCTGCACGTTGTTCTTCAGCACAATGAAATCAATGTGCTGTGGTATCCTTTGGCATCTAACAATGCATTGGATGCTACTTTACATATCCTCCCACATATCACTCAAATGTCAAGGTAATCACAGAAGCCAGGGAGTTCAGAAATACAACAGAGTCCATCTGCACCTAAGGGACGTGGGTGGCACTGTGGGTTAAACCACAGAGCCTAGGGCTTGCCGATCAGAAGGTTGGAGGTTCAAATCCCCGCGACGGGGTGAGCTCCCGTTGCTCGATCCCTGCTCCTGCCAACCTAGCAGTTTGAAAGCATGAAGTGCAAGTAGATAAATAGGTACCACTCCAGCGGGAAGGTAAACAGCGTTTTCATGCGCTGCTCTGGTTTGCCAGAAGCAGCTTAGTCATGCTGGCTACATGACCCGGAAGCTGTACGCCGGCTCCCTCGGCCAGTAAAGCGAGATGAGCACCGCAACCCCAGAGTCGTCCGCGACTGGACCTAACGATCAGGGGTCCCTTTACCTTTACCATCTGCACCTAGTAATGTTTTCGAACTGAGTAGAAAATGCTGCTTTCAACAGATCAAATGCAGGTGATTAAAAAAAAAATCTATTGGAAACATTTTTTTCTCAGCAGTGACTTTAACATGTTTTTTAACATAGCAACATTCTTTTTTTCTTTTTAGAAAAGTGGGGTTCTTGTTAGAAAATATGCTTTGAAGTTGAAGATTTAAAGCATAGTGTCTGTTTTATAAACACTTATTGAAGAGCCAATCACTGGACACCTTTTTGAAATGCATCCCTTGCCACTTCAAATGATAGAAATGCACCAGAAAGGGGTAGCATTGGATAACTATCTAGTTTTGCGCTTGAAGTAAAAAAAGGATACATGAAGAACTTATGAATGGACCCAAGACACTAAATAATTTCTGTAAGTTTTATTTATAGCAGCAGTGTTGTTATTTACATATACCATAAGCAACAATTGCTATTTCTGGCCTAGTAAATGACTTATTGATATACACAAGGCTGTGATCAACCATGAAATAACTCTGCAGGGTTTAGTCTGAATTAGGACAATGTGAACCAGAAAACCACTTAATTGATTTCTAAGCCTTTGGTGCAGCTTGATCACAAGTAGATTAAGTGATGTCATATTTAAGGGGCTTAACTATCAGCATAGGAAGTATAGAAGTCACATATGGACAACCCAGGTCACATCCCAAGGCCACATGCAAAACTCCTGGTCTCTTCTATGCAGCCTCCAAGCCCGTCTTCACTCCCCTGCCAATTAGCACAGGAAGCAGCTGAGGAACATAAAATCAGAGTGCCAATCAGATGGAGAGGGGGAGAGGTGCAGGATGGTAGAATCCTCCACATTCCACAACATTAATCTTCAATTTGGAGCATGGGGAAGGGGAGAGATAATCCAACTGGTGTATTTTAGGCATACGGCATATCTCATGGAAAATGTTATCATATTAATTTTTTACTGATATTTTAAAATTGCATTTTGCTACCTTTCTATTGAGTTGCTTTTGAGTATATTTTATAGAAAACAGGTTTAATGTAGCCAGGATCCCAAGAGCTGCCTAGAGTCAGACATAGATCATCTACGTGTGTGTGTGTGTGTGTGTGTGTGTGTGTGTGTGTGTGTTAAAAAGCAGGTGTCATGTGAAACGGAAGGCGGGGCCACTTCTTAAGAAACAAAAGGTCCTCTTAGCTCAGAAATTTCCACCAACAGCAACAAGCCATGACTGTTGCTGTGTGAATGGTTGATTACAACGTTCCAACTCAATTTAGGTCACAGTCAGTCATCAGGCTAGTATCTTCTAAATGTAAGATGCTATGTACACAGATTTGGAAGACAGAATTACCATTCTGGAGTAAAAATGGTAAGGCCGCTAGTTCATCAATACTGAACGCAATGTAATGTCTCCAGTAGTTTAGGGTCAAAGAACAATAGCATACCAGTTGCCAAACAGCAACACATACATTTTTTGCATTCCTTAGTTACTTGTAGTCATAAATAACTAATATTTAACCATGTAGAATGTCACTTTGACCTCACACATAATGGCTTCATAGATTCTTTTAGGCAGAGTCCAGGGTCATTCATGCATGTTCATTTTCTCTAGTATTCTTTCACACTCTTGTCTTAACTTTAAGTTCCATCTCACTAACCACTATCAGAGCACACCTTGTGCAAGAATAAGTAGAACTGTTTCCTTATACATCTTCCATATTTATTCTGACAAGTCTCATCTCCCTACTTTCTAAAAGCAAGGATGTTCTTCACTTTCCATTCTCTATACCAATCTAGGCAAAATATCAGTTCCAAATGTAATATGATCCTGTTTTCAGCCAGTCCCAGATGGGACTGGAGCTCTTGTGCTTGACGTACCCCACTTCTGGACCACTGCAAGTCCTGTTTATCGCTCATTCTGCATTTTCACCAGGTACTGGCCACACATAATGACAACTAATTCTGTATCCTAAAGTTAGGAATCCACTTTTTAACAACAATGAAGGTAAAGGGACCCCTGACCTTAGTGTCCAGTTGCAAACGACTCTGGGGTTGCGGCGCTCATCTGGCTTTATTGGCCGAGGGAGCCAGCGTACAGCTTCCGGGTCATGTGGCCAGCATGACTAAGGCACTTCTGGCAAACCAGAACAGTGCACAGAAACGCCATTTACCTTCCCACCAGAGCGGTACCTATTTATCTAGTTGCACTTTGACATGCTTTCAAACTGGTAGTTTGGCAGGAGCAGGGACCGAGCAACGGGAGCTCACCCCGTTGCAGGGATTCGAACTGCCGACCTTCTGATCGGCAAGCCCTAGGCTCTGTGGTTTAGACCACAGCAGCACCCCATCCCTTTGACAATGAAAGCAGAGGTTCTCATATTACCAGCTCTTTCATCAAACATACCATTTAAGCACTCAGCACTGACACAGAATATGTTCAGCTTTTGCTTGAACCTAGTCCAGCGAAGAAACCTTTCATTAACCCCATGCCTGGAAAATCTGCCATTCCTTCCCTGTTGGCATCTATATTGGTTACTTTTGAAGCTGATTGGGTACATTCGTTGCAGGCCTGATATCATCCGTCAACGGTTTCTGTCATTGTTAGTGATTGTTAGCGTCAAGAGTTTTGGCCTTGACTGAAGCAGCCTTGCAGTTTCTCCACTTCCTGCTGGTAAGGTCACACCCAGGCAGAGGCAGGTCACAGGCTGCGCTTGCTGCAAGCAGCCCTATCCATCTGCACAGCCCAACCCACCTGCTCCCTCTTTCCTTACAAATCTTCTGGAAGACGTTCCCTGCCACCAATCACTATGGTGTTCACACAATACACACAGAGATGTAGCAGTACTTGGACAGTAGTTTATGTATGCAAATAAAAATTCCATGAAGCCTGTTACAGAGGTTGGAAACTTTGCAGATTTCTGACTCACTATTATTTTCTAAATACATATAGCTGAAAAGACAGTATGTGAGGAACCCAAGTGTCAGAAGCTGACATGCTTGTAGACAACACAGCTCACAAAGGCAGTGGGTTAAAAAGCAAAGCCTTATTGGGCCATCTGGCTAACCCTCAGACATAAAGGAATTAAGACTCTGAAGTGAACTCTACAACAAGGAACAGTTAGCAAAACAAAAACAAACAAAAAATCAGATAGAAATGTTCAAAGGATTTAGAAATTTGTAAATACAATTAAATTTTGGCATTTCATCATTGCAGTATTTTACCTGACTAAGTAGCCCAGGCATATAATAATTTACTGATTATTATTATTATTAAATGGTAAGCAATCCTGTTTTGCTCTGTTAGTTGACTTCCTTCTAATTAGTGTACACACAGATGAGCTAAAACCTGTGGAAAATCCAAGAGCCAGCTTAATAAACAGTATTCTGAAAAAATTACAGACCGCCCCCATACAAAATCCCAATAAAGTGTAGAAAATTTATAAATTAATGACAGGGTGATTGCACCCAAGTAGATGCAACATGAGAATGTAGAACTAGAATCACCCTAGGCTACAGAACACATGCCATCAGAAAGAGAAGGAGTATTAGCATAGGATTGTGCTTTAGGAGTTCTGTAAATATGGTTGATCTCATAAATCAGTGACACTGTTGTTTCAAAGGAGCTGATTTTTACTCATACAAAACAAACAACAATTGTGGAACTAATATGATACAAGTAGAAGAGCACATGCTTTGTGTGCAAAAGATGCAATGCCTGGCATCTCCCTGTCTCAAACCCTGGAGAGCCACTACAAGTCAGTGTGAACAGTACTGAGATAGATGGACCAATGCTTTGAATAACACAACTTTCTATGTTCACAAGTATTAGCTTTGCAACCTAAATGAGCTATGGGAAATCTTGATACCTCTTGAACATGAAGGTTTTAACAACAATATCCAAATTCAGAAGGTGCACCCAACCTTCTGTATATACATTCCAGAATACAAAGGAACACGACAAGGTTGCCCAATCTCTCCATTGCTTTTTATATTGGTCCTGGAGGTCCTGCTAAATATGATTAGAAGGGACCAATTGGTTAAAGGTATACAAGTGGGAGCTAAACAGTACAAACTGAAAGCATCTGCTGATGATTTGGTATTGACTTTACAGGAGCCAGAATCTAGTACTAAAAGAGTACTGGAACTGATTCAAGAATTTGGTCAGGTAGCAGGTTTTAAGTTGAACAAGATGAAAACTAAGGTTTTAGAGAAAAACCTAACTGTGATTGAGAGAGATAAGTTTCAGAAGGAGACAGGATTAACACTGGTTAAGAAAGTGAAATATTTAGGGGTTAACATGACTGCTAAGAATGTGAATCTATTTAAGGATAACTATGAAAAATGTTGGATTAAAGTGAAAAAGGACTTAGAAATATGGTCAAATCTGAAGTTATCACTGTTAGGCCGAATTGCTGTGATAAAAATGAACGTATTGCCAAGGATGCTGTTTTTGTTTCAAACATTGCAAATCTTGGATAAAATGGACTGTTTCAAGAAGTGGCAGAGAGATATCTCCAGATTTGTCTGGCAGGGCAAGAAGCCTCGAATAAAATTTAAGATATTAACTGATGTTAAAGAAAGAGGTGGATTTGCCCTGCCAGACCTTAAACTTTATTATGAATCAGCCGCTTTTTGCTGGCTGAGAGAATGGCTGCTTCTCAAAAATACTGATGTGTTGGACTTAGAAGGTTTCAACAATGTATTTGGTTGGCATGCATATTTGTGGTACGATAAGGTTAAAGCACATAAAGCGTTTAAAAACCATATTGTCAGAAAAGCACTGTTTAATGTCTGGATAAGATATAAGGACTTGTTAGAAAATAAAACCCCAAGATGGTTGTCACCAATGGAAGCGAAGGCTCAGAAAAAACTCAATATGGAGGCCAAATGGCCGAAATATTGGGAAATTCTGGAACAAGAGGGAGACAGATTAAAACTGCAGAGCTTTGAAAAATTAAAAAATAGAGTGCAAGACTGGCTCCATTACTACCAAATAATGGAGGCATATAATTTGGACAAAAAACTTGGCTTCCAGGTGGAAAAATCAAAATTGGAAACAGAATTGTTAGATCCCAAAATTAAGAATTTGTCAAGAATGTATAACTTGCTGTTGAAATGGAACACTCAGGATGAAACTGTGAAATCTGCTATGATTAAATGGGCACAAGATGTTGGACACAACATTATGATGGCTGACTGGGAACAGTTATGGACCACAGGTATGAAGTTTACGGCATGTAATGCCTTAAGAGAGAATTTAATGAAAATGATTTACAGGTGGTACATGACACCAGTCAAGCTCACGAAAATTTACCATTTGCCCGATAATAAATCAAATTTGCTGATCAAATTTGCAGATGACACCAAACTGGGAGGGGTGGCTAACACCCCAGAGGACAGGATCACACTTCAAAACGACCTTGACAGATTAGAGAACTGGGCCAAAACAAACAAGATGAATTTTAACAGGGAGAAATGTAAAGTATTGCACTTGGGCAAAAAAAATGAGAGGCACAAATACAAGATGGGTGACACCTGGCTTGAGAGCAGTACATGTGAAAAGGATCTAGGAGTCTTGGTTGACCACAAACTTGACATGAGCCAACAGTGTGACGCGGCAGCTAAAAAAGCCAATGCAATTCTGGGCTGCATCAATAGGAGTATAGCATCTAGATCAAGGGAAGTAATAGTGCCACTGTATTCTGCTCTGGTCAGACCTCACCTGGAGTACTGTGTCCAGTTCTGGGCACCACAGTTCAAGAAGGACACTGACAAACTGGAACGTGTCCAGAGGAGGGCAACCAAAATGGTCAAAGGCCTGGAAACGATGCCTTATGAGGAACGGCTAAGGGAGCTGGGCATGTTTAGCCTGGAGAAGAGGAGGTTAAGGGGTGATATGATAGCCATGTTCAAATATATAAAAGGATGTCACATAGAGGAGGGAGAAAGGTTGTTTTCTGCTGCTCCAGAGAAGCGGACACGGAGCAATGGATCCAAACTACAAGAAAGAAGATTCCACCTAAACATTAGGAAGAACTTCCTGACAGTAAGAGCTGTTCGACAGTGGAATTTGCTGCCAAGGAGTGTGGTGGAGTCTCCTTCTTTGGAGGTCTTTAAGCAGAGGCTTGACAACCATATGTTAGGAGTGCTCTGATGGTGTTTCCTGCTTGGCAGGGGGTTGGACTCGATGGCCCTTGTGGTCTCTTCCAACTCTATGATTCTATGATTCTATGATTCTATGAAATGTTGGAAATGTAATGAGACTGAAGGTACATTCTTTCACCTTCGGTGGACATGCCCAAGAATTAAGACATTCTGGGAGATGATTTATAATGAAATGAAAAAGGTATTTAAATATACCTTCCTGAAGAAACCAGAGGCCTTTCTCCTGGGCATGGTCGGCCAATTGGTGCCAAAGAAGGATAGAACTTTATGTATGCTACAACAGCAGCAAGAATACTTCTCGCGAAGTATTGGAAGACACAAGATTTACCCACCCAGGAAGAATGGCAGATGAAGTTGATGGACTACATGGAACTGGCGGAAATGACTGGCAGAATCCGAGACCAGGGAGAAGAGTCGGTGGAAGAAGATTGGAAAAAATTTAAAGACTATTTACAGAAACACTGTAAAATTAATGAATGTTAGAAGGATGAAATGGAATGAAGTTATATGGCTTTAGCAGAAATGTTATAAAGAATTAAGTAAAAATAGATTGTTAATGGGCCAAAGGGGAAAAAATAAGGTTAGATTGTGTTAAGATAAATTATAGGACAAAAACTGAGAAAGATGGAAAGGATTTGCTGAAATAGCTAACTGAACTAGAATACAAAAAAGGGAGGTGTGAGGAGGTTGTTGAAACAAGTAAATGAAAGATATGGAAATATTGGATGTGTTTTTAATTGCTTCTGTTTTTGTTTTGTTAAGATAAGTAGTGTTTTTTTGTTTTTTATGTATTGTATTGTATTGTTTTGCTTTGTTTAACTCTTTTTCTTCTTTTTGTAATCTTTAAACTCTTAATAAAAATTACTTTAAAAATATATATATACATTCCAGAATACAGCACTGGAAAATGCCATTGCAGTTTTATGTCAGTTTCCTTAAGTATATTCTTTAAAGGTATATAATATTTATAAAGGCATTTAATATTGTTTTTATTTATAAAAATCTGTATATACCAATTTGTCATAAATAGATATCAAACCCACAGAATAAAACCATAAAAAGTTAAAAACAGACATCAATTAACCTTTGTGGAAGGATGTTTTCTTAGCTGCCTGTATAGCCTGGTGGAATAGAAAAGTTTTCAGCAGGCATTTAAAAGTTGGCAAAGAAGGCAACTGCTGAATCTCTGTTGGCAGAGTATTCTACAGAACTGGGCCGATGACCCTACACACACAGTTTCTTGTTGTCAAATGAGCCTCAGCAAATTGGGGAATGGCCAATAAGGCTCCCACAGTTTATTTCAATGATCAAGCTGGGATATAAGGGTTCAGGCGATCCCTGAGGTACGCTGGACCAGAGTTGTTTGGGGCTTTGTAAATTAAAACAAGAATCTTGAACTTGGTAGTAGATGGGCAGCCAGTGCAGGTGTTTTAACAATGGTGTCACATGAGCCAGCTTAGCCCAGCGGTTTGATTGATCGACCAATGCATTGCTTGGATCTTGCAATCGCCCACAGCGGTTTGAAACCCGAGGGTGCTACATGGCTTAAAAAACAACAACAGTGGTCTCACATGTTCTTGACCAGATGCTGCCATCAGCAGTCCGGCGGCTGCATTGTGCAGCAGCTGGAGCTTCCAAACCAGACCCAAGGGCAGCCCCACATATTGGACTACAAGTCACACTGAGGGATTGTTGTATATTTAATGTAATTAGAAGGGCGGTGTAATGCTAAGACCGTACTACTGATAGGTCAGCTCTTTTGCTATATTAAAGACATCAACTTTCCAGACATGAGGATGTCAGTAATCTGTATGGAAGTGTATCACTCATGTCACATTAGAGCAGGAATGGAGAATGTCAGGCCCAGAGGTCAAATGTGGCCCTCGAGGAATCTCCATCTGGCCCTTGAGACTGTCATTGGACTGTGATAATGGCTCTTGCCATTATATCGAACTTTGTCGAGGCTATTGTACAAAAGCTAAGACTTAGTTGCGCTACCCACTTTTGTCCCCGGCATGCAGCCCTGCAAGGCTGCCCACAAGAGAATGTGGTCCTCAGGCTGAAAGAGGTCTCTGCATCCCTACTTCAAAGGGCCTGATAAGATCCCTGGGGCATCGGCTTAGCGGTCCTGCTCTATGAAGAAGAACCAATTCCAATAAGACAACTGCAGTTAAGTGGTACATGCATTGTTTAAAGAAATAGATAAACAATGTAATACTATCCTATTCTAGTCATTAACATTCAGCGGGAGCAACCCTATGAGCCAATACAACACAATAATCTCTGATTGAAGCAGCCTGGACTTCCTCCTTCACACTTGTACACTCTCCCACCTACTCTGCCCCCGGTTCAATCCCACTGCTGATTTGGGAAGCCATGTACACACATTAGCCACCATCCACATCTATCCTGGGTTTTCTGTATGGGTTTTTCCTGAACCAGCTTCAAACCAGCAGCCAGAAAGAACTACCTCTCTGTGTTTTAAGCTAGTAATCATGTGCACAGCCACTGACTACCACAGGCTACCCCTAATTAAGCCATCACTCTTGCTTGCTGTAGACCCATGTAAGATGAAGAAATGAGACATGTGCAAATTACCAAACACGGCATTTCCCGCAAGACTTCAAATGTTAAATTCCCAGAGCAGAAACAACATCTCTATTACAAAATCCTGACTTTTCTCGAAACTCTTGAAAAACCCACATTAAAATGACCCAAATCACATTTATAGCCTCACTGGGGGGGGGGATATAGCCCACATACACAAAAGTCTCACAGTTTGATATTCTTCTTTGTTATCTGTATTTTAGTACCAAAAAAATGTACTTTTGTACTAAACACAGTCATTGTAAAATGTGTTTTGAAAGGAAAACACACAGTATTCAAATATTTTATTCCAATTGCTACAGCAAGGATGTTATTTATAAGTGCCTAACAGCTAGGATAAGATTTTAAACATGGGCCTACAGAGAAATATACAATCAGTTATGATTATTGCAAAGTACCTTCATGAGTTTATAGGTGTAAAGTACTTTGAGCTTCACTTGTATTGTCTGTTACATAAATGCTAAACAGTTACATATAGGTAAATCATTTATTTTTTAAAGTAGAAAATCTCAGTTATAAACATAGTTCAGAAATTCAATTTAGGTTTGTAATCAGCAGTTAAAAGATGCCTCAGTGAAATGCAATTAAATTTAGTTAAACAAAATAAGAGTTCTCAAAGAAAGTGATTTGAGAAGAAGAAAGTGCAGTGAGAAGCACAAACAACAAATACCACAGGGCCAATTTGCAAATGAAAACCCAGTGTGTAAAGAAAAAAATCTCAGAGATGTGGGGCATCTCTCAGCTGCTTTTGTTCCTTTTCTTGACTGCTCTCATTATTCTTTTTGGCAGAACTGCAGCTTATGCAGCTGCAGACTTTCCCAATCCAATGCCTGCTGTTGCCCTTTCTTGACTGGGTAGCAAAGCAAAATCACCCAACTGCACTCATGACAGACCCTAGCCAAAGCTGGCTACTTATCCAGCCTTCTCTGGAGGATGAATTCAGTTACAGTACCAACAGAACACATTTCACATCAGCCGATCAACAGAAGCAGAACAGAACATCACTAAACTGCAATACTGCAAGGTGGTTCCAATCTGAAAGTCTATTGGGGGAAGGGGAGGGGAATTGAAAAGGACAATGAAGAGAAAGAGTGCTTTGATTCTCCACCCCCACCAGAGTATTGTAACTTTTCCAGAAGAGTGAGAAGTATATTTGACAGTTAAAGAGAGAAAGAGAGAGAGAAAGAGAGCACCTCAAACCTAAGCACTATTAAAACTGTATTAAGAAAGCATGTTTCCAAGACGAGCAACTTAAGTGCACCTTAAATCCTTCTGGTGGGGTTCAAGTGAACATACTTAGCACAATGTAAACCAAATACAACAATTTTCAAAAAGTGAGTTTTTTAAACAGCACTTATAAAGCAGTATAGTAGAGGAAGCATTCACATTGAAGCCTTGCTGAGAAATGTGTTTATTTTGTCACAGGCATTGCCCCACATTACTCCAGCGGTCTTTCTAACTTGGAAGCCAGGCTGGAATAAGCTCATCTTCAGAATGCCAATGTTAACACACTTTAAGCACTCAACAGCTTTTTTTGTTTTGTTTTAATTGACGCTGGCTTGACTGGCATTGGGAACAAGTATCAGCAATATTTGCCTTCACATATTCAAATTTCTCTCCAGAACCTTAGGGCAGAAAGCTTTAAAGCTTGGGTTTCATGTTTTTTTGGAAGCCAAATCAAAATTAGATGCATTATTTGTCTCCACCCCTTGCAGTTCCTCACAAGTAATATTTATCACCTAATCAAAACTTGTAAAACAAAAATTGAATACCTGCTAGAAAAACAATATACTGGTGCCAGGACTCAGCTGGTGATCAAAGATTGCCTGCAATACAAACTTTGGCGTAATCCTACAGAGCTGTATGTCTGAGTGCTGTGTGTGTGCAAGAGAGAGAGACAGAAACAGAGAACTCCTTGTAAGCTCAGCCAGGTGAAAGCATTCAGGAGGGGGAGGGAAAAGACCTGTGAAGGACATGCTCTGAAGAAAGGGGGTGTGGCCTTTGGAGAGTTGGGAGGGCCCAACAGAGAGGATTATGGGTCAGCATTTGGCCCTAGGGGCTGAGACTCCCCCATTCCTGGTTTATGCTCTTAGGAAAGCGTATAGTTAGGCAGTGTTGCCCCAGAAGAATTACACAGTCACTAGTTGGCAAGACTCTGACTGCCTTAAATTAAAGCTGAATGGTCTATTGCTAATAGTTAAATTAAAACCTCTGCTTCACCACAGATGCTGCCTCGATAGCAAGGTCAGAAAAAGATGAGGAGCAATTTCCATATAGATTGAACAACACTGCAAGATCAGATAGAATGTAGATGAGTCAATTCAAAAATGCAGAGGGAAATAAACAGTGTTTAAGAAACAAAGGAATTGTCGGAGAACATTAGTTTTGTGAAAGGTAATATGTGGTGACATGGATTCATTCCATTATGTGGGTTCAAAGGAGTAAAGAGGAAGTCGCAATCGCCTCCCAGCCTCTTTCTGCCAACCTTCCACTTGCAGGAAGTTGGGATCTATGCCCACATAAAAATGCACGCTCTGGTTTAATGACTATCACTAGTACTATACCAGAGAGTGCTTTGGCTTTAGCATTTACTAGTGTACCGTAATTTACTGCACCAGCGCTAAGTAAGCATAATGCTTCATGAACCTTGTAAATAATGTTTTAAAGGGTATATAAACTCTTGAAAATGTCCATATATGAATGTTTCAAGATCAGCAGTGATCTAGCATTTTAATTGTTCAAGATTAAAATTCTCAGTCATCATTTCCCTTTGTTTCTGCTCATGGCAACGTTTTGTGTGCACAGGCGTTTGTTTTTTAATAAACCTTTCATACAATCACGCATATGGAACCCTAATTTCTACTCCTTAAACTAATCTCGGTAACAGAAGAAAAGCACAGAAAAGATATACTGTATATTAACCTGCAAATATTTAAGTTACCTAGGCAACTGCAATAAAGTACAGTGGTACCTTGCGTTACAAACACCTCGGGTTACAAACACTTCGGGTTATAGACTCCGTTAACCAGGAAGTAGTACTTCAGGTTAAGAACTTTACCACAGGATGAGAACAGAAATCATGCGGCAGCGACACAGTGGCAGCGGAAGGCCCCATTAGCTAAAGTGGTACCTCAGGTTAAGAACCGTTTCAGGTTAAGAACAGACCTCCAGACCTACCACTGTATTTGACAATAAAAGGAGGGGGGACACACAGAAAGCAATATAAAATTTACATCAAGGAGGCAGATCCCCCTACCAATCTAGGTATTTAATTTTATTATATATGTATCCCCCCCACTCCTTTCCCTTTAGTGAGTTCAGAATGATGTACATGAGATCATTCCCATTTTATCCTCACAACCACTCTATATTAGACAGCTTGAGGCAAGAACTCAAGGTTACCAGATGAGCTTCTTATGGTCAGAGCAGGGCTTTGAACCTAGGTCTTCAAAGCCCACACCCAACTTTCACTAGAAGCTACACCTAGGTTACTCTCCCCCACCCCAGTTAGAGTCCTTTATTGCTCACAATATATTTCTGTGCATTTTCTCTACAAGCATACTTCAAAACCATGCTCTCCTATGTTCTCACGAACATAACACAGGAAATGTGAAGTGGCATCCTAGATGTGCACATAAAATGAGGACTACTACATTCTTGCAATTATGGATTTATGAGATATATTATATATATTATTAGGATTCCGGGATGCAATATAGTTTACATAACTAAGTGTTGCTAGATTGACCCAACCACGTTGAGAGCAAAGAAAACAATCATTTTAACTATTGTTATATCATCACATTTGTGCATATGACATATTTTTTGTGGAAAGCAACATGGTCCTTAAAAGCCTAGGTGGACCGAAACCATTCACCCTCAAGACTGAAGCTATACAAGTTCTTAGATCACCTTAAAACTACAATAACAGAGAAACTGGTGCACTGCCACCTGTGAAATCAAATACACAGCAGTGTTCCTTCAAGGTATTTGTTATAGAACAAAATATTGACAACAGGATTTCTGAAGCCACACCACATATGCACAAGTCTTTCGGTTGTTTACATTATTTCAGTACCATTTGAAAACTAATTGTTCATTAAGCTTAAGCTGCACAAGATTAAAAATTCTTCTGAGTTCAAAGCAAGATCAGTTAGACATGTGAGCTGACAAGGCACAAAGTCTGAAATTTCTTGCCCATGCACAATTAGTATTTTTAATGGAAAAACAAAGTTATATTTGGATCAACCTTTCTTTATTTGAGGCATATTTTTAATATAAATAAATAAGCCTGGTTACAATATTTGCCTAACTTTGCTGGAAGGAGGATAGAAGCAATCTTTTGCAAAAAGAAGTTAAATGTTATCTAAAATTTCATATACACTTCACTGTATCATATGCACTGTATACCTTTCACAGAAGTGCCATGAACTTTAAAACTTACAGAGAAGAGGTCAAAAGAGAGAGAATTGGAAATAGAAAAAAAATTAAGCAATAAATGACTCAGTGATAAGTAAATAGATAAAAATTATTTAGAGCAGTCTTCCCCAACATGGAGTCCTCCAGATGTTCTGGACTGTTCATCCTGCACAGCTGCTCCAAATCCAGCACCCACATTAATGTTCTAATTGATTAACTTTAGAAGCAAACACTATGATATTTTGTACAGCTCAACAAAATCAACATTTGTCTGCATATATAGAATCAAAATGCAATTGATTGCTAAGATAGCAAAACTGGTGTAATAGGGTTTTTGAAGGTTTTCTGAATTAAACTGGTAAGAAAGAGTAGCAAGGCACAACAAAATACACATTTTTAGTTCTGCACTTGAATATTTTATAGTGCTATTAAAATCTTAATTTCCAACACTTTTAATTAAAACACAAAGCGAACCTTTGCCAAATTTCAAGTTTTCAGCCTTCAAAGACGTTATGCTGTTGCAACTAAAACAATGAGGCAACCAAATTACCTGCATTCTTACAATCTGGGAGTGGCAACTTGTGATATTTGGGCTTTGCCCAAATGTGTACAGCAGCATTACATTTCCAAGAATACATACTTGTTTTTACTCACACCCAAACTGCTCCCCGGAAAGGAAATAAATAAATAAATCTCCAAATACTAAACACTTAAAAGTCTGTCTGTGACCAAAGAACAGTGTGAATACTGTATCCATGACAGAAATTCTACAAAGCTTCTCCACTCTCAAACTCTCTGGCCAGACTATCATCTGCAAAAGTAAAAGCCCAATAAAGTGAGGTCCAACACAAAATAGATTAGGATCTTATACTGGTCACAAAAACAGTCAATTTACAGAGTTTTTGCTCTACACTTCCTACCATTCATCTTGCTCTGGAACAAATTCCAGTATTCCAGCCATATTCTAAACGTTAAAGTATTTTATTTTCATCTCAAACAGAACCTTAACCCATATATGCATACTTAAGACCAGTACATTTTTTTCTGGGGGGAGGCAGGGGTACGCATACTCCTAAACATTTTGTGAATCCAAGTTTGGCCTCATTGAGGGGCAGTATTTCAATATGAGTAGGAAAATGAGAGTACCCCTAAACTTTTTTTTTTAGGAAAAAAAGCACTGCTTAAGACTATCATACTTAGGTATTTTATACTGATTTGACAGTTGGTGCCTTCAGAATAGAGATAGGCAGGGATGTCCTAAAGTGTTTTCATCTGAAGAAAGTGTTTCAGAAGTGGGGCAAGTGAGGAACCAACATGTACACCTCACAAGACTTCTACATAATGCAATCTGCAAGATAACCAAGTAATTTTAGGTAGTTGCACAGAGATTATCATTGCTTTTGGCAACAGTCTCCTATAAGCAATAGATCATTGTGTTCCTGGTGGCAAATTTTGATGTACCTGCTCCTAAAAAAAAATAAACTAAATTGGCTTAGCATGTAGCAACCAAGGAGTCTGACAGGTTCTATGCACCTGTTTGATTTCTCCAGTTTCCTGAGACACACCTTCAGTTGAGCAGGTGCAATTGTGTTCTGACAAGTCTTAAAAAATGGAGGAAGGAGCTAGTCCTGACTAGCATCATTCCAGGTAACATTCAATTTACATAAATATCTGGGAACCCATTCAAATGTCAGGATTCACTGTAGAAAATGCAAAAAGGTAAGGGTAACTATTAACAAGCAGTCGCTACAACCACCAGCAGGACAGCAAAATGGAGCCCTTGGGATAGGGACTGGTATGCTGCATTTCAAAGTTTCATGCCGAAACTAAGCTTTAGAACTTGTGCTGTAATAATATAAAATGAAGCATCCCTGATGTGATTTGGGAGTGAATTTCCCAAGCAGATTTCCCTGGGCACCAGGTAACCACAGCACTGGCTACGCCATATTTCTGGAATTAGAGGACAAGACTCTTCTTGATTCTCATAACTTCCCCACCCCTTGCCTTTTTACAACTTAAGGCTAAAATAGAAAGGTGTCAGGCTCCTGTTGTGAAATGGGAAAGGCAAAGAGAACTGTGGCAAGTCTGTATCAGCCTTTTTCACCTGTACAGTTCAGTTTAGGACTGAGACAAACTTGATATAGGCCACAAGTAAAGTGCTTAGCCATGTAAACATTTCACACATGCCTATCTCATATACATGCATCTACTAAATGGAGAAGCACCTAGAATGACAGGTTCTGGGACAATTTTGTTCACTACAAAGCTCAGGAATAAAACTCACCAGGTGGTTTGGGAGCACACACTGTAAACCTAATCTACCTCACAGGGTGGTTGGGGAATAAAATGTGGGCGGGATAAAGAAAATAATGCACACTACCAGAAAAGTGTGTGCAGAGGTCTAAAAAAAAGGAGTAAATACAATTAGCTTGAGGTTACCAGCAATGTACCCGTCCAGGCCTCTGAAAGCTTGTGAGTACTAAATGCTACATGTGAGTGGTTTGTCCCATATGGCAAGTTGATTTGAACAAGGCAGACAGCTTCTAGATTAGGTCTCCTTCCCATGGTGTCTTTCAGCCATTTACAACTACACAGGTGCCAGGGGCTAACGCTTCCCTCTGTCTGTCTGTCTGTGTGCGCGCGCGTCAAATTTAAGGGCCATGGGAAAGGCGCTTTGCACATGCTCAAAATCCCCTTTCTGAACTGTACTAAAACTTCGCATCTTCCAGAGTGAGACCAAGCATTGAAAACAGTCGAGCCCCCGCTTACCCGGCCGGCCCCAATCCTCGCGTCCCTCTTGCTCTCAAGTCATCCCTCCCGCTGACTAGCTTCGCGCGGCGGAGCTGGAGGAGGGGAGAGACGGAGGCGTGTGGAAGCGCACGCTTCGCCCCCAAGTCGCTCCCCTCCTGGCCCGGGAGAGCTCAGGCACCTGCTGCCCTCGCCTGGCAAGCCAAGCTCCTCCCAGCCGGCCAGCCGGCTCTCTCTCTCTCTCTCGCTGGCTCGCTCTCGTCCTGCCTCACCTGTCCCGCGGGTCCACCCAGCTGGTGGTCTTGGTGGCGTGGTCGATGTAGTAGACTTTGCCGTCGTAGTCGCGAGCTTCCTCCCAGCCCTCGGGCAAAGGCAGCTCCTGCCTGGGCATCTCCTCCTCCTCCTTCTCCGCCGCCGCCGCCGCCGGCAGCAGCAGCAGACAGACAGAGTGAGCGAGCCCGGCAGCGGCCCCATGCAAAGAGCTCAGCAACCCCCCGCCCAGCCCAGCAGCTGGCACGGCGGGCCGGGGCGAGGGGCCGCGGCGGGCCGCGGGGCGAGAGCGAGGCAGCCGGCGGGGCGGGAGCCTCGCATCCTCAGCCGGGCGGCGCTAGGGGCGGGGGGGGGGCGAGTTCGAGTCCTCCAGGTGTTGCAAGCGGCGCCGGAGAGCCCCGTCGAGCCTCGCTCTACCCGTCCCCGCCAGGAGCAGACCCGGCTCCCCTCTTTCACCTTCGCCGGGCAAGTTCCCCGGAGCCCGCGAGCTGCAAGGCCGGCGCTAATCCTTCGACGGGGCCAAGCCCACCACGCTCCCCGCCAGGGTTTCTCTTGTGCCGCCAGTCGAGCTCCCTCTCCGTCGAATGGCTCCGGCGAGAGACGCGCACAATGCTCAGCCTGCCTCCCAGGTTCCTTCTTTCCCCGCCTCCTCCGCCCCTTCTCACGCCGGTGCTACTGTAATGCAGGTAGTAGAGCCGCCTCAACCTTGCATGGCGCGCGCGCACACTCGCACGCAGAGGGGAATGTGTCGGAGGCGGCTATTAGCGCAAAGACGGCCAGCCCTCTGGAGACAAGCGCCGCCGCCGCCGCCTCCTACTGCTCCTGCCTGGAGCGGGGAGCTGATAATCCACGGGGAGCCTTAGATACTCCCCAGCCTCTGGCCAGGTTGGGAGCGGCCGAACCTGGAAGGAACGGGATGCGCGCGGGGGGGGGGGGAGGGGGATTCGCACGCAGCCCTCCCTCTCTGCGGCTAATGGGAAAGTTGCCCAGAGGCAACTGGGGAGGACGCGCTTCCCCACTGCCAATATCTGCGGAGAGCGGGCGGGGAGTTCTCAGGCTGCTAGGGGGTCACTGAGGAGGGGGGAGGCGGTTTCCCCCCGAGCCCGAGCATCTCCCTCTGCGCGAAGGCTCTGAGGAGGAGACCTGAGGAGCGTGGCTGCCTCGTTGGCTCCGAGACAGGTTGCCGTCGAGGAAGCAGGCGGCACCAAGGCAACAGGGAAAAGGGAGGACGCACTCGAGAGACGTCGGGACGGACGTCCCCTGTTGTCAGTCGAAGAGGGGGAAGGAGCCCCGGAGGTGCTGCCGGGTTTACCCCGGGAAAAACATCGAGAGCCTTGTGGCAACTTAAAGTATTATTATTATTATTATTATTATTATTATTATTATTATTATTACCTTGAGCTTTGGGGTGCGCCTCTCCACTTCAGCAAAGGACTGCAGCTTACCCCTACGCCTTTAAAAGTTGGTAACTTTCTTTCAAGGTGCCACAGGACTTTGTTTTCGCTGCAGCTATCCTCCGGGGAATTTTCCATATACCCTTCTGCAGACATACCTGGAAAATAAATTTATTTCATCAAAAATATCCATGTGATCAAAACTGTTAGTCTTGAAGACACTCCATGGAAATTTCCCCAGCGAGCACCCCCACATTTCCAGATGTACAACTGAACACACACACCCTACGCACAGGAGCGCCAGCCTTGTGTATCACCACAAGCATGTGCCAAAGGATGGGGGGGGGGAGAGATTCTGTATATCCTGAAAAATGACACTGATTTATAACTTAACACTGTTTATAAGTCCTTTCAATTTCATAGATCTTCAGGTTGAACAAACATTTTTTAAGCTGCCCATTTCATGGGAAACTGCAAATGAAGTGGAAAAACTGAACACACTCAAGGATAGCATTTGCATTACCTATGCTCAGCTGACAGTGTCACACAAATGCAGCAAACTTTAAGATAAAACATAGGTAGGTAGTGTAAGCCATTATGCTGACCACAGATGCCATGGGAAGTGCACCACTCTTCCACCAATCACAAGGATGCATCAAAAGAAAGCGCCTCTGCATATGGAGGAAGTGCAACAAAAATGACCATGTATTTTGTTAGGATGTAGAATGGCTGCCCTTCACCTTGTCACTGCAGTTCTTGTCTCATAATAAAGCTGAACAATCTGATTTAGAACAGCTGTTAAGATCCCTACTGCCATTTGCCAACACCATTATTTTTTATAATAAATGTATTTTTCAACTCTGATAGTAAAAATTGATTCCTCTGACCTTTTGGTTTTTTTAATATTCAAGACGACGTTTTACCTAATTTATTGCTTCCCTCACCCCCATGTTTTAAAATTCTGATAAGGCCCATCCATTTAAGTCAGTGGTTTCCAACCAGTGTACCGTGGTACCAAGGTGCCTTGAATGATGGTCAGGGGTGCTGTGGGCAACAGTGGCTTCCACCTCTTGCGTCTCTGCCTCTCAAAGGCTTTTGCAGCTGTTCGTTGCAGCAGCCCTGGCTACAAGCTCCAGAGGTGAATGGTGCTGGCCAGGGGGTGCTGGTTGCCAGGTGCTGAGGTGGCCTTGGAGTAAGCAAGCAAGCGGCAAGGAACCCCAGCCAGCCAGCCCTTGCTGTTGGGAATGGATAGACAAGTCCCAGAATAGCTGTCAACTTTCCCCTTTTTTTAAGGGGGATCCTATTCGGAATAAGGGAATTTCCCTTTAAAAAAAGGAAAATATTGACAGCTATGAGTCCCAGGCACCTGTGGGGTAGTGTGAAGAGGCACCTCTCTACAGGGCAGCTCAGAGATCAGGGGTGGTGGCAGCGGCTGCCCAGAGGGCTCCCAAGGCTGAGGGAACACTCCACAAGGGTGTTAGAAAAGGGTGAGAGACTGCCAGCTCTGCAGGCAAGGGGTGACATAACAGGGTTCCTGAGCCCCACAGGGGTGCCGCAGAAAGATTGTAGTTGCTCAAGGGAGCCGTGGACTGAAAAAGTTTGAAAACCTCTGATTTAAGTGTATCTGATAGAATTAGTTGTGTTTTACAGGGATAGAATCCTATGCATGTTTACCCAGATGTAATACCTGTCATGTCACTACACAGGAGCAGTCTTAATTGTTCATCTTATCACTGACAGTCACAACAAAAGAATCTGACATTTTCAAAATATGTTTGAATTATGAAGTAATGGGTGACTCTTGGCTCACGTACAAATAAGGCAGAGGGTGGATGATTCAGTGGTATAATAGTTTTTACCTATGTAAAAAGGAGTGTTGTTTATTATACAGAACAGGGAACTTGCTGTGAACTCCTAGCAACCTGCCACTGTGTGTAATGCTAAGTAGTTTACCATGCTATGAATGCAAATATCAACCTAGGTATACAACGGACAACCTAGACTCAATTAACTGTAGTTGTCATTTCTTGATTTCTATGTTTTCCTACAATAACTTAATTGTAATTGCCATTTCTGATTTCTGTATTTTCCACCAATTGATAAATATATTATTGCTGCTCTTCCCTAGGCCAGTATGTTTTGTTTCTTCCCAAATTCTTTGTCTTTAAAACACTCCCAGGGAAACACACACCTCACCCCATTGAGGTGCTGTGGCAGAATGGAACAAAAGGATCTTCCTTCAGCAGTGGACAGGAAAAGGCACGCTCTGCTTACGTCAAGCCATAATGTTATGTGATTTGAAAACAAAACATCTATTTATTTAATACCGAATCTTCAAGGGCCAACATAGCATAATCTAAACAATCTCAATAAGTTTTAATCCAGTGTTGTGGTTGTTTTTAACACAGGGGCAGCTCCCTGCTAGCTACCCCTACAAGGCCTGCCAGATCTGGGTGAGTATGAGCTCTGTGTAATGCTTTTGTCTCCTTAGTGCTTGAAAAGCCATGCAGATAAGAATGCCTAATACCAGTACTTTGTTTGCTGTTCTCTTTGTTGTACAGAATGAAGGGAGATTCTCCTTCTGTAGACTCCTCAACTATTACTGTTTTGTGGTACCTCTCCCTAATTGGTTGCTGTTTTGCTTTGGGGTACTTTTTTTGGGTGGTGCTACTCTGGTTCGTCAGAAGTGGCTTAGTCATGCTGGCCACATGACCCAGAAGCTGTCTGCGGACAAATGCCGGCTCCCTCGGCCAGTATAGTGAGATGAGCACCGCAACCCCAGAGTCGTCCACAACTGGACCTAACAGTCAGGGGGTACCTTTACCTTTACATAGGGCATGGCTGGCCATCTTACATGCTGAAAGCGGTTGAGGTTCATTTTGAATGATTAAATATGATAATATTTTTATGAGTTTGTGGGTGTCGGATGCCTAATCCCTAGGTCCAGCAAGTGTTAACAGCTAATCAGGCCAGGCTAGCCTCCTGGTGAGGTGTAGGGAGAACAAAGGAAGAGGCTTTGTGGGAGATGCAAATGGCTGGGTGCCCTCCTTCAACACCCAGATAGTGAGAACAAATAAAGCCTGGATTGTAGGGAATTTTAGGGTTTGCTGTGATGTGACCTAGAGGGAAAAGTTGCAGGCTGGAAAGACAGAGAGAGCCATGGCTGATTTCTGTTTGAATCCAAGGCTGTGGCTATGGGAGAAACAAGGCCATTTAGGGTGTTCATATTGTGAACCCCTCTATTGTAGGCTGAGGTTGTATATATGTATGTGTAACTAAACAATGTAGAGTGGTACCTTGGGTTAAGTACTTAGGTAGTTCATTCCGGAGGTCTGTACTTAACCTGAAACTGTTCTTAACCTGAAGCACCACTTTAGCTAATGGGGCCTCCTGCTGCTGCCGCGCCACTGGAGCACGATTTCTGTTCTCAATCTGAAGCAAAGCTCTTAACCTGAAGCACTATTTCTGGGTTAGCGGAGTCTGTAACCTGAAGCATATGTAACCTGAAGTGTATGTAACACGAGGTACCACTGTATCATAAAGAAACACCACAGTCTCCACTGTGTCTCATTTCTATAAAGAAGCATGAACTCTGGGTAAGCTCCTGGAACTCCTGGAATCTTGCGCCACTCAGAGATTGGTGTGGCATGCAACAATATATTAGCAGACAGGCCATCACAGAGCAAACTAATGCATCATGAAGCAGGCGTATGAGAATCTAACAGTAAGTAATAGTATGTGCAGAATGAGTGATCATCTGTTTCATCTTCCTCTGATGTGAAGTTATCTCAACTCTGTGTGTCTCCTGAGTGCATTAGAAGCAATCTTTCCTGGCAGACTACTCTGTGGGGGTGTAGGGGGTTATTACAATCTTTAATCTCTCTACATTTAAAAATCTATTGGTACAAATTCTATCCCTACCGCAAATGCATGCAGTAACTGTGACAATTAATATTCTGACTGGCTAGTCTTTAAATCCTTCCCCTTTTCTATTAATCCTGATTTGGTCAATTCTCAGCTCTCATAGCAAATCCAGGTGTATGCATGTGATTCTCTTTTGGAGAAATTGTAGCATTGCATGACCAGGCATGGAACACAGTTCCTGCTTCTCCTTTTTTTCAACAAACAACATATATCAGTCTCTGTTTTGAAAAAGTACTTGTGGATCACTACGTAAGTTATTGGAGAACCTTGCTAGCCATAACTTCTAAACCAGCAATCCAGTATTTTCTACTTTTAAGTGTTTGGCTGCTTTTTATAAGCATTGTTTTAAACACTGTGCAAATTCTAATATCTGTAAATAAACTCTTGCTCTTTAACTGCACACCGTGCCTTGTGAAATTCCCTTCTGCCTTCCCAGGTTGCTACTGAGTCTTATTACCAGGCTTGCTTCCCAGATAATTATGGAGGATTTTAGTAAAGTGCCTCTGGAGACCTGATGAATGTCCAGCATGGTTACAATGTACTGAACTTTTAAAGTAAGTTTTGGTCCTTTGGGAAACTAATAAACAGGCTGGGAGTAGACAGGAAGTTTAAAGAGAAACTCTGCGTCCCCTATTTTTGTCACAAGCAGGAAGTATTGGATATATTACTCCCTGCCCCCCAGCAACATCTTGTATGCCCTCCTGCTGTGGAATGTGATTGCAGTAGAAGTTGATGGATGGATGTTTAGAAAGATATAGCATCACTTCATTCTACCTACCCTGAAGGATGGGAAATGGAGGAAGCATTCTGCCAAGGGTTATTCCCCTGAAGTTGGTTGTCCTGGCCCAAAGATGACCTGGCTGTCAATCCATGGACTTGAGTTTTGTTTACTAAACAGAGACACAGGATATGCTAAAGAAACCTATGCTTAAGAGATCGGTTTCATGACACAGTGTATCACTTCTACTTGCCTAACACATAATCTAGGGGAATCCCAGTACTCATAGCAGTGTGTGTGTGTGAGAGAGAGAGAGAGAGAGAGAGCTTTTTCTGGGGGGATGCAGGGGTACACATACCCCTAAACATTTTGTGAATCTAAAGTAAAGGTAAAGGGACCCCTGACCATTAGGTCCAGTCGTGGCCGACTCTGGGGTTGCGGCGCTCATCTCGCTTTATTGGCTGAGGGAGCCGGCGTGCAGCTTCCGGGTCATGTGGCCAGCATGACTAAGCAGCTTCTGGCGAACCAGAGCAGCGCACGGAAATGCCGTTTACCTTCCCGCTGGAGCGGTACCTATTTATCTACTTGCACTTGGACGTGCTTTCAAACTGCTAGGTGGGCAGGAGCTGGGACCAAACAACGGGTGCTCACCCCGTCACAGGGATTCGAACCACCGACCTTCTGATCGGCAAGTCCTAGGCTCTGTGGTTTAACCCACAGCGCCACCCGCGTCCCTTTGTGAATCTAAGTTTGGCCTCATTGAGGGGCAGTATTTCAATGAGTAGGAAAATGAGAGTACCCCTAAACATTTTTTAGAAAAAAGGACTGACGTACATGTACGTGTGTGTGTGTGTGTGTGTGTGTGTGTGTGTGTGTATTCTCATTGCTGGCCTGGAAACAAGTAGGTTATATGTGATATTAAGCCCAATATTAGATTTCAGATCTGTGTGTTCATTGTTGTGGTCCTCAAATCCACTTTCACTGCTTGAAGTGGAAAACTTCGGGTTGTGATGACTTCATGTCAGACATCCCCTCTTATTACATTTTACTTGGAGAGAATAGCAGAGGAGATGCAGGCTACTGTTTTGGACGGGTGCAATATCTCTCCCATAATGTGCAGTTCTGTGCTCAGTGCTGCTCCAATAAAAAGAAGGGGGGGTAGAGCACAGAGGTGCTATGAAGCCCAGAGGCAACATGGTCAATAGCTTTTTAAAGAACAAAAAACCAAAAAATACACCTCCACCTTTACTGGAAAGGAGTAGGCCTTGGGATGTCATAACCTGTTAAGTACAGAGCAAACATCACTCAATGAAGCACACTCTTCCTATGGAATGTGTGTCAGGCATGCACCTGCTCTGGAGGCATGAGTCATGTGGAATTTAAGTGACAGGGCTTGGCTGGTGATTGTTAAGTAACTCAGCAGCCTGTTTGTTCTGCATCACCTTTGTAATCATTAGTACTTTGTACACCTGCAGTAGAAATTCCAATCACTCTACAATTAGGTCTGTAGCAAGAGAAATACTTAATTCCTTACCACTAAAACCTACAGATGCTAGAAGGGCAACCAGTTGTTTCTACTGTTGATGTAAGACTCTGTCAGCAATGTGGATAAAAAATACTATGGACTCAAGTATCTTGTGTTGGTCCCAAGCTCTCACTTATAATCATTTCATTAGGGGAAATATGGGAGGGGGCTTGCAAAGTGAGGACCTTAAGGCTTCCCAGGTGCTGACATCCTATTCAGGCACACATTGCATGCATGAATGGTTTAGTGAGCTTACTTTCTGTTTTGCAGTCTATCAGTAATGGGTGTTGGTGGTGTAATTTGGAAAGAGATAGAATTCATATTTGAGAATAAAGTTATCTGCTTTATCCTCTTTCCTGTTAACTTGCTGTCTCAGTTTTAAAAAAAGGTTCCCCCCACCAGGCAGAGAGAGCGCAAGAGAGCATTACCAAGGAGGGCGATCCTCTGACATATTGATCCAAAAGTGAAACATTTTTACGGAGTACAGGTTTCAAGTGCATGGTGGCAGCAACATGAGGCCATTTGCTTTGGATACGGAGGACACTGAATGTAGGATAGTGTGGTCAATTGATCAGGAAAACAACTGTCCCAGCTATTCATTGTGTCAACAGGTAAAGCTTTTCCTGGAACAGAAAACATTTTCGCTCCCAAACGCCGCAAACTTGGAAGTGAGTGTTCTAGTTTGTGAACGTTTTTTGGAAGCTGAATGTCCAATGTGGCTTCCACAGCTTCCAATTGCGTGCAGGAAGCTCCTGCAGCCAATTGGAAGCCGCGCCTTGGTTATTGAACATTTTGGAAGTCGAACAGACTTCGGGAACGGATTCCGTTCGACTTCTGAGGTACAACTGAATTTGCTTCTGTGCCACATAATGCCTTTTGTACTCTTGAAGATAGATGGATGAATGTGTTTTGTCTTTGGTACTTATCGCCTCCCAAATAAAACTTGTCCTGTGAAAACAACTCAGGCTGCAATCCTAGAGATACTAACTAGGGAGTAAACCCCACTGGATACAGGAGGACATAAGTCCAACTACATATTGAGAGGGTTGTACTAAGTTTTGTGGCACCTTCAAGGCTAATGTTTAATTGCCTTATTGTGGCATAATATTTCTGCTACAGGACATTTGTGTCTTTAAGCCCCCACAATACTTCCTCCCTCTCTCTCCTCCTGCTTCTCCCTCCTTTATACTGAAGCAGATTAATGTGGCTACTTCTCTGGAATTTGTTCTGTGAAATCTCCTTACATTCTATGCCACTCAGGAATGGGGGAATGCAAAGAAGGAGTAAATACATTTTCAGCTGAAAGCTATTTATTTGTGTTGCTGGGCCAGATGATGCATTGCCTGCTTGGTGGTTCATTATTGTGCTCTAGCCTGTCATACCAGGGCTCAGTTGGAGGGAATCATATTTAAATTAGTTGTTTTTTTAAAGCTTGGTGGGTCAGCACTATGGGCACAGATACTGCTGGAATGTCCTTTGATTTGGCTTTATTTGTATTGCCTGCTGGTTCATTGTATTTGCTCAGAAGTTAATGAGGAAACTTGGCCAGTCAGAAGTATCTTTCTTGATTGCTAGGACACTTTTTAAATAACTGCTGGGTGCAGGGGACTTCACTACTTCTTTCACACCCACATCCACCCACCCAACACTCTCTTTGTGTTTGCTTTTAAATCTAGGTGTGTGTTTTCTTAAGGATACATTTCACAGCCTTTCATAAAATCTCTTGTGCACACAAAATATTTGTCAATTACTAATAAAGGAATAACAAGCAAACAGTTACAATCAATTAATGGTTCCTTGCTGAAAGTTAATTGGGCAGCATATACTTTTGGAAATATACGAGCCTACTCAGAAGTAAACCCCATTTAATTCAATGAGGTTTAATCCCAAAGTAAGCAGACTCAGGACTGTAGTCTATGAGTCAGTGCTTGCATATAATGGAAACTACCGTATGCATGCCAGTCTTTTGGTTATATGGGGAAACATAAGCTACACAAATCAGAACTGTGGATATTAAAAAGCATAAACAAACATACTTCAAATAACTCATTCATTTGTTGACAAAACCAGTTGCAGCAGGACACTGTGAGCAATGCTAGAAATGGAGCTCTGGGCGGATGGTTCATAGCAACCAGTATTGCCTAGCAGACATTTGGCAATGTTTTAAACTAGGCGTGTAGGTGAAAGCAATGTTGTTTTCTTCTTCCTGTGCAAGATCTTCCCCAGTTTGGACTTGGCCCCTTGCAGAGATATGCTAGTGTGGCAACTGCTGGGCAAACACAAATAATGTGAACAAATGAAGGATGCTCCAAGGTACTTGCATTCCTGAGCCCTACTAGTTATAGGACTACAGTTGTGGCCCTATGTCAGGGGTCAGCAAACTTACTGTGCCTTGGGCCGGTGTCTCCAGCGCCGATTGTGCAGCGGGCCAGAGGGTGGGAGAGCGCGTGCCCATATGTGTGCGCACACACTATTTCCAGTGCAATTCCTGGTCGGAGCACCAGAAATAGCTTGTGCGCATGTGCACGGGCCTCCTCCGACCCAGTTGTGCACCAGAAATAATGCTTGAGCATGTGCAAATAACGCTTGCGCATGTGCACAAGCTATTTCTGGTGTTCCTCCGACCCGGAAGTGGGCAGCTGTGCAGCGCAGCGCCGGTAGTAGTAGACGGCAGCAGCAGCAGGTGGCAGGGGTCGCTGCAGGCAGGATAAACGAGTCCCTCGGGCCTTATCCGGCCCGCGGGCCTTAGTTTGGGGACCCCTGCCCTATGTTAAGGGTGAACTGGCTGAATAACATTCTGCCATTATAATGAGAAATGGTAGGGGCAGTAGGTTCTATGGATTAAAGTGAGGAAATCGTTCGCCTGCCTAATATGTAACAAGTCAATAGGAGTATAGCATCTAGATCAAGGGAAGTAATAGTGCCACTGTATTCTGCTCTGGTCAGACCTCACCTGGAGTACTGTGTCCAGTTCTGGGCACCACAGTTCAAGAAGGACACTGACAAACTGGAACGTGTCCTGAGGAGGGCAACCAAAATGGACAAAGGCCTGGAAACGATGCCTTATGAGGAACAGCTAAGGGAGCTGGGCATGTTTAGCCTGGAGAAGAGGATGTTAAGGGGTGATATGATAGCCATGTTCAAATATATAAAAGGATGTCACATAGAGGAGGGAGAAAGGTTGTTTTCTTATGCTCCAGAGAAGCGGACACGGAGCAATGTTTCCAAACTACAAGAAAGAAGATTCCACCTAAACATTAGGAAGAACTTCCTGACAGTAAGAGCTGTTTGACAGTGGAATTTGCTGCCAAGGAGTGTGGTGGAGTCTCCTTCTTTGGAGGTCTTTAAGCAGAGGCTTGACAACCATATGTCAGGAGTGCTCTGATGGTGTTTCCTGCTTGGCAGGGGGTTGGACTCGATGGCCCTTGTGGTCTCTTCCAACTCTATGATTCTATGATTCTAAGTCTGCATAGAAGAAGAAATTCTGAGGGTGATCTGTGCCAAATTTGGAAAGGGGATAAAAAATGGCTTGTTTTGAATTAGTTAAACATTTGATGAATGACTTCATGAATTCACCTTCCTACAAGACCTTGCTGGGGTGGTTTTTCCAAAAACGTTTATCTGTTTTCAAGTGAATGTTTTGGGAAACCTTTAGATCAAGGTGAAAAACTACTGCATGCTTTTGTCTAATAGTAGTGGAATATGATTGTAACATGTATTCTTTTGTGGCCAATAATCATCAGCTGGAATTCAGAAGGGTGTCCAAGGCACTTGCTTCATACCAACGTGATAGTTGAGAGAAGATGAAGAAAAAGGAGGGGAGGGTTGAACAGAATTCCCTGGCTGGGCAGTAGTTTTTCAGTTGGAGCTGAAACCAGCATCAGCAATTCCCTGCATGGCGAGTAAAGGTGGATGAGAGTCAGAAAGTTTGGGATAGGGCAGGGAAAAGAGCTCTCCCTCATCTGGTGGAAAAGGGTCAGAATCAACAGTGTCTCAGGTTCTACCAAAGTTAGAGTACGGGGATTATGGTTCATCCAGGGAGTCAGCTGTCCCACTTGCCTTTTTTGAATACATACTGGTCTGTTCTGAGTTTGGGAAGTGGCAGCACAATTCACTGTATCCAAAAGGTTTCTCCTGCAGCTGCCAAGTGCTGCAGATGGACTATGTTATATACTACTGTGCAGGCAGTACACACTTTCAACTTCAGTGGTATGGGACTCCCCTGAAGACTCAATGTGGGGCTACCTTCAAAAAAAGTTCAGAAACTTCAACTGTCTCAAAGAGCTGCAGCCAGACTATTGCTGGGTCTGGTTATGGGAAGCATATGACTATCTTGTTCCAACAGCTCCACGGCTACCACCCTATTTCTGGACGCAAGTGAAAGTGCTGGTTGTGACCTATAAAGCCCCAATGCAACTTAGATCTAGGCCATCTGAAAAATTGTATTCCCTCATACAAACTTGCCCATGCTCCAAGATCTTTAAGGGAAGTCCTTCTCTCAGCCCCACCATCCTCACAGGCATGCATGGTAGGGATATAGGATAGGGCCTTCTCAGTGGCTGCCCCAGATTTCTAGAGAAGTTAGACTGTCTTCCTGCCAGCGGGTGAAGACCTTTCTATTTCAACAGGTCTTTTGGAATGGACTGTTTTTGAGGAAAGGGCTGGTGCTGTAATATTTTTAATGTTACAGTGGTACCTCGGGTTACATACGCTTCAGGTTACATACGCTTCAGGTTACAGACTCTGCTAATCCAGAAATAGTACCTTGGGGTTAAGAACTTTGCTTTAGGATGAGAACAGAAATCATGCTCCTGCAGCGCAGCAGCAGCAGGAGGCCCCATTAGCTAAAGCGGTGCTTCAGGTTAAGAACAGTTTCAGGTTAAGTACAGACCTCCGGAACGAATTAAGTACTTAACCCGAGGTACCACTGTACTGTCTGTATTTAATGGATTTTAAAATACTATTTTAATTCTGTTAGTGTTTAATTACAATTTAATGATTGTTTTCCCCGTTGTTTTTAGCTTGTTATATTTTATCTGTGTAAGCCACCTTGAGTCCTAGACTGAGAAAAATGTGAAACATAAACAAACAACAACAAACATCTTGTGTCCTGATAACTCAGTCAGGAAACAATAAAATCTTGCATGTCCCCAATTCCTTCACACCATTAATTTGTAGTTAGTTGGTAGGTTAAGATCCAATATGAAATCAACCATGGCTCAGCTGATGAGAATAAGATCAAAGTTCTCAAGTCACTTCAAGCCCATGAGTCTTTCAAGGTTCTCAAAATAGCAGAACATTGTACAGTGGTACCTCAGGTTAAGTACTTAATTCGTTCTGGAGGTCCGTTCTTAACCTGAAACTGTTCTTAACCTGAAGCACCACTTTAGCTAATGGGGCCTCCTGCTGCTGCCGCGCCGCCGGAGCACAATTTCTGTTCTCATCCTGAAGCAAAGTTCTTAACCCGAGGTACTATTTCTGGATTAGCGGAGTCTGTAACCTGAAGCATATGTAACCTGAAGCACCTGTAACCTGAGGTACCACTGTACTGTTCTGACTGTGGCAGAAACAACATAGGCTGAGAAACTTAGCATCATAAAAATAGTCATTTGCCCTGTGGAATGATTACACTAAATCAGAGGTTTACAGAAGATAGAGTTAACATTTTCCACATTTGCCAATACAAAATCCAGTTTCCATGAAGTCTACTAAATGTCATGAAGCAAAGTACTTCTATAAAAATGAGGAAATGCTCATTGTTGGGACTTAAAGAAAATATGCTCTGTATTTGTAAATACATGCTTCTTGTCACAAGACATCTGGAATATATTAGTTGCTTCATTTAGTGACCCTCCACAGTCACGCCTACATCCAGTTCTGTCCATTTCCCATGGCTGAGCAAAATGCTTATCTTAAGACTTTTCTTTATAACTTTTAAACAAAAAAACTCCCTAGTTGCATTATTAAATATTACAGACATGTTTTCCTACATCAAGGTAAATTTTTATGTCAGTCTTCTTGGAAGCATGCAGTGGGACTTCTCTATTCAGTATAGAACTACCTGTAACTTTACTAGGGCTTAGCCACACTTACCTTTTGCCTTGCTCTTTGCAGGCAAAGGTTTGCGCTTTAAAGCTCTGTGTCTGAGTGCTACTTTCTTTCTGCGTTGAGCTTTCCCCACAAAAACCTGCTCTTGAAAGCTGAGGTGCAACAAATGGCAATTCAGGTTTTCTATGGATTGCTGTTTGCTCCCATTCAGCTTTAAAGAGCAGGTTTTCACAGGGAAAGCTTCGGAACAAAAATAAAATGGCACTCACCAAGCTTTAAAGCGCAAACCATGCCTGGAAAAAGCAGAGGGAACGTAAGTGTAGATAAGCCCCTAGGGCTTGGTATAACTTGGTGGTGGTGCTAAAGCAGCAGGAAAATACTTCTGCAAAAAGTTTCCCATGTGCAAAGGAATAAAAGGTACAGGAGCTCCAGGATCTGCTGAATATGACCGAGGTGTGGAGGGCAATTCCTTATCTGAAGATCTTGGAAAACTGTAATAAAATGAAGTAGGATAATTCTAAGGATCTTCACGAGACTGCATTTGCAATGACCTTTGAACAGAGGATATCAACGAGAACCTACTTCAGTCATCACATATTAGCAAACGTGTAGATGCACCTGGAGGAAGTAGCCAGATTCTGAATCAGTTACTTCCAAGCTTTATGCCTTGCTGAAATGGCATGTTTGCTGCCTGCATTTGTTTACAATTTAAAGGTAATGTAATGCGTGAAGCAGCCTTCTTTAAAAGGTAGCTTGTGAGAAAAAGGTTATAATCCTTCTTAGGATGATCTCACATTTTTGTTAACCTAACAAATACATCTTTTTAAAAAGTATTAAATGACTTTCACGTGTTTAGTGCAGATAGGTCCAGAGACAATGTCTGGCTTGCCTTCACATATTTTTGATTAATTTATACATGTTTACACAATCAATATTCAAATATGTTGGCAAACATCCACCTACCAAACCACAATTTTCCCCCAAATGAAACTAGCAAATACTAGCAACACCTTAGTATTGTTTTGGAGGCAAGTGTTTCTCTTCCACTATTTATGCCTGTGTGATTATTGGTTGAATAAAATAAAAGCAAATCAGGCTTCTTTAACGTGAATGAGAATTCTGCCTAGTGTATGTTTACATTATTTGTACCGGTTTAAGTGAAAACACTTAATGCCTTATAAATGCAAATGCTATTACTTTTGCATGTGATTGTTCATTGCTTAAGCCCCTTCTCTACTAAATTTCAGTAACCAAAAACATTTGGTGATGCAGGGGCTATAACAGGGATGGCTTACGGTCTTCAAACAAAAACATCTTGGAGGTCCCAGGCCACAGAGAGGTTAGGCTGGCCTCAACCAGAGCCAGGGCTTTTTCCTCTGTCACAAGAGACTAGGGCCCTGCGGGACTCGACATTTTTCCGCAGGGCCTGCAAGACAGAGCTGTTCCACCAGGCGTTTGGTCAGGGCACAGCCTGACTCCCTCCTTTGGCAATCTTCACAGAATTCTAGCCCAATGGTTGCCATCAATTTGATTTGAATTAATTTTATAATGAAATGATTTTAGAATGTTGTATTATTTTATTGTTGTTAGCTGCCCTAAGCCTGGCTTCAGCTGGGGAGGGCGGGATATAAATAAAAATTTATTATTATTATTATTATGGCTTGAGAGTTTCCCTGTCATCTTTGCTTTTGATTTGCAACAGACAGCCTCTGCAATGAAAGGTTCAGGTTACTATTTTCAATGAACAATGATGCTCCGCCCCATATGTGTGTGACAATTATCTTATACATCTTGAAGTAGTTCTTCTATTTGACAGTTTCATATTCTCGAAAGGCAGCATAGTACTGTAGTTAAGAGACTAAATCATGAACCAGCAAGTGCTTAGTTAAAAACTTCACCTTTACAATAGGCTCATCTTGTGGCCTACGGCAAGCTGAACATTGCGGTGAGCTTATTTCCAGTGCTGGACCACTAAATGCAACAATAAATATTAATGATTTGAAATCTAAATTGATCAAATACATGGTTTGGAGAAATTGTACAAGTTCACTTAGGCTGTGGGAGGTATTCTGTTTATCTCCCAAATTGAGAAACCAGGTTGCTGGTGATTAGCCAACAGTGTGTTTCTTGAATGTCCAATTTGAAACCCTGAACAGAATACAAAACCTATTCCATCACATCTACTACTAGGCTAGAGGTTTTGTGAATGTTGAAAAAATAGATTTAAGAGATTAATTCGAAAGTTAATGTGAAAAAAAGTTTTACAAGAAAATTAGGCCCAGTTTCATTATTATGCTTAGTGCAGAACTTGGTATCACAATGAACACAGCTTTAGGACTGTGTGAAAAAGAATCATCTTCATCAACATCTCTCAAAGAGGGAAAGCTCTTTGGAATCTTTGACAAGACTGCCACCATGTGGTTTCATAGTAATGGTACACCACCAAAAGAAAAAGGGATACTGTACTAACATTTAACATTGACTATAGGAATGACTGAGATCAGCAACAAAGCTTGTTTGGCCTGCAATCATTTAGGGATCAAAAACAGTTCACTGCTCATTTTTAAGCTTAAATACAAATTTACCTTCCCCCTCCTGCTTTTCCTTGATTATATAAAAGGAAAATCTGAATTAGTCACCCAATAACATAGATCAGATAACTGAATTATTTTTTTGGAAACGAAGCTGAATATCAAAAGAATTATTGTACAAAAAGCATAAATGTGCTGGCAGTCTCCAATAAAGAAGTTAGGAAGGCAAGATTGTTTTCTGATCTTCTCCCCGCTCCTTTCTGCTGAGGTCCCTCTGATTGTGACAACTGCTGATGGAACAATGGATGAAATTAACAGGTTCCTGAGCCAGCCCTACCATTAGGCAAACTGAGGCAGTTGCCCCAAGGAATAGATGCTGAGGGCAAGAAGTGATGGGACAATGTTGGAGAACAGAGATGTGCACACCACATGGCCTGCCCTGCACCTCCCGTTAGCCTGTTGCCCAAAGGTGTGTTGGAGGACGCCATCCTCTAGCTAGCAATTTCAGTGCAGAATCTTAATTATTATTGTTGTTATTATAAACCCTGATCATAGGCTTGCCTTTACTTATATATAGTTATTTTGTCATGGCATTTTGGCAGAATGGTCCCTAACTTGGGATTTTATGTCTATTCCAGTTTAAATGACCCTATTAATGACAATAACATGTTGGGGTCTACTATAATTAGAAATCCATCTATATCCCAGTTTAGAATTAAGGATAGTGCATAATAGAGGGGAACTAATAAGTTAGAATTAGCCAACAATAAATTAAGAATTTTATTGTAAGGAGCATTCATCCACCAAGTGACTTGATATTTTACCTGGAATTACCTGGGCTTCTTGTATTTACCCAGAATCAATGCGCTTGTATTTTGGTAACTTCTTTTCTGTTTCCAAGCATCTTTGATATGTTTTTACAGACAATATTACTATAAAACAAATCACTATAGTAAACATATTGTTAAGGATTTGTGGGGTGCCTGGATTCCCTTTCAAATATCTGGATACCAAACATTGGGTTTAGCATGGTAAAATACAGGCGGGATCTGTATTCCTGTGTCCAGGCCACCCTGAATGGCCGAGTCATTAAGCAAACAAAGACAGGTTGGTGACTCATCAAGGAAGCCATCAACAAAGCAAAGACTCTCTGCCAGATGCAGAGGGGTGGAGCCCCATTCTGGGCTAGAGATAGTTAGCAGGAGACAAAAGGCAGAGTTGCAGGAGGGAGGGGCAGAACTGGAGTGGGCAATGATGCATTTTACAAGCTGGAAAAAGCAGGGGTTGCCACACCAGGGGGGCTGGCAGTTTTAGATCCAACGCTGCAGCCATGAGAAAGACAGAACCTGCTTTGAATGTAATGCTTTGAACCCCTCTACAGCAGGCTCAGGTTGTATATAGTAGAGCAGACTTCCTCAGACTTAGCCCTCTAGATATTTTTGGCCTACAACTCCCATGATCCCTAGCTAGCACGATCAGTGGTCAGGGATGATGGGAATTGTAGTCTCAAAACATCTGGAGAGCTGGGTTTGAGGAAGCCTGTACAGTGGTTCCTCGGGTTACATACACTTCAGGTTACATACGCTTCAGGTTACAGACTCCGCTAACCCAGAAAAAGTACCTCGGGTTAAGAACTTTGCTTCAGGATGAGAACAGAAATCGTGCTCCAGCGGCACGGCGGCAGCGGGAGGTCCCATTAGCTAAAGTGGTGCTTCAGGTTAAGAACAGTTTCAGGTTAAGAACGGACCTCCAGAACAAATTAAGTACTTAACCTGAGGTACCACTGTAGTAGAGTGTGACTAGAGAGGCAGAAAGGGTGCTAACAGTTGAATCTTAAGCATGAAGCAGAAGATAAAACACGTTTCGAGTGTGTCGGGGGAGGATTCAGCTGCGTGCTGAGACCTTTCTAATTCCTGGATCCAGTAAGTGTTAAAATCTAGGCAAGGATTTAAATATCTGGACTAGCCAGGCTATTTTCCTAGGGAGGCAATAACCTAAGTATGGGTCATTAAGGCAACAAAGGAAATGGCTTTGTGCCAGATGTAAAATTGGAGTGGTCTCCTCCTCTCAACTCTGGTAGTCAGGAAGACAAAGGCCAGAGTTGATGGTTTAGTTATGGGAGCTAGAAGCTCAACAAAAAGTCATCTGGTATGTTAAATGGATTTTGGGCTGGGATTTGTAGTAACAATCTAATTCACATGGCTGTTTTAGTTATAGAAATCTGTTAACCAGTTACGTGCAATGCTTATGTTTCATTGCCATTATTGCCCTCATGCACACTCAGTAGCTTATATACATGTATTCCTTCAATTTCAGTAGCATACATGCATGAAGCCCATTCTATTAGCTATTGAAGGAAAGCTGATTCCTTCTTTTCTGAAGTGCTGCATCCAAAAAATAATTCAATATTGTCCTTATTCACTCTGATTATTGACTAGGACTTATCCGTATCCATCCACTAGGCACCCACTTTGCTAGAACTTTAGCTCAAGGTTCCTTATAAAAAGGTGTTTAATAGCATCCAATTTGAATGGATTTCTTTTTGCTGTTTGTAAACTTTATTTTTGCCTACATTCTTCTGTGCTTGGTCTCATTTCTAAAATATGCATGTCAGATAATAAAGATTACATATTATTTTAAACAGTAAGTTGTGAGATACCTTAAAAGGTAAGGTAGAAAATCTTTAAAGAAAAATGTTAACTACATCTCAGTGAAAACCAAATTCACCCTGTGTGATGCTAGGCTCAATAGGCTTTTCGTTCTTGCCAAGTGAAGGGTGTTTGGAAAGGTAGTTACAGTACTTGCTTCTTGAAGAATCGTACAGCACCAGATAGCTGACCTAGCAAGGAAACAGAACAAGGAATGCAGAAAAATCCTTTTAAACTACTGGACTACTTACATTCAGTGACACAGCTGTCTGAACATTACTTAATGGTAGGCCTCTTAGGCCTTGCTGGTAACATATCTACACAAAGGAGTTAAACAGATTGTTGAGTGACAGGCTCTGTAGGTGTACAAGAATTACTAAAACAATAGTTCTTATTTCAACTTCCTGTTAGGGCCAATATACCTCCTGCTTTCTGCTTCGCATAGGTTCTTCGATTGTCTCTTGCTACATCCACTCCGACTAATTCAAACTGCATGATGAACAGACTGTAAAAAGGCAAATATGAGACAGAAGGAAACAACACATACCTTTCCTGAGTACATATCAATTTAAGGCAGGAAAACAATAAGCAGAACAATGGTGCCTTTCTTTCCCTCTAATACCGCTAAGTGTCCTCAACAACTTGCCACAGAAAACTGTGGTGTGATTGCTGCCTGGGTGGGATCTCTTTGCACCTGTGCTGAAAGGAGAATAGGCTTAAGGCCAACATTCCAAGCAGCTGCCAACCATTTAGCTCACCTGTGCAAGCTACAGGTTGTGTCAGCTGAAGCTGAGGTAAAGTTCAACACAACCTTGTAGGAGAATCTTGTTCAGTGCAGCACACAAGCAGTCTGGGAAGGTGGAGGGTGGCTATACTTTTCCTCATTGTATTTTCTTCACTGGATTGCAACACTCGCTCCCCTCTGCTTGATAAAGAGATTGGCTGCCCATATTCTGTGTGAGGAGGAAAGTGTTAGCAGCTCTTGTTTTATCTGCTAAGTGGATGCTACTAGTTGTTTGAGCCAGCTTTACTCGGTCCTCTCCCACTGTTTGTGCTGCTGCTTTCAGAAGTGAACTACAAGCACTGGGTCAACCATGAGCAATGCGCCTAGATGCTGTGACAGATGCCCTAATATTCTGGGGAAACACTGTGTTTGAAGCAACTATGAGGCTGGTTTGATTGAACTCCAGGAAATACAAGGGATAATTACTATTTGGGTGTGTCTGTTTTGAAATCCCACATGGGCATAACCTACTGATAAACAGAACTTCCAAGAGACTGCGATCTACTGTGATCTAAAAAAAACCTGGCAGTGATCTACCCCTTTTGGGGAGAGGTTCAGGTCAAAGTTGTTGAGCTTTTTTAGACCTGTTGGATACCCCTGATCTATGACACCTATGGAGAGCAGCCTAAGAGCAAGCTGCACAGCACTTACTTTTCTGTCCTTGAACATCTGGCTACTGCTTCCCAGCATTCGCCACTTGAGGCTGCTGCCTCACTCTGCTGCTGCCTCACTCTGCCTTATGAGAGGGCTGGTTCTCATATTTTATTTTAATACATGACACTCCAAGTACAAAATCATGGGCATTTCTAAACACTTGCTTAAGGTAATTTAATAGCAATCTCCCACGGTAGCCCTGGGTACAATGAGGGGTACTAGACATTTCACGAGTCATTCACCAATCCCAAGATTTGTTTGGAAAGCTATGATAGTTTATACTGTAGTGTAAAATACAATTCCTCATACACTACTATATTGCAGACTACTTTTCTGGGTTTATTGTTCTAACCAGGCAACCATATTTTCTTACGTTACAGTTCCTGGATTTTAAAATCCAACGGAATGTGTAGGGTGGGGGAGCAAAAGGAACATCTAAGAAAGAGGAAGACATTGCTAAGTTTGCACATGCTGCATATTACCATGGACTGCTTTGTGCTATATAGCGCGGCAAACCTGTGAGTCATGAAGTGCACGGTCTTTGGGGAGCTCCAGGCAGTCCCAGAACACAAATATATATAAATCACACATTTGCTTATGCATATTTGTCACATTATCAAAAATGTAATATGCAAGATTTGTCAAGCAAGACACTACTATGGTGGGTCAATTAAATCATCAACCTTGTCTGTAACAGGAGTTTCTTTCTACTGAGTCTTATCATACAAAGTCAATGAAGTAGGCAACCATGTACATTAGAACAGTGGAAAGGGCAATTCTCCAAAAGGCCTTATCTGGAAAGGACGGCCGTTAATATATGTATAGCTGTCAAGCTATCTTTACCTCCTCATATACGAGTCTTAAAGCATTACATCTGAAAGAAACATAATGTAATATTTCCCCACTGCTGACTATTATTCTATTCATTTTTCTCAGGACATCTCTAAAACAGAAGACATTACATTCACAGGGGTTTTAGAGACTTTATTTATGTATAAACAATTTAAACACTTTGCCATAAATTATCTTTGCCTGTCTCTATTCTTTGCTTAGCAGCAAATTAAAATTAATATAAAAACTCAATGAACAATTCATACATGTATATTACAAAAAAGTTCTGTACCAAAGTTCTTATTAGACTTGTTTTTATATATTTTTTAATTTCTCCCCCCCGCCCTCGGTGACCATAATGTGATTGTCTCAGTTTCTCGACCAAACAAACACACTAATAATTTTTTCTTTTTTTAAAATCTGAAACAGTGATTGTGCCTTCTGGCTGATGTATGTACAGGGTGATCTGAATTGGTGCCCATTTGCAATAGTGTTAACACAATGCCCACAGCTCTACTAGAACTGATACCAACAAACTACTGAATCTAAACAGACTACACCCTGTAACTGTGTTATACTGTCCACAATGGAATCTTCAAAGACATACAGAGTATGAAATTTATCAGTAGTGATTTATAGCCACCATTTTGAATTGAACTTTACACTCTGCCCTCTTTGAATAAATTAACTTTAGGCCAGACAAAAGCAGGGTTGGAGTGCAAGTGCAGGTTTATATTCCTTAATATACTTCTTTTGCTATTTCCAGTGCTCTGTTGCTCCTGTTCTCATTTCTTCCAGTTGCTACACACAAATCACCCCAGAAGTCATGTATTAAATGCACCTGTATTTTGCTTTTAAATGAAAAAACCTCTTGAATGTTTATCAAACAAGCAGCCTGAAGAATCTTTCCCCATCAGCTGGTCTAGTGGAGGTGGGTGGCCCTCTTGAATATCTTGAAAGTTTGCTCACGTGTGAATGGAGTGAGGTAATATAAGATGAGGCCTTCTCTTTAAATATTTTTTTTCTGTTTTGATTTATGTTTTCTTTAGACCCAGAACAAGTGGGTAATATTTATGGGGTACTTTTGAATCTGCACGGTTTAAAGTTTTCAGTCTGGCTTTAGTCCACTTCAGGATGTGGTTTTTAATCACTTGGATAGCAGCATTGAACTCAAAAAATGTGAGCTTTCTTGCCACTTACTATCCCAAAGTAGCTCAGCCAAGTGCCCCCGTTGGTCTTCATCTCCTTAGGAGAGGAGATAACAGTTGTAACTACTGGTTCATCCAGACAAGGATGACAGCAGGTTAATTTGTTACCTCTTTCCCATTTCATTCTGTCTTAAGAACTGGATGTTGCTGCTACTGTCTGCCAGCTCTGGGTACTGCTCCACTGGGAGCACATAGTATCCTTCATAACCTTGAACCCTCCCTGTGCTCAAAAGCTGCTGCTTCTCTCCTTCAGTCCACAGGCGGCTACCCTCTTTGCCATCCCGTGCCTTCTGCTGTTCTTTGGCCCAGGCTGACCCCAAGGCTCGCTGCCGAGCTTGGTCCAGCACTCTTGCCTTCTCTTCATCCAGTGTGTCAGGGGTCAGGCCATAGCGTATGTTAAGGAGCAAGGTGGAGTACTGGAATTCAATATTTGTAAACCTTCGAGTCCTTCCATTGATTAGGAGGGTTGGCTGGGACACCGTAACGTTTACTCCACTGTCCAGCACCTTACGCCCGCTGGTCATTGCCAGGGTAACAAGGTCGCCGTCAGATGAGCCAATCTTGACAAAATAATGGGTGTCTTTCCCCTCAATGCTATAGTGCATCTTTTCCAAGTAGTAAGCATTGTTAAGCACTGAGGCGATCTTTCGGCTGTCTTCCGTTGTGACACTTGAAACCCCTGTGGTTACTCTGCCTTCCTTCACGGCAAACATGATCCCCTTGCCAATAATAGGAGTGGTGGTTGCAAACCAGTGACCTGCTTTCTCTCTTATATTGGCATGTAATCTTTTAGATATGACTTGTCCCTCAAGGGCCATGAAAGCTTGGTTGTGCCTCTCTGTCGTCTGCTGGACTCCAGTAATTAACTAGAAAAAAAAGGAGGGAGAAAAGTTACATTATTGTTGAAGCACAAACAGTAAGGGATTATTTAATTCAGGGATGGTGAATCTGTGGATTCCAGATGCAGCTGGACTACATCGCCCATTGCCCATGCTGTTCAGAACTGATGGGAGTTGAGATCCAATAGCATTTAGGAAGCCACCTGTGCTATAATTCTCATTGAAAGCCCAATTCACATGAATAATTTCTCTTGCAGATCATTTTACTATGATACTAATCAAGTTATACCTAAACCTCACGATTTATGCAAGTGCACAGAGATCCTGTGCAATACAATTGTAATGTGTTCTGCATGGGGCAGACTTTAAATATTATTTTGAAACTTTACCTGGCACAGAAAGCAACTGCTCTAACACTTGTAGGGAGCCAGGCATTAAGAACATATAACACCACTACTATATTAACTGCATTTACTTCCTGTTCAGTTCTGGGCTCAATTTAAAGTGCTGGTGTTTAAAGCCCCAAGCAGTTTGGGGCCACACTATTTTAAGGTCTCACTGTACCCATGCAAACATGCTGAAGCCCTAAGATTGAGATCCTGCTGACCAAGATCGATAAGGAAATTGAGGGAAATTAAAAGTATTACTAGGTCTAGCTGGCTACAGATGCCCAGACTGCCAGGCCAGAAAAAAGGTTAAAGGGAGCCCAGAGTAGGCAGTGGGCCCTGGCAGCTGTCCAAGGTTGCCAGGTGTTGACATCAACCCTGCAGAGACTTACCTGGTGGCAGCACATGGCCACCACGACTGGAAGCCATTGGTAGCCTTAACCTTTATAAATTTGTCAAACCCATTTTTAAAAGTTATCAAATGAGATTCAAGCTAGTAGTAACCATGCAAAATTGTATGCATTTGTGAACATATTTTACAATGTGGTATCTGAAGTATTTTGCAGAGGAGAGATACCACATCCAATTCTGACGTTAACAAAGGCAAAAAAAAGAAAGAAAAGTTTTTGACTATATACATGAGAATGAATTAGCCCAAAATTATTCAAGCTTTTAAAATCCAAAACATATTTTTACTATTTTAATCCAAAATAAAAAGTGCATCTGAGATTATTTTTGGATTTGTATCAATAAATAGTTCAACTAATGTTTGCAGCTAAATTTTAGCAAATAATTTGAGGTAATTTTTGAGAGATGATCCCTCTTACATTATGTTTAACTAAACTGAGAAGCAAAAATTGCAAGTTGCCCACAAATCCAAAACTCTACCAAATAAAATACTAAGGATTTTGGCATTATTTTTATTCAAGCATGCATCTTGACTTTATGCATGACACTTAACCACATATCACAATTTTTAATGCTTATATAAAAGGTGAGCAGAAAAGGTGTATGATATTACAAAATGAACGTCTGAAAAATTATTGTGGGAGGTTTTTATCCATGTTAATCAAGCAGCATTTCAAAGGTAAATCCAGAAAGGTCTGCATGCTGCAATGATGGTAATAATCTGTGTTGACAGCAAACAAATGTGCAGAGTGTGAAATCCAGCTGATTCAGTTTTCTTCAGTTTCATCAGTTTTACTTTACTTTCTCAAGTATGCTTGCTATTGTTAATTTGCAAAATAATGCTAAATGCAACACGAACCAAGGTAAATTTACCATGTGGTGAGAAAGAGCTTTTACTTACCTGTCCCTTTTCACATGCCTGAGACACTGACAGCTCATAAGGAGGTGGAACAAAGTACATTTTTGCTCTTGGGAAGCCAGGTATAATGTTGCTGAGCTGAAAGCCAAACATCACTAACCAGCTTTTCACATCTGAGAATTAAAAGTAAATATGTGTGAGACTTGAAGGTGTGCAGTAAACATCTGTAGCAGTGAACCTGAACTCCTAATTATAAGGCAGGAGAAGAGTTTCAAGATTTCTACCCTACTTCTTTGTTTTTTACTTTGACATTTGGATAACGAAAATTCTCCAGCAAGTGTAAAGGACAGGTGTTGTGACATTTGCACTAAAAACAGATTACTGAAAGGGAAGCCCTCTTCTAAATTATATTTAACCCACAGGAATCCTAAGAGCCAGTGTGCTGTAGTGATTAGAGTGCTGGACCAAGGAGACCTGGACCTGGACCTGGGAGACCAAGGTCCACTTAGCTATAAAGTTAAGTCATCTTGTGCCAGTCACTATTTCTCAGCCTAACATACATTACAGGGTTTTGTGAGGATAAAATGGGGTGAGGTGGGAAACTATATATACCGCCCTGAGCTCCCTATGAGAAAAGGTAGCACATAAATGCTCTCAGTTCTACTACTACCAATAAATTTTAAAAGAACTTCTGAGCATACCAAATACTTTATAATATCTAATTTTGTGGTTACACATTGAAATGATTATTCCACAAAATGTTCTCAAGTACCGTGACAAATATTTTACCTCAGCTAGTTTCACTATGATGGGAGGATAATGTCAAAATACAACAGTGTCTATCCACCATCAGATAAACAGATTCCCCTCCACACCTGCAGCCCCTCCATGTTATCCCCCCAAAAGAGGGTTGGGGAAGCCTCTGGAGCAGATATTGGGGGCATGAGGGCTGCAAAGTACAGAGGAGTCCTGGTATATGAGTGGAAGTCTACCAGGGCATTGTTGGATATCATCCACTGCCTGTTTCTCAAAGTCCCTGTTTTCAGCAAATCATTTAATCCTAGAAGAAATTATGGCCTCAGCTAAAGTATGTCTGCACTTATCTTTGACTACTAAATGTGTGCAGAGCAGTTGTTTATGGAAAGCTGAAGGGACTGTCAACTTAGAAAGCAGTGCTGAGCAGCTACTTCATCAGGGGTTTAATAAATGTACAATATGACAGGATAACCTATTCCTTCTCTGTATGTGTGAATAATTATTGTTGCAGCTTCAAGCAAATATTGATAGTTCAACTAGTCTGAAAATGAGCCAAGTTCATAGAAGCCCTAACAGATGTTACATGGCAATAGGCCCATGGTTTCTTAAAAATAAAATAAAAAGCAGCCTCAGGAGCCTCTAACAGCTCCTGAGTAGATAGTAACAGTCCTTAACTCTTCCCCTTCCAACCATTTTTACACTCAACATGCCCCATTTTCCACTGTTGCTCCACTTAGAGCTGGGATATAACATAACACTTTCAGACCACTAATCAGTCCTCTCCCTTCCCCCCTTTCTGCAGCCTTTATAAGAGTATATCACAATGTAGTTACCCCAAACGCCAAGGTGACTTTTAAGAAACAATACATGTCCAATGAAATCCTGAATAACCAAATCATATATACTTCCACTTTCTTGAAATATAATTTACTGCTCCTTGAAGTTTTAACCTCCCCTGAAATTATAGTAGCTGCATTTATGGGAAGGGGGTTCTTAGTCATAAAAAAGGCTGTGACTTTAATTGTGGCACACTCCATGTTCTATTCTGAAAGATTTTCTCTTGAATAGCTCTTAATTGCCTTTCTTTTAAGAAATAGTTAGCATCTAGTTCAGCACTGTGTGATTCTACTAAGAGGCAAATTAGTACCAGTGGAGTAGAAGTTACAACTTCCACCCAAGCTCAAGGCATGCAGTTTATATTTACTATCTCCAAATGTTTCTTAATAGTTCTCAGCACTTACAGGAGGAAGAATTATTTTAAATTGTAAGGTTTATGCCTGCCCCCCACCCAGTTGGGCTTTAAACTGTAACTCCTACTGGGCTTGATCCCCAATCTTTTTAGGATGATGACATCATTTTCACTTCCAGGACATTATGAGCCAGATATTATATTTGTTGTTAGGAATGTGGCTTCACTTCTCAGTTCTAGCACTAGTTTATTTAATGGACCTTTGCATGCAACTTTTCTCAAGGCAATGGCTAAAAACTCACTGAATTAAATGGCTGCATGACTGCAGTGTTCCCATCTGTACAATGAAGCAAGCAGTGGCATTGCATCTGTAAATCAAGGTGAGGTCTGCTTGCAAACTGTCATTAGCACAGTGTCTTACAAAGAGATGAACATGAAGCTCTTGTACGGCATTCAGCATTTTAAATTGGCAAGCTTTCTTCATGTGCATGAACTTCTGTGGTTTTGTTTGTTCTCCCAGTCAGCTTAGAAACTTTGGGGATCAAGGTCATAGTACTTAACTAAAAATATGCTGATTTGTTATCAGGTGGGGTGATATCAGCTAATTTCAGAGTACCTTAAGGCCACAGAACTGGATGAAGGACTGCATCCCAATTTGAAAAACATGGAGTTGAAGCCATGAGACCCTTTCTCTGTACTGCTGAGTCCCAAAGTTTTAAACTGAAAATAAACTTCTAATTTTTCCAAGCAGAAGGATTCTGAAGTCTTATTTGATACTAAATTATTTGCCCAAATACAAAATCTATCCTATACATGTTCCACAAATCTAACTTCCACAGATTCCTAAACCACAAATTATTTCTCACCTGTCACATAGTTCTTTAAATCCAGTTCATTGCTGAGAGGATTGTTGCTCTTGAACATATACAAGTTGAATGGGGCAGGTTCCTTACCAATATTTTTCCACATTGTATAGTCAGGAGAGGTCCAACGTCCAGCCAAAACATCATAATCCCTCTGAGTAAAATGGACCAGTTTTGTTAAGGGATCATACAATCCTCCATGAAATCCAATTACTATCTGGAAGTCAGGATTAGAATCATAGTAGATTTCCCCATATGCCGTGTACTGTAGTTGCTTGATCATGAGGCCATTGATACTGAACACTGCCAGAGGTGTACCTGTGTTATCTGAGGCAACATAGTATTCTTCTCCACTGCTGCTTTCCATTGCAAACAGATGACCTTGCAGATCATAGTAGAGAGAGGTAATTTCTGAATTTGAATGATTATACACATGTGTTATTCTGGTTGGGTTATGAAGATCAGCATAAAAGTACTGGAGGTGGTGTCCCAAGTTAGTCTTGTAAGAAGCCCGTCTTCCTACTCCATCATAACGGTACTGAATACTCCATCCATTAGCCTTATTGTAAGCTCTTGTTAAGAGCCCTTTGGAATTGTACTCAAATATGTCAGAGCCTCTTTGACACAGAAAGCCATCATCATCGATTTTATACTGCATATCACCTAGGCGTGTAATCCTATCTCTTAGATCATAGCGCAGTGGCATCAATCGTACACTGTTTCCGGGATTCAATAGATGCAAGTTGCCATTTAGATCATAACTATAACGCCAGTTTGGTCTATCATTGACTGCCACACTTTGGAGTTGCCCATCTCCATCATAATCATAGGTGTATTTAGTTGTGTTGGCATAAGGCCCAAGCTTCAATTCTCTCTTAGTTACCCTCCCCATGCTGTCGTATTGCACTGTCATCCAATACATGAGCGATCGGAACATTTCATACTGAACTTCTTTAATGCGTCCATGTGTATCAAAGTGTTTGCTCAGTGTCATTACAGCTGTAGTGATTATTTGATTTATATCATAATAGATTACCCCAAATTTGCCGAAGTGTTCTACTTTGCCTGAGATTTCATCGTAACGATAAAGGTCAACTGGAAGAGGTATCTCACTTATTATAGGCTTGATGCTAGCAATTCGGAAACTATTATCATGATAGGTATAATCAAACCTCGCATTGACCATACCTTCCTCAGAGAATCTGTAAATCTGTTTGTCAACCAGAGGGCCAATTTTACGATAGCGGATTGTACAAGAAAAGCCTCCACTCTGTAGGTTTACCATCTTGAGAACTCCAGTTGTTTCGTCGTATCCAAAAGTCACTGCTGTACTGTCATAAACTATTTCTGACAACTTGGATAATTTCCCATATTTGTAGAAAACCTGCCGACCAGTTCCTAAAAAAGATGTTTTCAAAATCCTTCCATCATCGCTGTAATCAAAAATTACGGAGGCATTACTCTCTGGAGGGTTATAAATATTGCGAATATAGCCGATAGATGTGTGAGTGGACATACTGTGACGAGCAATGCTTGGCATCGTGACAGCATGCAGTCGGTCTGAAGAATCATATTCAAAGATGTACTGCCGCTGACTCTGAAGTAGTAGTACCATAGACTATAAAAAAACATAAAGAATATTAATTATATGTTGCACGGTAAAGAGCATACCAAATAAGGTTTTAGAATTCCAATCCTGAAAACATTAATAAGTTTAAAGAAACATTGAAAACTACTTCTATGTATGTGACAGTTCCACCCACTGCCATTAATATATTTTTAATACATATGCCAAGTAGCTAGTAAAAAACGCAATTGTCAGATCTAAACTAAAATTGATAACCTAAACTGCATTTTGTCAAATTCTATTCATTTCATGCACTATATTTAAAGAGGGGGAAATGCAATTTTTTAAAAAAGTTGCCTCCTTTCTGGATCTTGACATTGTTACTGAAATTATAATAAGGGTGGGATTCAACTAATGAGTCCCATCTGTGGAAGTCCTACACAAGGGTTTCCGCAATGGGGCTTTGCCCCCTCCTCCAAACCAAAATTGGCTCAGGTGGGTGTGTGCCAGGTAAATCCTGAAACAGCACACAGAGGAAGGAAGGCAGACTGATCTGTCTGGCAAGCTGAAATGCTTGCCCTGATGGAACAATTGCCTTAGCATGATGTTGAATTCTTCCCCAATTAATTAACAAATTGTGGTGGTTTTATTCAGTCTCTAGACCCACTGAAATCCATGGACCAAATTTAGTTATGTCCATTAATTTCAAGGCATATGTTCTGTCGAAAACTTACTTGAATGCCACCCAATAGTTTTAGTTTTTTTTTAAATTAATGCATAATTTTAAAAAGCTCACCTAGAAAGGTAAGCATGGCATAAACAACTAATCTTCCTAGAGGAGGTTAAGAGATAAACTATGTGTGGCTATTCCACCTGGTTTAGTCAGTGATATTAAGCTTACTGTTTTCTTACCAGAAACTGACATTTAGAAGACCTTTCATAACAAAGGTGCATGTATATGAAGTACAGTAGTCTTTCCTGCTTTATGGCAGCACCAAAATGCCAAAAGGTTATCAAAGCATTTCTACTAATTAATATATGTTACAATCCTAAACACACTTACCAAGGAGTAAGCCCCAATGGACATAAGGAGGAATACTTCTGAGTAAATGCTTATGACTCTGCTGTTAGAAACTCTTTGGCACACACTTTTAACTATTTGTACATCAATGTTTGCAATATATTAGGTGCATGTCTATGTTTAGATATTTCCCACAATAGATGGTATTCCATGTCTGTAATACTGTTGCTCATGGCAAAAGTTACCTACTTTTTCCAGGTATGTGTAACTCCATACTTTTCCATCAGCAAACATGCGGGAAATAATCCTGCCTTGTTTATCAATATCTGTCCTTTCACTCATGGCACCACGCTGAAGTCCAGCCAGCCGCCCATTGGAGAAATAGGATACATTCACAGCAGCAAGCCCACTGCTGGGTAGCCAGAGAAAAGGGCGTCCCAATTGATCATAAATAATACGCAGTGTAAACTTTCTGTGATCATCATATATTTTCTCTGTACGAATGTTTCTGTCATAATCAATGGAAAGCAAGTTCCTTCCATGGACCTGTTTAAACAAAAGATAATTTTGTTTACTTCAGTAAATAATTTGTCGTTTAGAAATTCAGTGTAAGAACCATGTAGGAGGAGCATTCAGTAAGTTCACTAGTAAATTTTCAAACAGATTTACTTAGAACTTCTAGCTCTAAATGTTTTACATGACAATAAAATAATTGCATCTTTTTGTGATTGGATGTTGATCTTCTTCTCAAACTAGTTACTTTACTTGCAACAATTCAATACAGTGGTCTGGAATATTGGACACCCCCTCTGTTGACCCTATAACCAAACAGGTTATCTTACGGTTTTTGTGTGACGTAAAACTTTGATATTGGAGACTCAGGCAGAAGTTGAACAAATAAGAAAGATTTATTATACAGAACTAAGTTGGTAGAACAAAAGGTGTCAGGAAATAAAGTTTTTTGAGGAAACAGTTAACTTATTAATAATTATACTAAATCTAGTGGATGTTAAGGCTTCTAAACAAGGTAGTTAACACATAGTGTTTTTAAATTCCAGTTGCTTGTTTTGAATTATTACTCTCTAAGTTAGATGTTACAGGTTTCTAGACTAGATGATAAATTAGCTTATTTCACTTCAGTTCCTTAACTAAGTTGTTGCAGTGTTACAGCTTAATACTTTGGTTTTTAAACAATTTGTACTTTCTGTCAATGTCCCAACCCAACAGTCACACTTCTGAGGTACTTCTACTAGTATAACAGACCCAGGGGATCACTATACCCCTGTTAACTTGCTTGGGATTCTTCTTTATTTAGAAGATCACTCCCCTCTTGAATGAAGACCCAAGTAGACTGCATCCTCACAACTCTACTTCTCCTCACTCAAACTTGGCTCTCTAGTTAATCTCTGTCTGAATACTCTCACAAGACACTATTCAGTAATATCAGTAATATTAAAAAATGATGCCCAGAGGCATTAGGGGTAAGTGAAAGAAAAAGACTACATATATTTCTTACCCAGCAATGATTTCTCTCCCACCCCCCTTTACCTGGCTAGAAAAAGCAGCCCAAAAATTTAACCAGAACTGAACTTCAGAGATGAACCTTTTGCAAGGCTATAGGATAGCCAGGCTCATAGCAGGAGCATACTTTCAGGCAAGGAGATGAGAAAATATTAGCATGAGCCCTAAGTGTTATAAGCAATTTTTACATTTAAGAATGCTATCTATATAGGTCACGGACTAATAATTACAGTATTGTGATGTTCATAAATGATATGGGATTCTAGATAGTATAGCATAGGGGTGATCAGAAGGGAGGACTCTGGATGATTTGCAGTAAATCTACACTCAGCTGTTTAACAACAGCAACAACAAAAGGCTTTCCCCACCAAATTTAGATTACTAAAGTGAAGAAAACCAACCAGAAGTGGACTGAGCTTAGTTTGGGTTCTGGTACCGAAAACAAATTCGTAGGGGCAGAATGTGCTTTAATTCTCTATCTTCTGCACCTGGTCTTGACTAATAGATATTGGGGGTTCTAGAAGAAAAAGTAGATCTGACATGCCTGAAATCTGGTATATGAGTATGAAAAGATGGTCAGGGAAAATGTGTTTGGGATTGAATATGAGACATACTATAGGATGACACATCTAATAGTAGCATTTCCCCTTTTCACCTCTCAAATTCTAACCCCTTTCCCCAATGACATCTATTACTTTACATTTATCATGCTTTTAATACAGGCCCCAGTCAGTCAGATTAAGAGAGATTCTCATTGCCTTGCTCAGCAAGGTGCTCTGTAGCACAAGTATTGGCTAAGCTATAAATTACATTTGACTGCTGCCCCAGGAAAGACAGTAACAGATTGAAAAAAGAGTGGACTATTGCATCTGCACAAGTGTAGTATAAGGCCATGGGCATTCCTGTCCCTGCTGAACATGCATGCTGATGAGCTGACTCACAGCCAGAAAGATGCTGCTGTGTTGCTTAATGACAAGCTAGGGAACTTGAAATCAGCCTGCAACACAGTCAACATTCATTAGCCTGAGCTAGTGCTTCTCACACTAATGTGGGTAAGATTCTATACACAGACAGAAAACAAAAAGTCAGTGTGGAATCTGAAATGCTTCTGCTGACATTCCTGCAGCAAAAACATGCTCTGTGTGTGTAAATGCAAATGCAAATAGGGCAATGAGTGGAACTAGTGTGGACTAGCATAATGACCTGTCCTCCTTAAATTTACTCACTGCCTTAAACTACTCACTTACAAAACTCTTCTTTATCATGCAGAATTCCCCTTTCAGCTATCCTCTCCCAGCTATCTATGTATATAGATTTCTCCTGTCAATCACAAGCTCCTCCCCTCAGGTTACTGTGTCAAGGAAATTTGAAGATTTTAAACTTCCAGCAGCTACGGAGTTTACATTATCTTGATATTTGAGCCTCTGAGTATTTGCTAGGTTTCTGCATTAACCATACACTCCCCAAACAAGAGAGATATGTAACAGACAGGAAATATATGTGTGCCCCTCTGATAAGCAATGGTCCATACAAGTAGCCCAATTCCTTCATACACTTAAATTTTGAAATCACAAATGAAGTAAACAAATCTATATCCTCTTAAGAAATTCCTGACAACCAGGTCACTCCATATCCATGCACCCTGGTGAGAGAGCAAACATCGGTAAGAATTCAGAATGTTGGGACCAATTGACATGTTGTACTTGACAGAGGGTGAAAGAGGGGAGTGCAAAATATGGTCTGAAGCTCAACATCAAAAAAACTAAGCATGGCACTGGTCCCATCACCTCCTGGCAAATAGAAGGGGAAGAAATGGAGGCAGTGAGAGATTTTACTTTCTTGGGCTCCATGATCACTGCAGATGGTGACAGCAGTCACGAAATTAAAAGACGCCTGCTTCTTGGGAGAAAAGCAATGACAAACCTAGACAGCATCTTATAAAGCAGAGACATCACCTTGCCAACAAAGGTCCGTATAGTGAAAGCCATGGTTTTCCCAGTAGTGATGTATGGAAGTGAGAGCTGGACTATAAAGAAGGCTGATAGCCGAAGGATTGATACTTTTGAATTATGGTGCTGGAGGAGACTCTTGAGAGTCCCATGGACTGCAAGAAGATCAAACCTATCCATTCTGAAGGAAATCAGCCCTGAGTGCTCACTGGAAGGACAGATCCTGAAGCTTAGGCTCCAATACTTTGGCCACCTCATGAGAAGAGAAGACTCCCTGGAAAAGACCCTGATGTTGGAAAAGATTGAGGGCACAAGGAGAAGGGGACGACAGAGGACAAGATGGTTGGACAGTGTTCTCGAAGCTACCAGCATGAGTTTGACCAAACTGCGGGAGGCAGTGGAAGACAGGAGTGCCTGGCGTGTTCTGGTCCATGGGGTCACAAAGAGTTGGACACGACTAAACGACTGAACAACAACAACAACAACTTGCCACAGGAATGCTGCTGAAAACAACTTTCTACTTTAAGGAGAAATGTGAGTTTTCAAATAAAAGATAATAACATTTTAGACTGAACGGCAACAGGCCTTGAATTTTAAAGCTTGGCAAGGGGGTGGACTAGATGATATTTGGGATCACTTCCAACTCTACGATTCTATTGATTTCCTTCAAAACCTTTCACCATGCAGTGAGAAGTTTCAAGTACAGTGCTTACCTTTCCTCCTTTTGGAGGAAAGATCACTGGAGACTTCTAGCATTTCAGTAATGTTTGATTAATTTTCAAGTGGACCACAGGTGGGACAAACAGGATAATGCTTCCCTACCAAGCAGCTAATCCACTGTATGCATCAGTTCCCTGGAGAAAGTTATCTGCAACCCAATATGCTTCCACAGCAAACTGATAGCCTTCAGCTTGCTGACTCTTGCTTCTGTCTCTATCTCATTCTGTGTTTCTTTGTTCCAAAACCACACACACAAAAAACCTGCACCTTTCCTATAACAGAAGCGGGTAACATCTTCCCCATTTAGAATATTCCAGAGAAATCTCCAACTATTTCCCTGCCATTGGCTCCCAATGAATACTGTAATCTGTTTAACAAAAGACATGGCCCCAGCCCTCTTTCAAAATAAATCTCTTTGTTTTCTGAGAAGCAACCTGGATTAATAAGAACAATGTAAACCATTCTCTTATTTGTTTTTCACAGTCCACAGTTAGGCAACACTTTGTTAGGACCAACCAAAATATTTATTCTGTGGATTTTGCATGCGTCAAGAAATTTAAGGTAGTCAGCTGACCTGGCACCAAATGTTATGGGCCTCAGGTAAGCCAGTTATTCCCATTTGTTTGAATCCTAAGCAGCAAATTGTGAGATCCAATACCTAATTCAAAACACACCTTTATGTTACCTCTTTCATGATAAAATGTCACAAATCAGGGCCAACCTTTCTGAGATCCCCAGAGCTCTACATTAGGCAAGAAGGTGGACAAAGCAAGGTGGAATGGGATGGGGGGTTATGGTAAGAAAAGTACAAGAATTACGGTGGATGTTGCAGCTATAATGCCAGCTTTTAGCTTGCTTCCAAGATGGAGACTGCAGACTAAATAACCTGCCATTTCCCCCAGAAAACTGCCTTCTGCCCTAGTCATATAGTCACCACATTCTCATTCCAGTGCAAAGCACCCTTTGAGTCTTCCTTCCTTCCTTCCTTCCTTCCTTCCTTCCTTCCTTCCTTCCTTCCTTCCTTCCAGTACATGCTAGCACGAAGAAGCTTTAAGCCCTTGTTTGCTGATATTCCTCCAAGAATTCCCACAGTGCATATAAATGGATGTCCATATGAGGGTAATATACTTGCAATGTACAATAATTACTTGCTCTGATAAAAATCGTTTGATGGAGACTAGAATCATGTCATCTTTATTCTGTTCTTAAATAGTTCACTAATTTCTTATAAAAGGAGGTAACCTATAGATCAACTCTCAACTCTACCTGTTTACACCCAAACAAGTAATTCCTTCCCCAGTCTTACAGCAGAACTTTTAAATTGCACAAGTGCTGGAACATGGTGGGAGACACCATGTCCTGGTCATATGGTTGGCAGAAGCAAATGAACCCTCTGGATGTGACTGGAACGATCTTTAAGGTAAGCAGCTTTCAGATTGGTCCTCCAAGCAGAGCCCCCAACACAGCAAAGCATTTACAGCATCTTTCCATGTTGCAGCTGTAATTTTTGCATTGGGTCTTAGTCAATGGTAACTATGCCAAATGGATGCCATATTCCTCTTTTATAGGTAGCTGTCACTTTCTTCAGATTCATATTTTTGAAGGTCACACAATAAACACACAACATGTAAGAAGTTGGTGGTTTGGGGTCTTTCGAAAGTGAGAACAAGGAATTGTAGTAACCTTAAATGTGTCATGTGCAAACAGTGAATGCTGTAATACGAAAGATAAATAACTGCATTCACTGGAGACGGACCAAAGAATCCAGGCCAACCCTGTAATCTAATAAAGCTTCTTAAGCAATTTAATTGTGAATGCACCATTAATAAAGTAGAAGTCTTTAAATTAGATATCTTTTGACAGCAGTGACTACTTAAGAAGTATTCATCGGTTCCTGAGAATCTGTTCTTCAGCTTATATTTTACAGTAGCTTTGATTAAGCAACATTTTCTCTTATCCAAATTTAAACAGCACATCAAACAATATGGAAATAGACCCCCAGCCTTTCTTGAGGACATGAAAGTTATTCTGAATTATTTTCACAGCAAGGGTGAGCTCAATTCCCACCCCAACCCACTCTGTAGGAATTCTGTTACAGAGAAAGCAATTTGAAAATTAATACAACTCTATATTTGTAAGGAAATAATTTTTAATTATCATTCATTTTCTGCATTCTGATTTTTTCCACTTAATGAAGTAGGTCTCTCTTTACCATGGTTTTCATTTCCTCAGTGGATAAGTCGTAAAAATCACTATTCATGCAGGATTTCCCAGAAAAGGTTTTGATACTGCCAAGTAGGCTGTCTCCAAAGAAACGAGTAGCTTTTTTATTTTTAAATGAATCTTCGTTTAAGCAACAACAAGAAGTCAAAATTCTTACCCTGCATTTCAGAGGTCCCCAAAAAGAAACCTACATCTGCCTACATCTCGTGTGTGTGTGTGTGTGTGTGTGTGTGTGTGTGTGTGTGTAATCTGAGGTGGAGAAAGAGGGTGCCCACTAATAGTCATCTTCAAAACAGCACTCTCCCAACTTGTGATTCCTAGCAACTAGTACTCAGAGGCATACTGAGGCAGAACAGAGCCTCCGTGGCTAGTAGCCATTGGTAGCTTTATCCTCCAAGAATACTGTATTTTTCCGTATAGGTTTTTTTCCATAAAAAATAATGTCAAAAATTTGGGGGCGTCTTATACACGGATACATCTCTCCCCATTTTCTTAAATAGGAGTTCTCAAAAATAGGGGGTTTCTTATACATGGGGGCGTCTTATACACGGAAAAATACGGTATGCCTTAACCTCCTTTAATGCCATCCAAGTTGGTGGCTATCACTCTGTCATGTGGGAGTGAATTCCATAGTTTAACTATGTGTTGCATGAGGAATACTTCAGTCCTCAGTCTTTCAACATCTATTGGATGACCCCAAGTTCTATTATTATGAGAGAGAGAGAAACTTCTCCCAGTCTATTCTTTTTTCTCATCATGTCCAGTTTTACACACCTTTATAATGTTGCCCCTTACTTGCCTTTTCTCTGAGCTGAAAAGCCTCAGATGTGACCTTTCTTTCTACAGGAATTGCTCCAGGCCCTTGATAATTTTGGTTGCCATTTTCTGAACCTTTCCCATCTCTACTGTATCCTTTTTGAGGTGCCACTATCAGGCTCTGGCTTTTTTGCGCATTCTCTGAGGCAGAGAGAGTACCTGGCTGATTTAGGAGACATGGTGAACGTAATACATTTTGCACTTTTACTGCCTGCTTGCTTTTATAATCTCACCCTCATCCTACAACCAGACCCTGGGAAGTACCGTAGGTGTGGCAGAACTGAATTTATTATATGCCATCATTCCGATACAGAGTGTTTTCTTACAGTACTAGCTTCCAAAAGCAAGTGCTCAAATTAATGGCTTAATGTTGCCCCGTATTTTGAATCCAGGTGGTCTGGATCACAAAGTTCTACTTAGCTATGCTCTGGGACATCGTGGTTAGGCAACCACCACTTCAGTTCACCATCTGGAAGTGTGGAGGGAAACTACATGATTATTATGAGAATGACTAATCTCTGATGCACCATTCTAATAATGGAATATGTATGGATGTGTCTATGTGCAAGCAAACAAGCTTCATAAACATTACTCAGGAACATAGAGCACCTGCTCCAAAACATCATTTTCTACTGGCAGAGTAAGAAGCACCACAGAGTATAATTGCTGTGTCATATTAATTATATGGAAACCCAAACAAAATGACTAATTCCCACATTCCCACTCTCTCTGGGAACAAGAATAACATTATTATCAACGGCATGACTTTAAATTATCTAGTAAACTATTTTGCCTTTCTTCTGCCACCTACCCACACACCTGTTCTTCCATGCTTGTGTAAGTCACAAGAGGCAATTCCTACGATTGCTTACTGACTCTTCCAGAAAACATTTCTCACTTGAAATTAAGTTGTATGCAAAAGAGATCAGTCTTCATGAGGACTCACATAAAACAGACTAGCATTCAATTTCTGGCTGATAACTTAATTTGTCAGTAGGTGCTAATACTTGTCTACATAACAAAATTATAGCACACCTCTCGTTCTGCAAGCTTAATCATGGTTTTCACCTGATTGATTAAAAGTAGAACTTTATGCAGCACAGGCAGAAAGGGGCAGAAACAACTTCTCTAGTCATTGCAAAGAGCATGCTTAGCAGAGGTCTTTTATATAGGCGTGCTAATGGTTCAGCATGATTTCCAGCCCCATCCCCCTAGTTTTAGACTTGGAAAGCCATTGAATGTTTCATTTTCCCAGGAGTCTTCCTTGTGGCACTATCATAGCCAGTGTCTTTTCACACGGTTGGCAGCCATGGGCAAAAAGAAATAAATAAAAGTTGCATCAGACCAGAATCCACGTTGTCCATATTTCTATTTCCAACAGGAGTTCAGTCCTCCTCTGTAGCATGGGTGGGGAAATGTACAGACTAAGGGTCAAATCACGTTGGTGGAAACTTATTGAGTGCCACATTCCAGCGGATTTCTGCAAACTTAACTCTATGCATTCTGAGTAAATGCATGCAAGAGCCCTAACTGGATGTGATGCTAAAAAATCTGTTAAAACCTCACTTTCAAAAATCAAAAATATATTTGAGAACTGAAACCAATTAACAAGTTTCTGTCCAGGTGCTACCATTACCTGACTTTCTCAAGTTCACCTCCAACCTCGTTAGTAATGCTCTGGGCACTCTTCCAAACCATCAACAGCAAAGGAAAGGAAAGGGGGAAAACAACCCCTCCTTAAACACAGAACACAATCAAATGTGTTCGCTTGCTTCTGTGTAAAGTATTCTCCATTCCTGATGCTTGAGAAAACAAGACCAAAATATACATCATCTCATAGTTCCCCTGAGCTTATACATACAGCTTGCTTTTTGAGTCAGTGCTCCATGCAGGAGCATATGAAATAGTAAGAAGACAGTGCTTTTGAACATGTGCAGACATCCTTTCCTTCACTATCAATAATTCCTTTCTCTCACTGTCGAGGAAACCAAAACAGATTCTGAATGTTGAAATTTAAGGGGGAAAGCTTCTGAATTGGGTGTTGTTTCCAAGCAAGATTAAGAATTCCTTCTTAGTTGTACAATTCAAATACAGGTGGCGACCATTTTAGGTGCGTCCAATTGAAGCGTGATCACTCATGAGCGAGTCCTTTTGGACCCAGAAGAGGGTATAATGGGGCATAACAAGGGGAACATACTTATGCTCTGTCAATACTTGCAGGGGCCAGGAACAGAACCTCTGCATGAAATGATTGTCTCCTGTATTGTCCATTTCCCCAAAACAATTATTTGACACCCCCCCACACACACATTGGGCATATCAGTCCATTAAGTAGCTGGCAGAAATTTTAAAAACCTTAGAAGTAAGTCCCACTAGGCTCCATCAAAAGGTGTTTAGCACTGTAGACCAAGACTCTAATCCTATGCACACTTACCTTGGAGTAAGCTCTGCTGATACAAGGCTTACTTGTCAGTAGACATGCATAGGGTTGTGCTGTTACTGCTGGCTCAAAATCTGCTATTTTCAGCCAAATCACAGTTGCAAATCACAGACATATTGAGGCATCGCCATTAATCACAAGCCTTCACCATTTGTCTCCATCTGGAGGCCTGCACTTCACCAAGGTGTCGTCTGTGACTGACCTGAGTGTTGTATTTTATGCCTCCTGTCTGCTCCTTTGCTATTTTCTAGTGCAGCTTTTTAATTTCATTCACTATGCAGTTTGAAAAAATGCTGAATTAAAATAAATGAGATGCAAATACATTCAACGCTTTCCCTCTTGTTTTCAAATTGCACTTTCAGTCCACTCAACCTGTTATAATCTCATAGTGATTTTCATTTAAAAGAGCTAAATAGATATGTGATTACTGTTACAGGAACTAACACAAGACAATTAAATGCTGAGGTGTTGATAGATAAAGCTATGTTTTGATTTGCATATACATGGTGCAAAAAATAAAAATAAAAATCTAACTCTGGCAAGAATTCAGCTCCAATACTTGTACATCTAACTTCTGCTAATTACTGCAAGTATTTCTATTAAGGCTTTATTACTCAGAGCCAGGACTATATCCATTTATTTTAGGGTCTTATTATTTGAGAGCCTCCTCAAACTGCAGAGTTGATTTCATGCAAAGAGTATAACACAACCTCTGCAAATATTTGAAGTTGGGTTGTGGTGTGTGGGTGTGGAACATTCATTGTCTTCACTCCCTGATCAAAGAACTGTACCATGAAAATAAATAAAAACATCATATATATACATATATATATTTAAAAAGAAGAATCTACAATGGTAAATATGGAATGATGTGACTACAAAAAGTTTCAAAAGATAACTGCCAAATGTGACTGTGTTCTGCAGGATTTCAGACTCTGAGCTTTGCAAATGAAATAGCCCAGAATTCCTCAACCTTTTTGTGCCCCCCACCCTGAAATGTTTGGTGGAAAGCATACACAGCTAAAGTAGCATATATGGTTCTCTATCTTGCCAAAAATACAGCAGATCATACCAACAGCCCAGTCACAATAGGATAGGGAATAACATTGCATCGGGCCCTTTACTGTTGTAGTGCCCTGTCTTTGGAACTTACTGCCTTGCCTGACACTATCTGTGTTATCTTTTTAGTGTCAGGAATGCTTATTTATTCAAGTAGGCTTTTATGAATGCTTAGTTTATCTGGCTTTTTAAATGCTCTTCTACTGTGATCTTCTTTTGTTGTAAAAGGTAAAGGTAAAGGGAACCCTGACCATTAGGTCCAGTCATGACCGACTCTGGGGTTGCAGCGCTCATCTCGCTTTATTGGCCGAGGGAGCTGCCGTACAGCTTCCGGGTCATGTGGCCAGCATGACTAAGCCGCTTCTGGTGAACCAGAGCAGTACACGGAAACGCCGTTTACCTTCCCGCCAGAGTGGTACCTATTTATCTACTTGCACCTGACGTGGTTTCGAACTGCTAGGTTGGCAGGAACAGGGACCGAGCAATGGGAGCTCACCCCATCGCGGGGATTCGAACCGCCGACCTTCTGATCAGCAAGTCCTAGGCTCTGTGGTTTAACCCACAGCGCCACCTGCGTCCCACCCACCACCCGCGTCTTTTGTTGTACTGGATTATTAGTCAATGAGGACCCATCTGCGCTATACATTTAAATCAGTATCATACCACTTAAAAAAGTCATGCCCCCCCGCAAGAATAATGGGAAGTGTTGTTTGCAAATGGTGCTGAGAGTTGTAAAAAAACCCTATTCCCCTCATACGGCTACAATTCCCAGAGTTCTCTGGAAAGAGGGGAATAGGGATCTCCTAACAACTTTCAGCACCTTTAGCGAACTACAGTACCCAGGAACCGTTGGGTGAAGCCTTGACTGTTTGAAACTAGTATCATGCCACTTTAATCTATAGTTCAGATAGTGCCTAGGGCTGTATCATTTCAAATTGTTGTAAAGAGATATGGAATGGTGTACACCTGAAAAACAATGCTTGACCGGTTATCCTTAGAGTGCATTTTACCACACTGAGGAGCAAACCATATGACAACTGCAGGCACCATTCATCAAAGCCAGGTGTGCCCCAGTTAACATTATGGTCAGGAGCTACAATTTAAATTGTCCCTTCTTCCCCTCTTTAGTCCCTTCTTTCTGGGGCTTTATCCCAGTCAGGCTCACTTCTAATACTGTAGCTCAGATTGGGGTGGGGTTGATTTTAGTGAATGGATTGTAGGATAGGATTTGCAAACAGAGCTTGAAGCTTACGTGTACATATAGTTAATTTAGTTCAAATAACCCAGGCATATATCACTTTCACATTTTATATGAAATAAATGATACAGCATATAGGAATTGATAATAGTCCCCATTTCTAAAGCAACTTGTTTTATTGTAGGACTGGGTTGAACTTACCCTGAGCTTTCTTCCAAACACAGTAACTTTTCCTTTAATTTGTTCCTTTCTGAGGCGCCACTCTATGGAATTTAAGCCATTCTCCATTGGCAAGGAAATATTGCATCGTCCTATGGTTGGGGTCACAGTACCGGCTAGCACATGTGGTTCGCTGTGGAAGCTAATACTCATTCCATTGGCATACATCACCCTTAAGGTGCCATTATTGCAGAGCTGATAGCTGTTCCTCACTTGATCTGAAGCAATAACAGGGGTGGGGGGAAACTTAGCAGCATTAGTCATAAAGAAAACATATTACCTAATTTTCTAGGCTTTCATGGTGCATCTGCAAATCTAAAATGATGTTTCTCAGCAACTGTTGTGTGGTGAGGAAGTGGGTACGGCATTTGAGATGTTAGTGGTTTATGTGAAGAACATTATTAAAAATTTGAAGCCAGCAGAGGTGTTTCAGTTTATTAGGATTTTGTTTCCCACTTGCTTCTTAATTGTAAATCAAAATGTATATTGATATTTTTTATAGCAAATATCATTGATATTTGTGGCTACATGTATATTGATATTTTTATAGCAAATATCATTGATATCTGTGGCTACATGTATAATCTGAGAAAAAATTATTTTAATTGAAGTGTTGGGTCAGCAAGAAATCAATTCAAGTTGGAAATGAAAAAAGAGATGGCTGGAGCCTTTTCTTAGAAATAAGCAGGTTTTCCTTTTAAACTGGTCTAAGAGCTCCGTGTGTGTGTGTGTGTGTGTGTGTGTGTGTGTGTGTATGGCGCAATGTTATAGATTAGGTTTTGGTCCTTAAGGCATGATGCTCACTCAGAATGAGCTGCCAGACATAATCTTTTGTGAGAGTGTCACTCTTCATTCTGTCTTGAATAAATAGTACTAGCCAAACAGACACCTGGCTTTTTACTGACTGACAGAAGTTACAGAAATAAAACCAAGTTTATGACTTGGTTATACTCTCGAGTGGCTGTTGCAACCAGACCTATTCTTTAGAATAATAAAAAAAGAGTTTCTCCCGCAAAGCAATGCTGTGACCAGCTGCTATCCAAGAACCTCTATCCTTCTGTCAGAAAGAAAAGATCTACATAATTAATCATCTAGTAGCACAGAAATAAAGGCATTGCAACACAGGCAAATAGTTCATAAATGTTGGCATTTATATGTCAGAAGGCTATTGTTGTGTGACAATGTTTGTTTTCAGTGACATTATTTCTCAATTTAAAAAAAAATCAACAAAATTCATTTCACTGCAGTTTTGGTAACAGTGTCATAGCATATGAAATATGGAATTGCTTTTGTAAGGCTCCCATTAACTCCCTTACAAATCCCTGCTGCAGTGGCTATGCTGTAAATTTGTCTTCTGAAGCTGAGGAAATCTAAGCCTTCCTTAACAGAATAAACAAGACTGTTAGTTCTCTTGGCAACTCTCTCCTGACCTCAGACTAGAGGTAAATGGGTCACAGGAAAATAGGTGAGTGAATAAAAATACTTTAAACTGACCCACGGGAGAGATACCATGGGGAGAAACACCAGCTTGCTTATCTGTACTTGATTTAAAAAAAAATAAAATTATAATTTTCACTTATATACATTACAATCATTTAACCATAATTTTAACATTTTCAATTTCGACTCCCTTCTCCCTCTTTCTTCAGTTCCTTACATTTATTTTCGTCCTTTCCTGCATACTCCAAATTGCCTTAACTTATTCTTTTAATCGTCTATTCTCTCATGTTTACAGTTTGTTTGTTAATACTCAATAAACCCCTTCCATTGCTTTCTGAAAAATTTGTTGTTCTTGATTTCTTAATTCTTCCAGTAAGTTTCGCCATTTCTGCATACTCTATTAGTTTCTATAGCCAATCTTCTTTCATTGGGACCTCTTCATCATTCCACTTTGGGGCTGTACTTGATTTTTGTGTGCATGGTAATGCACTCACACATCTGTTCGCTGCATCTGTGCAGAGCATGCCCTGGAAACTTTCAAGAGTAGAAGTTCAGGATAAGACACTCATGCCTTTTCCCTCAAGGTACAATGATTTAATTGCTGCACATGCCTCAAGGGGGGAAATAATGTCCTTTGCCTCATGACTGAGACACGAAAAACGTCCCAGTTGAGAATGAGGCATCTTTAGCGGGAAAGGGTATGTGAGCTGTGATCATCTAAAGTAACATCAATTAGTGACTGGTATTCAGGCAAAAAACAGCAACACCCTGCTTAGAAAGTTCTAATGAATTATACATCAGACCTTGCTCATACACCCAAGGTGTAAAGCTTTATGAACATCATTACATTGGGTCACGCAGGTAAACATGGCTTTTTTGGAAGAAACGTAAATTCTATCAACTGGGCAGGATGAAGCCCTCTAAACATGTGGCAATTGAAAGGTGCTTTCCATGTCAGGAAAACATGCAGAAGAACCAAATCTTGACTGAGATGCAAACAAATACCATTATCGAAGTATAAAAACACTTTATCTTGATGGTTGCAAAGATATGGTAAGTCACAGAATAAGTCACATGCTAGCTGATGTAACAGCTGCCAAAAGGGCAATTTTAAATTATAACAAATAAGTGTCATGTGCCCATGGGTGAGCCAACAACCCAAGTACAAGGGAGGTGGAAGCAAGTGAACTCAAAGGCCATAATATCAGATGTCCACAAAATTCACTTCCAGAGAAAAGCACAGAAATATGATGACCAATCAGTTCCTGCAACCTTGTTTAGCAAATTCCTTCCCCTGAGGGCAGGATTTATTTCCTAAACAGATGAGGCAGCCATCACAGCTGTTGGAGATCTGTATCTTAGTTCCATCACTGTGAATACTTGGGAAACAAGACCCACTGCCCCATAGGTGCACAGGGCAAAGGAAGAAGCGACCTGATTAAAATAAACAACCACAAACCATGAACAAACCATCTAATTAATGTAAATCGAGTAAGTAAAAGTTTCCTAACAAACCACAAGACAGGGACTTAATAAAGCTCACTGAAGAGAATCTCCACTAGGAAGGTTTCTTCAATGTGACTGTTGTATCAGTCAAAAGAAAACTGAAGGAAAGAGTTTTCCTCCTCCTTGAGGCATGTACAATAGGTAAGATATTTTTGCTTGAAGAGATGGACCATGTGTACTAGTTCACAGGTTTCAGCTTTAGTAAGCTCTACACAGGTACCTAACACACATGTATGTCTGCACAGGGAGCATGAAGAAGAATAAATGGCTTTCAAAATAAAAGCATGGTTGTCACCTGGATCCCCAGCATGGATAATCAATGCAAGATACGTATTACATTGAGTGAGAAGTTGCAGATCTGGGTTAGTCCTGGCCTAAGAAGGTCTGGCCTAAGAAGCACAAATGTGTTCAGGTCTGGAAGGAGCTCATCTTGGGTGGCTCTTCTATCACCCTTGAGAAACGTTTTTAATGTATGGGTATAGCTCCTTCTCAAACTTGTCATCAGATCTTATATGGGAAGCATTAAAAAAATGCTGAACAATCTGATTTCCTTTTCTGAACTGGAATGATCCACAGGACATGAAATTATTTTTCTGTGAACAAATGCATTTGCATAGCAACAGAACATATAATATCTATGCTTCCTTCCAGTCTTATGGAAAGGGTGGTAGTGATGTAGACATTCGTTAACTAAGAAGTGATTATTGTTATTGGATAATGATTCTTTTGAGAAGCATTTCTATACCTTGAACAACTGTATAGGATGCCTCCACGGAGGAGAGATTGGTAATTACAGTGACATCATCGTCCCGGTTGGAGTTTTCAATATCAATAGTAATGGACTTTTCCATTTCACGATGAAGGCTGGTTACTACACCAGTAGGGCGAGTCACATTAGTTAGGCGTCCTTCGTGGTCATAACTAAAAGATGCAAGAAAGAAGTCCCACATATTTAACTTTTCAAAAATGAACAGAGCCAATATATACATGTACTTTCTGAAGTTAAAAAATATGAAACAGATGTGAAAGTCTAGAGAATGGAAATGAAAATATCACAGGAGCAAATTATTACAGCAAAGATGAATGGTGTACAATATTTTTTCAGTATCAAAACCAAGGATGCACCAGCATTTTAGAGAAACAATTAACTGTTAGATTCATGTGCCAAGGCAAATAGAACCCTAGGACCAGAAAGGAGTATGCTGCATCTAGCAAACTTTTGGGGATGCCTTTTCCCCTATGAATCTTCCTGGAGAATGGTTATTTGGATACTCAGTTTTAATTCCTGATATATTTACAGAGTGCAAGAACATCTTCTCTTTGCCTCTGCTTACTGAGCAACCATTCTTTCCATTTTCCCCTCATAAGATAAACTAAAAACATATTGCAGAGAATTTCATTCTTCAAAGTGTGCAGTGACATTATCTGCCTGGAAATGTCTGTGAGAGGGACAGCAGAAATTTCAGCTGGGAGAAGGAAGAATAAGCAAAGTCCAAATGTCACTCTTGGAAACGTTAAAATCTAAATTGCAAAAAAAGCAATAAATTTTAAAAGCTTTAAATGTAAATAATTTAACATACAAAAATAGTAACATTTTTACCTACATTTCAGAAGAGTCAGCACACAGGTGCATATCAGGGCATTGTATCTCAGGCAAACCACTTCTGTTCATGTGCTTCCTTCTCCTGATATGCACTTGTGCAATAACTCATCTAAGATATATCATAGTTTGCCACTGCACCTGAACCAGCAAATTATGTTAGTATCTCACAAAGAACGATTTGCAGTTTTGGTTTGGACAGCAAATACAACCTATAGTTAGTGGTTACATCCACTACATTCCAAATCGTGTCTTGCTATGAAATGCAATAACCAGAGTGTGCTATGTAAGGTGTGAGGTCTGAATTTTATCATGTTTTTCTCACTGTGACTTGGTATTATGTGTGAAATGAGCCAGTGAATAGGACCAATAAGTTGGCCACAGATAAAAGTGATCTTTAGGGAAAACTGTGTGTCCTGATTTCCTTGTTTCTGTAGTTATTTTGGTTGGTATGGAAGTTGCTGACTCCCATCCAGGGCCGTAGCTGGGGTGTGTGTGAGGTGGGCCCCCACCAGGGGTGCAAGAGATGGGGTTGCAAAAAATCAGCTAAAAATATGTCCATAAATATAAATATCAATTATTGCCTCATAAGAAATGGTTTTAAATAGAGGGTGAATTGAATGGGTGGAAATGGGGGGTTGGGGTTGGAGGAGAGGCGGAAAGAGCAGCTAATTTGTCCGTGGCTAGGGGGCACAATCTGGGTGGTTCTGCCAGGGGCGGAAGATCACCTAGCTACGGTTCTGCTCCCACCGTGGGGGAGCAGCCTCTGGACAAGTTCGGGATCTGCTGTGACCAAATGTTGTACATTTTGAAGATAAAGATACTCTACTTTGGAGGAATCTTTACTCTGCAGTTATTGCAGCTCCAATTGAAATACATAATGCTACACTCAGTGATAAGGTTAGGCAGATCTTGGTGTCAGAAGGGCAGAGGCGCAGTTTTGACAGAGAGGGCCAGTTTTCCCCTCCTCACTCTTGTGGCAACCTCAGAGGCATTTGCTATACTGATGCCAGAGGCTGTGAGGTCACTAGGGTCAAAAGGAGGGGATGCCAGGGAGAGGAGCAGGGAAAGGCATGGATCCAAAGAATGCATAGCCTCCCCAGTCCCAACACCCCCCCCCCCAAGTTAGCAAGAAAATTACACCAGCCCAGGACATAGCTGTCAACTTACAGATTTGAAAATAAGGGACCAGCAGCCTCGAATATCATGATGCACCCCTGAGGGGGAAAAGGGAGAGACGGAGACGCAGCAGCTCGTGCGCGCACTCTCTCTCGCAGCGGAGGACCCCAAGCCGCTGCTTCCCTCCCGAGTCGGGCGAGCATGAAACCCGGGAAAATTAAGGGACATCATCAATAAGGGACAGCAGTGGGACACGGTGCTGGGATAAGGGAGTTTCCCGCCAAAGAGGGACGGTTGACAGCTATGGCCCAGGAGCTGATGTAATCCAATCTTGCTTATTTCCTTCCCTTTGTGACAGGACACTGAATAAGGCAGAAAAATCACCTTCAGCCTCAGTCCCCACAGACCCCTAAGCCTCAGAATTGCAGCCTTAATGTGTGTGTGTGTTTATTTCGTCTACCTAGCCTTCACAATCCTTGATGGCAGGGATTGCCTTTCTTCCTCCTTTTTTCTGCTCTGTGAGACTTTTTTGGCTGCAGAACAGAATTTAAAAAAAAATCTCAAGATGAATTAATAAACAAATATGCAAGCAGAAGGGGTTCAGAAATAAGCAATACCATTTTATCAGGAGGAGAACCTCACAAAAAGAACTACTGAGAAAAAGTGGGTGGTATCTACTCCTGAAGCAATAGAAAACACCAATCATTGTTCGGGGAATAGAGCTATTAATGCCTTCTCTCATGGCATAACTGGATTTAATAAAGCAATTTAAAATTATGTATATGATAAAAATTACTTCATTTGGCAGAAGAAAAAAGTCATTTGGTGCAAATTGCTTTGATCATTTTTTTAAAAAAACCTCTGGATCAGCAATTTTTTGGGAGGAGCAGAAAATTAATGTTATCTGTTTCTCAAGAGACATGGGGGGGGGAGCAAGGGGGAATAGTGATGTGTTAATGAGGCACTAATAACTGAAACTGGCAAATTGTCCCATTGTGTAACTCTTTCTAGACTTGTCCAGGAGGAAAGGTAAGCAGCAGACTGAATAGCATATGGGGAATGGCAGCTGCTGTCCTGCTTGTCATCATCTGGAAATGAGTTCTCCTGACTGGGTTGCGTTAGGTGCTCAATAATGTGACTTAATTATTGCACGGACCCAGGCAGTAGGCAGCTATAAATACATTTATTAAGCAATAACTATGATGGAGCAGGACATTTCCTGGGAACTGATGAGCGGCTGGGAGGAGTTAGTATCTTAGAAATGCTGGAGAGTCATTAATCTGAAGAAAATGCCCTGATCTAGGAACATTAGTTAGAGGAAACTGAGGATGGGGAGGAGAATGGGATCACTTTATGGCCATGGTAGTTTCTTTCAGCATGTGGTGTTTATTTCTAAATGATGTAATGTATCACTACTAATTAGCCCTATGGTTAAAATAATTGCCAGGCATTCACATGTCAGATTCTACACCATGTTCATTAATTTAGGAGAAACTGGTTTACATTGGTTTACATGAATGAGACTCTTAATCTCAGGGCTGTGGGTTCGAGGCTCACGTTGGACAAAAGATTCCTGCATTACAGGGGGTTGTACTAGTTGACCTTCAGCGTCCCTTCCAACTCTGAAATTCTATGATTCCATGAATCCTGCTACTATTTTCCCTAACGTATTTCAGGTTGCTCAAATTGCTCCTAGTATCTTGGATTGTTTTGGGTGTCCCTTATGCATGGTTATGCCTGACTGCTATATTTGTTCTTGTAAATCTTACATTTGCATGTGACAATTCATTCCCTAGTGGGCTTAGCCAGCAACTTGGCATTTAAAATATACAAGGCTCAGCAGAATGTACATGGAACATTTTAGCCAATATACCAATTAGACTGTTTTCGCATCATCCACAGTCACAAAATTCTGAACAATTGAAGTCAATCCTATTCAGTGTTTTCAAAATAGGTGAGTTATTCTATAGGACACAGGAGCACCTAACTCTGCCATTATCTAATGGGAGCTCTCTAAAGTGTGACCCCTCCAAAGTTACACTGCCCAAATCTGCTGTTAGTTATTACCTTAATCATAAATTTTTATTATTCACCAAATAAGCATTTCTTTCTTTTTGTAACCACGGTTAGCTTTAAAAGGTGTATATTTGTATGCCTGCACTAGTGAGCCTAAACCCCCCCAACAAACTATGTAGTACAGAATCATAGAATCATACTGTTGGAAGGGATACCGGGGGGTCATCTAGTCCAACCTCGTGCAATGTAGGAATCTCAATGCATGACAGATGGCCATCCAAGCTCTGCTTAAAAACCTCCAGTAGTTTACTGTTCATGAAACCGCTTCATGTTACTCTAGATGAAGCCTGTTTCAATATCATTGTAAACTGTCTTTCAGACAAGGAATGACAAGGTGGTCACACATCTCCTGGTTCAAAAAATAATAATGTAACTCCATCAGCAAGATCCATGAAACACACATTTACAAGTGGCTATTCTACAAAATGATCAGCAGGTGGCAGTGCTCTCCTACTCCATTGAAAAACTCCATCAAAACCTAAAAAAAGAGATCGCTTTAGAAATGATAGTTAGTTTCCAACTATATCAGCTATGTGACTTTTTATGTCCTTGAATATAGTTGTATGGTGTACACATTATGGGGGTATATACTTTGAAGACGTAACGATGAATAATTACCAACAAGTAGCCTGATCTAATGGTGCCCTGAGTATTCTAAAAAGTAAGGTTTATTTTTTAGGGTGTGGGGGAGACATGAAACATACATAGGGTGTCTTTGCAACAGTTTTTTTCCTCAAGAAAAGCTGAAATGGTTATATTCATTTTCTGGAGGACGCACTGATAAAATGAAGAGGAATGTACTTCACCACAATGTTTGTTTGATGTCTGTAGACACATTAGTCCAGTGCATATGTAAAAACCTCTACACACACCACTCTTCTGCTACAGCCACAAGGAGATTCGAAGAATCCACTACCTAGCTGAAACTAACTCTATTCTGTCATTATGTCTGAACCAGTGAATTTTGGTTTGTTAAAACTAAGGAAGCTTGAAGAATTTGGCTTTTATTAATTCCAGTGCAAACAGACCTGATCCACAACTCCTGTACTAACTGAAACATAATTATCACACTTCTCTGAATTCTGTAATACAGTTCTTGGCTCTCAAAGCATACCAAAATGCATTATAATGTGCATTTTAGTAAAAGAAAAAAAGTGTAGAAATGCATTTTCATTCTGTGACAGAACAGCATTTAAACACATATTTAAATACACATTTTCATGCAGATTTTTTTAAAAAAAATGCAGACTAATGCAGAAATGAGATAGAATGTATGCAAAATTGATATGGATCATAAATAGTTTAAACTAGCATTTATTGAAACAACCCAGGATAATAAGTCTGGGTTTGACCTTGGCCTGTTTCAGTAAGCCACAGTATAAACTAAAGACAGCTTGACCCAGTCTGAATGTAACAAGAAATGACAATTAGTTTAAACCAGGAAATGGATGCTTCCAATTTATTTGTGGCTGCATCAGAGGAGAAATAAACAACCAAATATGCAAGCCTGAGGCTTGCCCAGGCTCACTCACGTATTTCTAAACAATAGCTTAGCATTATTATCGCTGAACTGAGCCGCTGTGAGGAACACTGGGCTGACCATACTTAAGTGAAGCAGAAGGCTAGGGTGCTTCCTTGCGCATAGATCTGCTGCTTGTCCAGACTTCCCCTTAAGATGGAAGCTTTCCCCAGCAAGCAGATCTATTGCAAAAAGAAAAAAAGTTTTGTTTGCTTTTTTATACCAAACGTCCATACAAACATATATAAGCATGAAAATAGTAGGGGTGGGATTCAATACTAGAGAAAAGTCACTGACGTTAATGAACATGGAGCCACAATTTAAGAAGGATATTGAGAAGCTGGAAAATGCGCAGTGGCCACCACAATACTCAAGGTAAGGGTCTGGAAACCAAACCTTATGAGAAATGGCTGAGGGAGTTGAGGATGTTTAGCTTGGGGGGGGGGGAGGGAAGGAGACCCGAGAGGAGAGATGATAGCCATCTTCAAGTATCCTAAGGGCTGTCACATGAAAGATGGAGCAAGCTTGTTTTCTCCTGCTCCGGAGGGTAGGACTTGAACCAATGGCTTCAAGTGACAAGAAAGGAGATTCTGACTAAACATCAGGAAGAACTTTCTGACAGTAAGAGCTGTTTGACAGTGGAACAGATTCTCTGGGCAGGTTGTGGACTCTGCTTTCTTGGAGGTTTTTAAGCAGAGGATGGATGGTCACCTGTCATGGATGCTTTAGTTGAGATTTCTGCATTACAGGGGGTTGGACTAGATGACTCTCAGGATCCCTTCCAACTTTTCAATTCTATGATTCGTTTATGAAATGACTTAGGTTAATTAATTTCAATTGGTAGACTGAGTAGGGTTTGGTTTAACACAACCCAAGAGCCCAGATTCAAGTAACCTGGCACTAGTGGAAGCCAGTGTGAGGGCTCCCTGCTAGCACAATGGCACTTTCCCTCATCTCCTCCCTCCAAATCTGGTCTGGAGGTTCAGGAGAACCCCAAGAACAGCATGCAGGAGCATTGTCTGGCAAAAAGGAACGCCTGTGCTGATGGAACGATGAGAAGAGTGTGACACTGAATTCTTACCAAGGTAAATATGTTGATACAATAAATAACACAATAAATAATACAATTGTAATTAATCACCAGTGGGAAGCACATTAATCATAGTAATCCTTACATATTGTACCTACAAAATGGAAAAGAAAAACAAATCAGAGTAATGTTAAGGGTGTATGTAAGCTAATAGTAAACATTTAGATCATTCTTTTAAACTCTCAAAAATAAATAAAATTTATTTTAGGGGGCAATAGAAAAAAGGGAAAAAAGTAAACCAAAACCCAGCTTACTGATCATATTGTTCCTAACAGAGCATGTGGCTGAAGTGCTTCCTGTACCTTGCCATTCTTGTAGTGAATAAACAAGCTCCATTTATGTATAAACAAATCATTTTGTTGCTTCCTCTCTCTTAACCTTATCACATTGGTTAGTTTGACCATGTAGCCTAATCCCATATACCATTTCTTAATAGATGGTGGATTAATCTTTTTCCATTTACAACTGACAGATAACTGGGTGGCTGTCAATAAGTGCTATCAAAAGCAATCTTATCTTGGAAAATAATTGATTTCCAACAGTGGGGATGGATACTTCCCTGACAAGGACTCTACAGTACTTATGAATACTAACCACCCCAGCCTACTGTGTCACATGGCAGGTTGATGTGCTTTCTTAGAAGGGTGTGAACTCCATATAAAGGACAAGAGATGCCACATAACTATCAGTAGGCAGCTAAACATTTTACCCTTAATCACCTACATCTGCATATTCATATTTTTCATAATCAGTATTTGCAGAATGTCACTTACTTGAAGAAATTTTCAACACTGGTAAAATATATAGCTGAGGACGATCTTTGGAAAAACATTGGTTAATGACACTGGTTTTCTTGTGCAGACACGCATGCACACGCACACGCACCCTATTATCTTATCTGTCATCTGTTTCAGTTAAAGAGGAAATTTTGTCTTTCTCATCTACTAGTTCCTGAAACGAGTGTAATTTTGAGCTCTCTAGAAATTATATAAGTCACACTGAATTTCTTTCAGATACCTTAGGATCCAATTTCCTCAACAATCTGAGGAAAGAGCAATCAGCAAAGTCAATCAATGCTTTATCTGCCCAGATAGAGCACGGTCCCAATATCCTGCCCATTTGAACAGCAAGACTTGTCATCTGAGTTCCAAAAGAAACTGCAGTATTGAAATCCCTGGAGAAAGAAAGCTTAGTAGGGTGTAGCCATCATTTATTAGGTTATGAGTTGGGCAGAGCAAGTATGGGAAATATTCTCTGTCGTGGCATGCAGGATCATGAAAGCTGGGTCCTATCCTGGCAGCTGCTATACATATGCATGCATCCTAAACATCCATAAATTGTAGTTGCATTTTAGGCTGCTGGGCACTGTAGCACAACTGCTTCTCCAAAGGACATTCAAAACATTAGCAGTTATCCAAATTCACTTGAATGTCATTACCGTATTCTCTGAGCTGCACTGCAAAGATGTGCACATTTGTAAATAAATAAATAAAATTTAAAGGCAGATATTCTAGGGAAGGGCCAGAGCTCAGTATTAGACTATCTGTCTTGCATGCATAAGGTTTGAAGCTCAATCCAGGGAGGGATGGGAATGTCCTATCTGCAATCATAGGAGCTGCTGCCTGTGAGCATAGGCAATGCTAAGCTAGATGAACTGCTGATCTGACTCTGTATAAGGCAGTTTTATATGTTCCTATGCTTTTCTCTAAAACGAAGACCACCAGTTAATTCACAGGATGGTTCTTCTCTGTATAATTCTCCACCCGTCTATCCTTACCTGAAAATTCTTTCACCCATCTCAAGCCTCCTCCTTTGACCTTGCCAAATCTGGACCTTGAAAAGCAGTTTTCAATTACGCAGAAATCCCCCAAAGGAATTTAGAGTAGATTATGCCAAATACGAAAATGTGTGCAAAACTAGTGGTCTTTTGAGGCACAGAATATGCTGCCTTGTCCTTGAACCATCATGAAGTTCTACCTGTTTATCAGCTAGACACAAAATGAATGTGCAACATTATTTTGAAAAGAGCCTTACTCATAAAAGGTCGTCCATGCTGTCTCATCACTTTTTGTTGCCAAGAGACCACTGCTCCCATGATAAGTCATTAATCCAAGTTCCAAGGTCTGGGTTGACACTACCTTAAGCCCACCATTTGTGCCAACAGCAAGAGTCACTATTTGATTGTCGGGCATTAGAAAATGACGTGGTGCTCCATTGGTATCCCGCCGAATTTTTAGAGAGTTGCCATTGTTATCAATCACCTCCGTCACATCATTATCGGCACTATAGGTGAAATTATATAGATATTCTCCCGTAACAAGGCTGAGGGTATATTGGTGGATACCGTCAATGTTGAAGACATACAGTTCCTGCTCTCCCGGAGATGCAATTTCATATTGGTTGAAAGAGTTAAGAACAGGTTTGTTTTTGCTGACAGCCCTGATACGTATATTTCCAAGATCTGCTATGTAAATAGTGCCATCTGGTGCCACAGCTAAGGAGGATGGGGTATTTAAGATGGCATCAGTGGCATAAGCATCATCGCCAGCATAACAATTACAGTTGACATCATTTTTGCAGTCGCAGTCTGAAGCTGCCCCAGCCAAGAGGCAAATCTCGCCATTCGTGGTGACCTGGCGAAGCCGGTTAATTTTTTTCTCATCTGTTTCACTGATGTAAAGAATTCCAGTGTGTGAGATGGCAATGGCACTGGCTGACTCCAGTGCAGAATGAATGGCCAGTTTGCTGAGAGAGTAGTCTATACCAGGAACCTGGCAGTGCATTGGACGGCCAGCAATGATGCTAACCTGATGGTTCTCGGTGATCCGCAAAATGACATTGTTCTCCAGTACATACAGGGAGTTATCCATTGGATTAACAGCAAGGTCAGTCGGCCACTCCAGGCGCACCTACAAGAGGCACAATAAATTAGTACTGGTTTTAGAACAATCTGGACATTTCTTTGAACACATATAAATTATGTACTGAGATTCCTGCATTCAGGGGGGTTGGACTAGATAACCCACAGGGTCCCTTCCAACTCTACAATTCTATTATTCTATGTATGAAATAACAACTAATTGCTCAAATCTTAACTGAGCAACTCAAAGAGCTACGCTGTGTGTAGTTCACTTGGACACATTTCTTTTCTCTATTTATTAAAACTACACACAGTGCTTACACTGAGTAATGATATATGCAGTACATGGGACTAAACACTTCAAAGATATATAGGAAAAGCAAAGCCAATTAAACACAATATGACCACAGCTCTATTTTTCTATCACTGAGATATGTCATCTGCTGCAGAGAAAACTTGTTTGTTATATCAGTAACTGTATTTCATCATCAATACATTCAAAACCCCTTTTCCCCATCAGATTGGAATACACAGTGTTACCTAGGGAGAACAACTAGGCATTTATCCAAAATAAATAACCATCTGTTTTATTACAAACAAGAAGTAACACTCTACCTGGGTAACATCCATGCTGGAATCACAGCTTAGTGGCCGAACAGCAGTTAGGTCATTAGAGCCAAGCAGAGTTGATATTATTCCATTCTGATCAACTTTTCGGATCATTGTAGCATCAACAAAATACATAAGGCCATACTTATCTACTGCAATTCCTACCAGGGTGCAAAGAAAGTAAAAATTAGTTGTCTGACCTCATGGTTTGCTGATAAATTCACCAATTATTGTAGCTGTCCCTCACTTGTAAGTATTTGCTTCTGACTTTTTGAGCCGAAGTACGACGCCATTTCAACCACCTCAAAAGTACTGCTCCATTAGAGTAAATGAAATCTTTGGTTCTAAATTCTCAACAAATTAATTTACAAGCTAACAGTAACACCACTAGTTTCCTGGTATTATATACAAATATATAAAGCTGACACTACTTTTCAATTTATTTTTTTGCAGAAAATAAACTAATTGAAATAACTGTCCATCTAGTCCGCTGTGTATATGTACAGTCTTAGTATCTGTTTGTTCTCTATGCTGTAATAAATCTGAGCTTTCGTTGCCCCACCAAAAACTGTACTACTGTAGATATTGTAGCCAATCTCCAGTCATTAGGCAAGGCAACCTCCCCCTGGTGCACTGTGACTCCAGTCACAAGTTATTTGTAAATACATTTTGGCTGGATACCCATGTGCATATGCATGTGTGTATATGCCTGAACAAGTACATGTGTAAACACTACCTTCTTATCCTTTAAGTGCTTCTTCCTTTCCTTCAGATGTTACTGTCCTTGAGCTACAGAAGCATGGGCACCAAGGCAGTTTTGGTAAGGAAAAGTACCACCAGTTATGCTGCCTACATCATGTAAGGTAATAGCTTCTGTGTTTGGTGCCACTAAGGTGAATTTAATTAGCACAATGAAAGAAACCTCATGCTGCGGAAAAAGCTAGAGGACTTCATATTGGTTTATTTTAAGAGGAACAATCAAGTTATAAAATTAATGTTTATCATTTTTATATTGAAAAATACCCTAAGTGTTTGAATGTCAGATTTTTATGGTTCGCTTCAGCTGTGCTTTTCAAATTTATTGAGTCAGAATTATTTATTTATATGAGCCACTGAAGCTGGAATTTATACTCTTCCAATAGGTAGACATTTCTTTTATACAGTGTTTGTTTATATTTCTTCTGCTCTACTTTCATTCATTCCCAAAGGGAAGACTAGCTGAAGCGTAGGCACTTAGGCTGCAGTTTTTTTAAGTGCAATATTGACAAGCAAGCAAAGGAAACATTAACCTAAGAACCATTATTCCATACAATCTTTTCATTTTTTTAAAAAAATTACATATTATTAAAATGGAAAATAAAGTCTGGCTTTTGTTTCTTTTGCAGAAACAGGATATAGACCAGACAGTGCCAACCACCTTTGCCCAAAATAACAGACACTTTTGCATCTCCAAAAAGATTTTGCTTCAGACAATCCTGACTGTTTGTACTTCTTCTCCACAATGGAATGCGAAGGTTATTGTTGTTTTGCAAAGGAACAGGGGCTGCAAGCAAACCCCATGAAAAGAATTGTCTGTGGGAAACACTTGCCAACCTGCTGTGATTCAACCAGAGATTAAAAAATAAGTCAGCAAGCAGTGTTTTAATTGCCAGATAATTATACAGTGGTACGTCGGGTTACATGCGCTTCAGGTTACAGATTGTGCTAACCCAGAAATAGTACCTCGGGTTAAGAACTTTGCTTCAGGATGAGAACAGAAATTGTGCTCTGGAGGCACGGTGGCAGCAGGAGGCCCCATTAGCTAAAGTGGTGCTTCAGGATAAGAACAGTTTCAGGTTAAGAACGGCCCTCCGGAATGAATTAAGTACTTAACCCGAGGTACCACAGTATATAGATTCAGTCTAGCTTCAGATTATAGTTTGTGCAACCTTTTACATCCCTTACCTCGTGGGCTCATTAAAGTTGCATCCACTGCTTTCCCTCCGTCACCACACCTGGCTTCATCAAAAGGCAGACACTGCTCCCCTGTACCTGCCACTACTTCAGAATTTCCAGCTAGGTCTTTTGCACCAGTAAGGGTTTTGACTTTGTAAATACGGCGGCTGTTGGTGTCTGATACATAGAGTGAGCCCGAAACAGGATCCACAGCTAGGTAGTACTTGTGGGCAGGGTTGTTGCTTTAGAAGAGAAGAAAGAGAAAACACAATGGCTAAACCAGACCCCACAAAGCATAGTTCTTGTCAGTAATGAACTGGGATATGACAGGGATAGTCTTGGGCAAGAAATGTAGATAGTATCAGTCCCACCACCCTTCTGTCTGAGGGTGACTCCCACCCTCCACCCCACAGTGTAACATTAGGTTTGGCAAAGCCTGCCCTTTTCTCAGTCCCATCCCTTAATTTGGTTATATTAGAGTAGAGGTTGGGTGTGAGAAACTCAGCATCAAATCCCTTCTGTGCCACTTGTTGGCCTGGAGCAAGTTGCTATCTCTGAGCCTGCTCTTACTTCACAGGTTGCTGTGAGGACTACATAGGTAATGCCATGGATACCATCTTGGATGAAGGGCTGGATAAAAAAGTGACAAATAAATAAATGAATCTGAACAGGGGCTGCTGGGTAGAAGGTAGCGACATAGCAACTTATGTAATTTAATAAACTCTGGCAAGGTGTCCCATCTCAAATTATGTCTGCAATCCCATGCACACTTTATAGAAAAGAAGTTCTGTTGAATTCAGTGGGATTTACTTCTGAGTAAACTTGCACAGGATTGGGCTAGATGCGTTAGACACTGGCTCTTAACAGCTACACTCACTAACTGTTAGGAAGTGTCTGCCTTGTATAAGACCAGTTCACCTTGGCTTCTAGTCAATCTTCCTCTGAATATTACATCATTCTGTATCTTTTTGACAACTGGAAATTGTTTTATATCTCAATAATTTGGACACTGAAGATATATATGGTTCTCATTAGCTTCCATTTATGGATTGCTTTTTACCACCCATGTGAATCCATCTATTTTACAGAGCATGGCTGTTTCATTTAGGTACAGAGCTTTGAAAAATAATGTAGCCACAAATGCAAAATATATGGGAAGCCAACGTGAGATGTCTTCTGACAAGAAGTTGTAAATTATTTTTGAAAAAAGGTACAGCATCTGTGCTTCCTCGTAAAATCTTTAGCTGTCTTCCCACTGTGCCAAATAATAGAATACACTACAGCCTGCCCTGAAGCTGCATAAAAGACGAATAATCTCATAATTTTTAATTGCAGTCCTTTCCCTTCTCATTCTTCACTCTTCATAGATATGTTTTTTAAAATAAAGAGTTCTGTAACGCTTTATAATAAGATGGTCAGTTTGTGATGGTTAGAGGTTAACACTACCATTTAGGTATTCCAAGATGCTGACCTCACATTTAAGGTTAGTACTGAAGAAGCAAGACAGAAAAGTCTTTCTTATTACTCAGAATAAAAACATTTTAAATCATTCTCCGTCTGGTAAACCCTATGCTGTGGACTACTTCCACATTACTTTGAGAAAAGACTGACATACATCCTATATCTATCTATCTATCTATCTATCTATCTATCTATCTATCTATCTATCTTCTTGCCTTTTTACTCCACTTTTCTTCTGTCATGGAACCCAAGGTGCTGTACAAGTAGTTCCCAGATGGTCATTTAGTCATGTACTGACCAGACCAAGGCCTGCTCAGCTGCAGCAAGATGCTGGCCTCATGTGCTTTCAGAACACAACCAGGGCATCCTAAGGGTGGTGGAATTGAGTTTTATGCACATTCTCTGCCCTGAAAACAAATGCCTCAAAATGAAGCAAATGCATGTTGACACCATTCCATCACACTTCTGAATGCATGTATGTTTTCACCCTCAATCTGACATAAAACCCTTTGCTGCACTATCTAAGTATGTACTTTGTGACACTGAAACACTGTCCTGATTTTTTCTTTTCCTTTAAACTCTAAAGACACAGATGGAAAAACAGCTAAGATTCCAAATCTGTGTATTTGTGACATAAAAACACCAGTATAGTGGCAAAAGTGGTAGCCAGCTTTTAGTTTCTAAACTGTGAACTACTGGATTCGGGCATTATAGGGGTCCTGTAATAAGGAGACAGCAACAATGCCCTTGCTTGCCCCATCCTATCTGTCAAATTTCCATCGCATGGCTCCACCGCGAACATGCTATACAGGAGTATAGCAGGCTCAGCACTGCAGACCTTATTCTCCAATGCCTGAAGACAGCTGGGATCTCAATGGTGGGAGGCAGGGCAAACTGCAATCCACACAATTCTGTGAGAGCTTTCACATCTGAAAGGGCCTTGTGGGGGCTTTACAATTTGAAGTCTTACTTCCTAATCGCAAATGTTTTGGGATAACAATGGTTACTCTGTAGGAGGGAAGATTTATTTTATGATTTATAAAGTATTTATAGATATCCCCTCATATAAAATATCCAACAAAATTAGCAGCATATCCTCAGAAGTACATTTGAACATGAGAAAAGCTCTGCTGGATTAGACCAAAGCTCTGTCTAGTCCTATGGCAAATCTACCAAGACAAATGGAAAGGCAGTAGCTTTCTTTTGCTGTTGTTCCCCATTGATTTGGGGATACTATATAGCCATCATGACTAGTAGCCATTGATAGCTATATCATTCCGGAATTTGTCTAATCTTGTTTAAAAGCTATCTGTTGTGGGCTATCATTGCATCTTGTAGAAGTGAATTCCATAGTCAACTATTCACTTTATGAAAAAGTACTTTCCCCTTTTACAATTATTTCACTATTGAGATACCTTGGGGTATTAAAAACAGGTTTTGAGACTGGGCTCTTGGTCATATTGTTATTAAAATGGGATTCCTGGAAAAGTCATGAATATATCAGGGAGAGGGGGAGGTAAGAGTGTAAAAGTCCTGAACCATGCACTAAAGTGTTGAGTATTTAAAATGCTCCTTTTCTTGTACCTCCTTCATAGGTTATTTGATGGAGAATACAATGGCAACAAAATGGTTCACTGAGCACAAGATATTCATTCACTACTATGCAACAAACAGAAGTGGAGTGGAAAGATGTTGCTACTGCACTCTAATTTGGAAGCAGGAATAGACTGCAGATTCCTATTTTATAGGTTGCATGCTTTTGTCTTATTTCTGCCCATGTCACTCAGGTGTATCAACAGCCCTCTGGTTATCTCACACCACCCCAACAAGTCTCCAAGAAATCATAGCTAAAGGTTGTAATACATTGCTGCAGAGAAGATGCTGATAATATATCCATCTCTAAGAGGACAACTTATAGGCCTCTGGTCAATTGCTAACATCAACTGATATCGCTAACATCACCATTACTTTCTTTGGTGAGGCACAATTGGATGATTTTGTTTCCCTTGTCAGAAATAGGATCCAGTGCTAACTGCAGCAGTACAAGCAATAGCTTGTGCCCCCAAAATTAATGTACATCAATAGAATTGGGCTGTAGCAGTCAAGCTTATAATGCCTTAGTTTTGAGGTAAACCTGTTTTTTCCTGTGTCTTCATACCATAGAAAGCCCATTATATTATTTGTGCAAGGCTGCAGTGCTAACTGAAACAAGCAACAAGTTCCCCAGATTTGACAGTAAGCTAAGCTAATGTTCTGCTGAAGTTTCCCCCCTATCTTGTGGGGTCAGTGGATGTCTTGAAGTATTACCTTATTTCTAATAAATCTGTTTTGACAGCTGTTCGAGGTGTGGAGCCAGTGAGCCACCTGCAAATTTAGAAATGTCAGCCTCAGCTATTCAAATAGACAACTGGACTAAATGGAGAAGTTCCTGCACAAACATGCCTGGCTAAAAACAGGCAGATGTAATGAGTATTTTAAACAAGATTTCTGCAGATGCCAGCCATGGGTGATATGGGGCAAACTTCTTTAAAAGCCAGTAGAGGCTTTAAAAATCAGCAGGACAAAGACAGAAAGTGAATGATCTAGTTATTTCTCTGCAGTTGGACCTACTGGCCTCTGAAGAGCCACAGTCTTGGATTTTTGAGATAAACAAAACCAAACCCCATGAGCAAGGGGTTATGTTGAGACAAGTACAGAAGTAGGCATTCTTGCGGACAGAATAGTTAGGTGGTGTTACCCCGATTTTTGGAGGATGTCTGTGGATGAAGATATAGATACGACAAAAATCCAATCTTTTGTTAATTGTTTTCAGAGGGAGCACCTGTGACATTGTGAGACTCTTATAGTCCTATCCTATGGTTACCCTGGTAAATATGTTTTTAGGGCAGGCCACTACAACTGCCATCCTAGCACAATATCATAACATGCAATGTTGCAATAGTATTGCAAGCTGCACAAGTATGTGTTAAAACTGGACTAAGGACAATAACCATACAGCCAAAGATGTTCCCTGGCACAGAAGTGGAGCATGTGGGAGAGAGACAGCGTAGGGGTCTGGTAGAACTGGGCTCCTAACCTGGGTAATCCAGTTTGCCCCTTTGACTGCAGAGCCCTATTATGAATACTGCTTCTTGGTAATACTGGAATATTGGGAGAATAAAATGCTGAGATGCTTCCGCTTAGGTATTTAGTGCAGCATTGCTATGTTTTGTTAATTCACTTTTTATGGGGTGTGTGCATGATGTTGCCATCCAGTCATTGCCATCCTAGTTCTTTTGCCCTTTCTCACAAAACAAAAAGTTTGAAAAATAAGAGAGTGGTACAATCTCCATAGCTGTAAATGACCCCTTTTTGCAATTCTATCTTTTTAAAATGATGGGGTTCTTATGTGGGTAGGGATGTAGTGGACAGAGGAACCTATTAAGCTTAGCACACACATACTGTACTTTCTGTGTGGGCAGTGCAGCTATTTTATTACCCCCTTTTTAAAAACCAATTTTATAGTCAAAAATTATTTCAATGCTATTAAAAACACACACATAACAGTGAAATACCACTTAAATGAAAGGTTGTTATAACATTATGATGCTATAAATGCATTTTTTAAAGTTGTGGGTGAACATATCAGACGACACAGCAATTTCTCCAAAGCATCTCTTTATTTGTAACCTGGAACAGAACTGGACTGAAGGGCTCAGTCAGCCTGCTTATATAGAGCTCCAGAACCTTGTTACTGTAACAACTTTCTAAAACTATCCAATCATTGAATGTCACTTTCGATCCTTCATTTGCATAACTATCTACAGTATGCATCCAATTACTGAACGTCACTTTCAATCCTTCATTTGCATAACTATCTACAGTATCCCCCTGCTGGCCCAGGGGGAGAACTTCAGTACATAACAGGAAATACAAAAACCCTTTTGAGCAGCTGCCATTTTAGCAAGATGGTTAATGGTGTTGATCTTAATCAGTATTATTTTAAAATTATATATTCTGGGTGGGATTCACCTAACAAATACAGTCAACAGAAGCCCTCTGCAGGGGCTTCCATTTGCGCATTTAGGTTTCCCCCACCTTCTTCCCCACTAAATTTGCTTGGGTTGCCCAGAAAATCCCGCAAAACAGCTTGCAGTGTGAGGGGGCATAGTTCCACCTGACAGGATGATATGTTCACATCAACAAAATGTTCAGCATAGAGTGATGTTGAATTCCATCCTTTGTTAATTATTCTTTTAATGACTAGAACTACACACACCGCAAACAGCCACAAATACAACCACAATTTCATCATTCCTCCTTCCTAGTTCAGTATCCTTTAATATAAATATGCTAATATAGGCGGCCCCTCCGGTCTCTTTGGGGCTTCCTCTGCCCTCTATGAAGTCCTCTTTGGGCTCCAAGGAGGGTCTCTTTGTGAGCCACAAGGATTCTCCAGCTCTCTCTCACCATTTGCTGGTTTGAATCTATTTATTTAATTATTCTCGGCACCACGCATATACGCAGTCTCATGTGAGTCAATCGTGTGTAAGTAGGATGTGAGTCAATCGTGTGTAAGTTGGTGGATATTTCCACCAAATTTGCCACACATCTGTTTTATAGTATTTATACCTCCAGCATTCAGCTTATCATTAGAGTTTTGTAATGCTATAATATAATAAGGTCATAATACTCTAAACCCACACATTATCAAACTCCTTTCTGGTCACCGCCTTTAATCGCCTTTCTAACCAACTTTGATTTTCATCATTGTGTTGTTACAATACAGCAGCATTTTCATTTAAGTGGTGTTTGACTATTCTTATATATATCTGATCATTTCCTGAGGCTGATGGGAGTTGTAATATGACAATATCTGGTGGGTACCACATTAGCTACCCCTGACATGCACCAAAAGTATAACTTTTCCATGTTTGGGACAACAGAAGCAAATTTGTGATATTGGTAATGTTAAGCAATGAGCACAGTTGTGCACTTGTGCACATGTCTCCTTTATTTCCAATACACTATTTTTTTCTTTTATGTCCATTTATCGGGTCAAATGCTTTCCTTTTAACACTTATATTAAGAAGATTCTTTTTTCAAATAGACAGCATTGACTTCACAGGAAACTTAGGAAATATAGCTTCCCCTTATTTTCTACTTTGATATATTAACACACACCTTTTTTTAATTAACAGCTACCACTAAACTTAGTTCTAACCAATACAAATGCATTCCTTTTTGAACACTGATGTACTGATTTATTTATTTTTTTACTCTTTAGCATATGGATACCAGTTTTTGTCAGTTACAAGCAGCTACAGCTTGTGTGGCACTCACCACAGCATCTACTCAGACAAAAGAAGGTACTTAAAGAGTAAGCCAGGAAGTGAGGGAAACGGCAGGAAGTAACATCATTTTGGCCACAGTGTGGATATATTAATAGAGCCCTGGGCTCTCCTAGCATACACATCACACCCTTCAACAACATGAATTCCATCTAATTAATCTAGAAGCTTCATTTTTTTGTTTCCACAGGTTCATGCCACAGTTGGCAACTTACAATACATATTTTCAGTCATTGTGAAAGAGGAGAGCAATTATATTTATCAAACACAGCAGGAGGCTTACACTATCTCAGACACCAAGTTTGAGTTACAGGGCCAATATATTTATCCTGGTCCAACTGGGTTGATGAGCTAATACCTTGAGTGTTTAGTGTAATGTTTTATTTGTTTTATTTTGCAGTAAATTAACTTTTGAATACAGGCAGCTCCAGGAATTGCCACTGGTGCCAGCAAGCAGATGCATGAGTGTTTCATGCTTCTACTGTGCTTCTACTGTAATGTCCAAGATGTACATGCACCTAAAGAGTGAGCAGAGAAACTGACCAAGAAAGGAATTAACTATTTTGCAAAAGAATTCAAACTCTATTTGAAATAATAACAGATCAACCAACTAATATTGTATTAAAAGGGAGGGAGGAGCTGAATCAAGAAAAAAATTAATGAGTTGGAAATGAGTTTTTGACCCATTTCCAGTTCATTAGTGCCTTCTGAACCCTCTCCAGAATTTACAAAAGCCACTGCTGTAGTTTGCCTCAACCATTTAAGCCAATTACAGACTGCAGGGAGAAGTGCTCATATAAAAGTTAACTTGGGGTTCATTATACTTGCATTCCATTAGACATTCCTAATTGCTGTCAGAACTTATTTGGTTGCTTTTTGACTGCAGTGTATAATTGCTAATGCTTATCATATTCATATCACACAATTAGCATATTAATGTTGCTATATTTGATACATTTAAAACAGAACATTGCAAAAGAAGCACAACAGAAAAAGTAAACACAATGGAACAAACTATAGTAAATAACGATTGTGGTTTTGGTCTTACCTATGTTTAAATTCTTTATTTCTTTATAGGAAAGAAACAGAAAAGAAAGAGGGGGGAAAGGAGAACAGTTAGCTGAAGTAAAGGCTATAAAGCAAACATAACATTTTATCTTATGCGACAAGAAGACATGGCAAAGGAAACCTCTTTTTAGCTTTAGCCTTAGGTTAATTTAAGGATGAAGCACAACAGTCACAAGATAGTTCCCTGCTGGAATAGCCCCTCAAGGCATTTTTTTTTGTAAGAAACTTTCTGGATCACTGAAAAAACGTCATGTGTAAAACCGTCCTGTCTTTTATACTGACAGTGAAAAGAGTTGGCAGCTGCCTGTCAGCAGGCTTGATGCAGTGTAGGCCTGACAAAAGTGAAATGTGCTAATATCCTTTCCATTCAAACAATTGAACCACAAGAGTTTTTAAACCCTGAGCCCATCTCTACTTTGCAACTGGCTTTCCTCTTTAGTCCCTAAAATTGTCACTTAAGGCAGGTTTGACTGTCAGTGCAGTTATTCATCTTATGTGCTGTCTAACTGAGCAGAAGTGCTGTTTTATAACAGAGCAAAGCGACACTGAGCTTTGTAAATTCACACAGTATTAATCAGTGTTTATCTCAGCACTGTAAGATGAGATTTTATATTAAATTTTAGGGTCAGGATGTATATATATATATCACACATATATGTGCATACATATGCCAATACTAATACCAATACCTATTTATCTTGCAATGTTTGTAAGCCATGCTGTGGGATGCCTGTTTTGCTATATACATGAGAACAAAAGTTGAGCCCTTTCAAATCAATCACTGGGTTAGTGCAGTCCAGAATCCTATTTCTTACAGTAACCACAACTAGATACTTCAAAGTAGCCTACAATCAAGACATAACAGCAACAAATTCCAGGAAATGGTATTCAGTGGCATACTGAAACGTGACTGTGCTCATTATGTTATCAGGCAGTTATATGTGATCACACTTTCAATCACATTTGCCTCTGCAAAAGTTTCAGCTGTCTTGGTCATACTGCTGCGTTTAAAACAGCTGCACGACCCATAATTTCCTTCTAAAATCCTTTAATTTTTCATACAACAAATGTTTCATTTTGGGGAGTTTTGCCCTGCTTTTGTTGCACTATAGAGCAAGATTACCTCTCCAGACAGGAGTAATGCAGTAACACCTGGGAAGGACTGCAGAACAACCAACAAAGAGGAACTATATGTGGATGATTCAGTTATAAATCCACCACTAATACACTGTTATTGTGTCAATCACGTGTTGCAGAATACACCTGCCCAAAAACCACCAGTCTGGAGGAACCCTAAATATAACTATCCATCTTGTGTATGGGGGAGGAGCCCATCTGATTCCAGGTGGCCTTAGTAGAAAATGGTGCGGCTAAACTGCTGCTTGAATTCCTACTGCAATCCTTGGAAGAAGGGATAAGGCAACTTCAAATATACTCTGATCCAGCCGCCTTCCTAAACTGAGTCATTCATGTTTACATACTAAGCTACAGTGGCAGGTAGTGCTGAAAGCAACAATGATATAGGAAAACTAGAAAGAAGGGCCAAGTTCAAAGGCATTTGTAGCGGTGCAAATAGCAGCAGAATTACCTTAATTCCAAAATGCTAGTGACATTCCTAGAAGGAAAGATGCGCCGAATGTAGTTGAAATCCCCGACAAACAGGCTTCCATCAATTCCTACCGCAAGCGCCACAGGGGCCAGAAGTTTGTTTCCTTCGGCAAGACCATTGCAACTTGGACAGGAAATGCTCCTTCGACGACCGTTTCCCATGATGCTGGAGATTACAGCAGGCTGCTGCGTTAGAAACTGATTCTCCCCACTACCTTTGTGTAGAATACCTAAGAAGAAGAAAAGCAAGGACTTACAATAATTCATAACAAATGACTGTTAAGTGGCTGAGCCAGTTTACCACTGGTGACTGTTTAGGATCCAACACATCCACTGACTCCTTTCCCCCCAGTATAGGTCCAAACCACTTTATGCTATGTCCCTTGCCCTCTTGCTTGCAGCTGCCACTAGCAACTGTTTCTTTTCACTCAGCCCTGGTCACAGCTGTTTCACTTTTTGTTCCCCTGTAGCAGGGGTGGGGAACCTATGGATGGTACTGACTACAGCAGACCCACCCATGAGGTAAGGTGAGGCAGCAGACTTCAATGTAGGTCTTTCCTCCCCCTCTTGTTCCTGATGAAGATCTTCACTCACCCCTTCTTCCTTGGCGGGGAGGTCAGCACAATTTTGTGGTTCACTTCAGAGGCCAATATTTCTTGGGCCAGCCCTGACTACAACTCCCATCATACCTGATCGCTGGCCATGCTGGCTGGGACCGATGGGAGTTGGAATAAAACACTTTCCATTCTTGATATTTAAAGTGTGGTTTATGGTGACCTGCTTCACGTGTTGTGCACAGGGAGGTTTTGCTTGTGTGTGTGAATGAACATTTAAACATGAAACCTGCCACACGTGTCTCAAAGAACTTGATGATCCTTGGGGTCCCTTTGAACTCTAGAATTTATGAAAGTGATAAAGTGCAAGAAAACCTTTGCCGCTTGAATCCTTGCACAAAGTGGCCCCAAGAAGCACTTTTAGGAGAACTATACACCTCACAAATTGTAGAAATAAGAATATGCATGGTGAGGTGTAGAAGGGAAGAGAATATCAATATTATATTCCATTCTTATATGGAGCTTCTGGTGGTCTCCCATTAATGGAGGAATTACCGTATTTTTCACTCTATAGGACGCACTTTTTCCCTTCTAGAAAGTAAGGGAAAATGTGTGTGTGTCTTATGGAACGAATGCAGGTTGCACGGTTAAGCCCAAAGCCAGAACAGGGAGATGGAGTGCTGCGCAGCACTCTGTCTCGCTGTTCTAGCTTGGGGATGGCTGCGCAAAGCCTCCGTAGGGCAGTGGGGTGCCTTCACCCCGCTGCCCTGCGGAGGCTTCAAAGGCTGTCCCCGAAGCCAGAACAGCGAGACGGAGCGCTGCGCAGCCCTCAGTCTCACTGTTCTAGCTTGGGGGTGGCTGCGCAAAGCCTCCGCAGGGCAGCGGGGTGCCTTCACCCCGCTGTTCTGCAGAGGCTTCAAAGGAAGCCTTTGGAGCACAGCAGGACCTCGCGCTGCGCTCCAAAGGCTTCGGGTTCCTTTCGCTGAAGCCAGGAGAGTCTTGCCTTTGGAGCGCAGCGGGACCTTGCACTCCAAATGTTTTGGGTTTCGTTTGCTGAAGCCGGGAGAGCAAGACTCTCTTGTCTTCAACAGAGAGGGAGAGCTGCGCAGCGCCCCTTCAGCGAAGCAGGAGGAGAAATGGAAGGGGCTCCGTTTCTCCTGCCGCTTCGCTGAAGGGGTGCTGAGCAGAGAGGGGGAGATTTTTTTTTCTTGTTCTCCCCCTCTAAAGCAAGGTGCGTCCTATGGTCGGGTGCGTCCTATAGAGCGAAAAATACGGTAGGTTTCTATTTGCCTTTCACAGTTTCTTAGTTTCATAAATGCTGCAATGGCAAAGTCAGTGAATTTGTGTTCCCTTGCCCGCTGGCCACCCAGCAACCTATCTGCTATCACTTCTCATTCCAGGCGTTCTGTGCAAGGTGGTCTTGGATATCAGCTGCATCCAGTGCTGCCTTGCAGCAGTTAATACTGTTCGCAAGGTCTAGTGTGGCAGCTGCTGCTTGTGTGGACTTCTAGCCGCTAATGTAATACAAAAAGGCCAAAGGCACTGGCCAAAGGCAGACAGAGAACTCTCAATATATTTCAACTGTTTGCTGCAGTGTGCTTTAAACCAGTCAATGAACACCATATATAATGCTTATGGTTGGCATGCAAATAATCGCTTGTGTGAGTACCACCCATCAGATGTCAGCACAAGCACTCCTTGATATTCTGGAGGCAACCATGAGAATAGGGCTTGCACCCAAAGCTTAAACACATATTAAAATTGGTGAACTTACCACTTTTTATATTAAGCACATGATGTTTTTCCAAAGACCAGCCCCCTAGATTTGAGGGGTCAAGTTCAAATCCTTGGAGCAGGGAAGTTCTTTTCTCCCATAAAATCAGACTAGGACAGGTCTCATACTCAAATCCCACAGATACTGAAAAATATGTATCAATAATCAGTGATTGTGAATGATTTGTCCTCTACCACAAACTACTGTTCCCAATATATTATCTTTTATTCTGAATTAAATTCAGATAACTGACTGCAGTTGACTGAAAAACTTGATTCACTTATACCCAGGGGAACTATAGATCCTGATAGTTTGGGGAAGGGGTGGGAGCAAATGACTGTTTTAATGAGGGAGAAATAGGGGGGAAGTCAGTTATGATGAAAAGGCTAGATTCTATTTTTAATTAACTGGCTGTTCAGCACTGACTGTATTCAATATATATGCTCAATACAGTATGTGATTATGAAAAAAGTGAAAAAGAGTGTTAATACATTAACTGATGCACTAAATATACAGTAGTGAGATTTCTTCATGTGAAGACCTTTAGAAATTATAAATTGCAATCGATCACTCCTACCAAATTGACTTTGCCCTTGCTCCAAATTTAACATGAACCTATTTATTGTTTACTGTAATAGTTATTTATGGAATCTGAAGAAGCCACCCATTATGTGGTACCAAACGGGTTTGCCACTGCACTTTTACTGAGAAAAAAGCCACAGTCCACACTGGCTTCCTGATATTTCTTGTGGTAAGCACAGTGCATAATATATATTTTTAATGCACACACGAACAGTTTTGTGAGTATATATTAAAACACTGAGTTCCTTACATATATATTTTTTACCAGAAAGCTTGTGTGTTGTAGTGGATGGAAAGTCAAACTAGGCCTAATAGAAACTGGATGCAATGCATCGTTCAGGAATGAAGCTCAGTTGTGGCCTAATGAAGTTCTCTCTAAGCTTCATCTAGCTCACTGTATGAGGAAAACATGTAAACTGTCCTAAGCTCCTCCAAAATACAAATATGATAAATCAATAAACAAGCTAAGTATTATCTTCGAACACACAAAGGACACATGTGACATCAGTTATGCTGTAATGGCTTTTTTTTCCAGATGAAATTTAAGATACTGCTGTTAGCATAACAGCCAATACTTAAAACCCGCAAAATGTGAATCTGATGGCTTACCTACAGCATCTGAGAGCCCATAAACCTTCTGGCCATAAGCATCTGTTTTGTCCCAAATAAAAGTGTAAGCCAAGTTGGGAGATGCTTGAAATGACTTTTGAAAAAGATGTCCTTCCACTGCAACCATCAGATGTACTTTAATTAAGTTCAGAGGCACAAGTGATTGTGTCATGGTGATCTTAAGCAAAGATTTGTATCCAGCAGTACGGGAACTCAGATAGCAGAGTTTTATGTTGGAGCCTGGGACTTCAATTTCTTCATGAAGAACCTGAGTGAGAACGCAAAGCACACTTCAAATATGCACCGGAAGAGAGTTTTTAAAAAAAAAATAATAAAAAAAGATATATCATGTGTTTTATTTCAAGACTGATGACTTTTTGCTGCTGAGATGTTTTAATCTGGTCTTCCTGCAATGGCCCAATTTAAAGTAAGATTTCTGGATATTTTGGTCACTTTTATAGTTTATTTTTTTTAAAAAACCACACTTCTGGTAGATGTGTAAAAAGGAAACACATGTTGTCAGCAAGGACAGACACAAGTCTGACACGTATTTGTTTCGTTACTACAATAATTCTATGTACATGAAATACTCATGCCTGTCTTTATGGATGTGATTAAGACTTTCGCCTCCAGAAGTTTTGTACCCAATTTTGTTCAGAAATGCAATGTCAGAAATGGCCACAAAGAATGTCTAGACAAGCATTTCACCATTTCAAGTCCAAATTAAAGATTTTAATCTGATTTAAACATTATGCAGCAGCAACATTTACTGTATTTATATTAGTGTTTGATGAATACCAAATATGCGAAGGGTTGAGCGTCTCCCCATGCCAGTGAGCCCTGGCCAGCCATGGCCCCCAACTTGTGCCTGCTATATATTCTGAAGTATTTGGATATGTGTGTCTCCCCCTTCACACTTTCGGCACGATCACCTGCTTGTGGCTGTTTTTACATTCATGCTTGATACCTGAGTCTCTGGAACAATGGGGTTTCGGCCAGGAGCATCACTGAAGAATGTGGAGAGTGGAGATGAGATTATAACTGGATCAGGCCGGATAAAACCACTTAAATCACAGCTAGGAATGGAATTCTCTTCAGTCTTCATTGCAAGTGTATCCATGGCATAGAAGCTGTTCCATGGCAGCCATACTGTCCTCTCTTGGCTCATGAATGGTGCTCGCTCAAAGTGTAGAGTTAGAGATGCTCCTCCATTCGCAATCAAGTCAAACCTAGTAAAGTTTGAAGTTCACATCAGGAATAATTCTAGAGTGAGACAAGGGAATAGGCCAGCCTTTACCAACTTGGTGCCCCCCCCCCAGATTATTGGTCATGCTGGCTGAGATTGGGAGTTGTAGTCCAAAACATCTTGAGGTCACCAGGTTTGGTAAGGCTAGAACAGACAATGAAACGTAGGAGAGTATCGAATAATGAATGATCAAGACCTGTTGGAGGCAATTGCTGACTTAGGTTATACCTAGATCAACAACAGTTGGCTCACTGGCGGCACATCATATTAACCATCAACCCACACTGCCGTATTTATGTGAATCTAATGCACTATTGAATCTAATGTGCACCTCAATTTTTAAAACCTTGAAACCAAAAAAGTATTTGCTGGCAAATGTAAATGCCCCATCAAATCTAATGCGCACCCTAATTTCCGCAACGTAATTTGGCCTAAAAAGGTGCGCGTTACATTTGTGTAAATACGGTATATGTACAAGGTGGGGCTGTGGCATAATGCAATATCCTGCAAAAAATGTGTAGTTGCTGGTGTGACTGTAGTGCTGTATATACACTGATTCAAAAAGTTTAGGATGTAGCTGAACCTTTGAACAACAAGGGAGTGTGTTAAAAAAAGTAAATTTACACATTTATTTAGAAGGTTTCGTAGCTCATCCTTCCCTTCAAATCAGAGCACAGAGTAATTTACAACGCATGAGATTGCAGAGAAGATTAATAGATTCTTGCATCTATCTTCACTTCAACAGATGTGGGAAAATCCCTGTGCCTGATCTAACATTCTCAGAAGGGGAGTCTGAAGAACACATGCAAATAGTGGTGATGAGATGAATTCTAAGTCTTTATTGACAAAGTAAAAACTAGCAACTCGCTGCCTCCTGATGATATTCACCTGAGAACAAGACTTGCTAAAGAAGAATCAGCATGGCTCCTGTAAAAGTAAGTCTTGTCTAACAAACTTTTCAGAGTGTATTTGAGTGTCAATAAGCATGTGGGTACAGGTGATCCTGTAGACACTGTGCACTTGACCTTTCAACAATTTTTTGATCAAGTTCTTTCCCATAGTCTCTTGACAGTCATATGATAACAGGACAGGTTTTATCCTCTTATGGAACAGTTACTAGCTAAGGGACAAATAGTTCTCATGATAGAGAGATGTAGGAAGTGGGTTCCCCCATGAATCTGTATGGGAACTGGTGCTTTTTAAGTTGTTCATAAATGATGTGAAATTACAGGTGAGCAGTGAGGTGACCAAGTTTGCTGATGACACCAAATTAATCAGGGTGCTAAAAACAGATAGTAATTGTGAGGCTCTTCAAAATTGCATTAAAATGGCAAATGTGGTACAGTGTAAAGGTAAAGGTAAAGGGACCCCTGACCATTAGGTCCAGTCGTGGCCGACTCTGGGGTTGCGGCGCTCATCTCGCTTTACTGGCCGAGGGAGCCGGCATACAGCTTCCGGGTCATGTGGCCAGCATGACTAAGCCACTTCTGGTGAACCAGAGTAGCGCACGGAAATGCCGTTTACCTTCCAGCCAGAGCGGTACCTATTTATCTAGTTGCACTTTGACGTTCTTTCGAACTGCTAGGTTGGCAGGAGCAGGGACCGAGCAATGGGAGCTCACCCTGTCACGGGGATTCGAACCGCTGACCTGATCGGCAAGCCCTAGGCTCAGTGGTTTAACCCACAGTGCCACCCGCAAAACAACAACAACCCCAATTTCACATATATGCTTATGGGGTGTGAGCTGCTGATGACCAAACAGGAAAGTGATATTGTGGTGGATAGCCAGATGAAAATGATGATCTAGCACTTATGAAAAAGGTGAACTGCATATTAGGGATCATTAAGAAAGGGAAAGAAAATTAAACTGCCAATATCATAACACCTTTATACAAATATATGGTGTGACCACACTTGGTATACTGTGTACAATTCTAGTTGCTGCACTGCAAAAAAAGATATTGCAGAGCTGGAAAAGTGCAACCAAAGCTATCAAGGGGCTGGAACAAATCCCCTACAAGTGAGATCATGTGGAGATACTTAATTTAGAAAAAAGGGAGAAAGGGGAAATTATGTAAAATTATGTATAAAATTATGCATGGTGTAGGGAAAGTAGATGAAGATATGGTCTTCCTCTCATAATACTAGAACAAAGGGTCATCCACTGAAGGATTTATTTGAAGCAGCATTTATATACTGCTAAATCACAAAACATATCAAAGTGGTATACAACATTAAAAATATTAAAAAACCATACAAAGATTAAAAGCAATTTAAAAACAAATATGCTAAAAACAAGCATCAATAAACCATTGTGAGAGATGCACTCTTAATTTCCTGCATAGGCGTGGCAGAATAAAAAAAGTTTTCAGCAGGCGTTTAAAAGTTGGCATAGAAGGTGCCTGCTGAATGTCTATTGACAGTGTATTCCACAGCACCGAGCCAATGACACTAAAGGCTCAGGCTTTTTTTTTTTTTTTTACACATTGCATAGTTAAACTTTGGGACTGCAGTGGTGGCCACCAACTTGGATGGCTTTTAAAGAAAGGATCAAACAAATTCTTGGAGGACAAGAGTATCAATTATTAGTAGTAATGAAGGTTGTATTATTTTTCTATCAATGGCAGCACACCTCAAAATACCAGCTGCTGGGGATCAAAAATGTGATAGTGCTATTGTGTTCATGTCCTGCTTGTGGGCTTCCTATGGACATCTGGTTGGTCACTGTGGGAACTGAATGTTGGATTACATCCAGAAAGGTTCTTCTATAGAAGAAATGTGAGACCTGTGTATATATTTTACTTATCTGCTGTTCACATGTTGTCATGATAGAAGTCATAGATGCAGATATAGCCTAGTAACTACTACTACAACAACAACAACAACAACAACATCATATTTTTTGTATACAGTGATACCTTGTTTATAACCATAATCTGTTCCGGAGGTCTGGTTGTAAACCAAAACAGGTTGTAACCCAAGGTGTGCTTTCGCCAGTGCCCCCCCCAATTGGTTGTAATAACAAAAGAAAAGGTTTGTAATCCAAAAAAAGGGACACACACTTCAGGGTTTGACGTGGTTGTAATCCAAGATGGTTGTAATCCAAAACGGTTGCAAACCAAGGTACCACTGTACTGCCCTTCATGCAAAGATCAAAGGGGAGTTAATGATACAATATGGATATGTATTGTATGTATAGCCTGAAACAATGTCTGTAATACTAGGAATCCTCTTCCCTTCTGGGAGCTCTAAAAATGACAGTTCAATAAGGTTCACCACTAAATAATTTTAAGCACCCTCACAAAAATTCCAATGGTTCCATGAGGAAATCATGAAAGTTTTATAATAGTTTAGAAGAGTAGTACAGAGATGGTCTTAAATGAGTATGCAGGATGACATCTACAAAATATTATCAGATTCCACGTAAATGTTTTTGTGATTTAATCCTAGCCATCCTTTCATTAGGTTGTGGCAGATGGCAGAGAGCAATGATGGAAATTTGCATGACTGCTCTCTGTGCTGGATCAATTTCAAAATGAAGAAAATGTTTCTCTCCAGAATTTAAAAACACTAAACATTTCCTCTAATGAACCTAGTAAACCTGTGGTTTTCAAAATGAGAGATTGGCTTTCCTAGGGAGGTGAAGACATCTGGTAGAGAAGAGCTAAACCCTCCCAAATACTTGCCATAACTGGAGAGGTCATATTCTCTCCCGTCATTTAATCCAGGAAGCAATACTGTTCTGTACTGCATGCTATCTCTCATTTGTATCAGCAAAGCTGAGAAATGGAGAGTGTAAAGCACTAGTTTCAAACAAGATTGGTTTCTTTTTTACCCCCCCCCCAAAAAAAAACCTGTTACGGATATGGCTCTGAATTGCTTTTTAAAAATTCTGAGTTCTTTCAGAACAGAGACAAGTAGCTTGCCTAACAGGCTGTTTCTCTCCTCCCATGTATACATAGGAAAGTCCAAATATTCATTTTCTTGATTCAAGGATGCATTCTAATGCAAACTTTGAGAATTTCCACTGTGAACATAGAGCTGCTGTTAACAGCCCTTGAAAAAAAGAATGCACATGGGTTTGTGAAACATGGTAAAGCACTGACTGGGGCGTAGCTACCACTATGTTGCTCCTGTGAATAACCCTTGAAAAACAATGCGAATGCATTCATGAAAAACTATAAAACGTTGAATGGCAGGTAGCTTTGAGCAAACAAAATTCTATGAAGCAAAGATACAGATGGAACAATGTAATGTATCAAAGCCCTGAACCACCATGGTTAGTGTGGTATTTGTCCTACATAAAACCTGGAAAGCTTAGTATTGCAGCTGTGCAACAGTAACTTGAAACCACCCCCTAGCTTGGTTTCTGATTAGTTATTCCAATTCAAACTATTTTATATGAGTGCATACTGCTGCAAATAGTCACAATGCCTTTTTCAGAGATGTATTATTTTATTGCCATATCCAATAAATTAGGTAAAGCGTGACATGTTGCGTTTTTGTTTGCGCTGAAGTTGTGTGAACTTCAAATCAGATGATAAATAGGAAAACAGGACACACTTCTTCACGCAGCAGGAAACTGTCTAAGTATATTCAATTATACTCCTTTGATTGTGTTCTGCCCCCAAGAAACTCTGAAGATAGTGGATTTTCCGAAAGGAAAGGGGAAAATAGGAACTTTTAAGATAACGCACTGTTTTATAAAGAACTCCCCACCCCACTCACTGCCCCCCATATGAATGTTATCCTGCCTTGAATTTCAAAATTAAGTATTTCTGGTCTCAGCTGGATATTGCTGTAGCCCACAAATGTTTTCAGAGATATAGTAGAGTTTCTGAGAAAATAAGCTCGACTGCTAACACATTATTTTCAGAAGTCAGCCCTTTCATATTTATTTCAGTTAGTATTCAAATGCCATGTGAAAAATTACTTTTTTGTTTTCTTGAAAGCTCTTTAGCCCAGTAGGAATTCCATACATAATACCACATGGTTTCATTAGATAGCACCACCTGTTAATCTGCACAGATACTGCATACTAAACAGGGCAAACACTAAATGAAGCAAGTAGACTTACGTGCCATCCTGTCGAGTGATGGTATAGCCATACTTGGGAAACTTGACAAATGACACATTGACTCCAACGAGTGGAGTTCCATCTGTAGTCACCACTTGACCTCGTATAAGAGATACAAGACTAGGAAAGAAATGCAATGAAATGTCAGTTCTGAAAGATTATTTGGGAACAAAGAATACTATTCTAGATGTGTTTACTCCTGCACAAATGCACATTCAATCTTGACTCTGATCTCTTCAGTTTCAGGGAACAGACTACAGGAATGTACAGTGGAACCTTGGCTTTTGAACGTAATCCATTCCGGAAAGCTGTTCAACTTCCAAGATGTTTGAAAACCGAAAACTGAAAGCGGAAGCCTCAATTAAATAGGGAAACTCAAAACGGAAGCTGTGTTGGATGTTCGGGTTCTGAATAACGTTCGAAAACCGGAGCATTTACTTCCAGGTTTTTGGCGTCCGGGAGCCAAAACATTTGAAAATGGTGCCATTCAAAAACTGAACTGATTGTATTTAAATTGAGGCCATGTTGGCTTCAATCACTTAGCTATTCTTTTGGTTCTCTTAACATTTCAATGCAGAATAACAAAGTATTCTGGGTTTATGCCTATATGGAACTAGAGTTGAAAGCAAGCATCCTGACGACAGTGTTAGAAAATCACAAGGAAGCCCCTAGAATGAGATTTTACCTCAAGATGGAAGAGAATATCATTTCTAAAAGCAGCAATCCATGTTAAGCCATTATTAAAACTTGTGTCAGAAGTACTTCCCCGTCTCTATAAAATCATATTTTTGGCCATTACCTGCTGTTGAAAGGATTTTCTCCTGGGATTATATGAGTGCTGTCTTTCCCCACTAAAAGCTTGATTCGATCATAGAATGACTTTACAGTTGGTGAACCAGAGTGACTTTGTTGTATAATGTCTAGAGGGTCACGTGAACCACGGCATAGCAGGCTATTCTGACAAGTCGACTGGAGGCAGCAGTCTGGATCAAGGCAGTCAACGAGGCCATCTGAAAGCAAAAACACACAGGCTGTTGTTGTTGTTGTTGTTCATTCATGGATAGAAGTAGCCCCAATGCTTTTGCTGTCTGCAAGCATTCAGATTGGTTGTAGCGCTCAGTTATTTCCATACAATGAAATTACAAGTATCACTGAAAATAATATACGTTGTATATATTAGCTGTACTAACTTATTGCTACCCCCTTGTTTCATATATGGTGTTTGCTGTCTTGGTGTCCTAGACAACATTACTGTATTTAAGATCAACCAGAAATAGGGATTTTTTTCTGTCTGGGGCACAGGACAAGATGATGTCACCCCCTACCCGCTGCCACCCCATATATAAAAGGTGATTAGATTGACAGTTGAATCTTAGTCTGATTCTGGCAATGGGACAAAGTCCTCCCCTTCACCTTGGGACAGTAAACTAGCTTAGGGGCATGGCAGGTAAAGTAGCACACAGAACTTTGTCCACTTTCTACCCCTCAATATTTGATGCATTAGGTGGCTGCCTCATTCTGTCTCTTGATAGGGCGAGCCCTAATCCAAAACTGTTTTGGAAGAACATGTGTGGAGGAAATTCTCAAGGACTGCTAGTAGTGGATGACATGGTGGGTGGCAGCACTTACCTGATCTCAGGTTCGTTGCATTAATGCTGCTTATGGAGAGGTAGAGGAGGAGAAATAAGTGGCTTAGTTTAGACACACCAATGGAGTCAATCTGGTGCTTCAGCTGGTGTGCATGCGCCATGCCATTCTCCCCCCTCCCCACCACTGCTTGGTAAGCAGCAGCAACATGACTCACCAGAGGTCAGGTGAATGCTGCTGCCCCAATGCACCATCCACTACTGGCAACCCCATACCTTTGGAAAGTTTTTTCACTCATAAATCTGCAAAAGGCTGAATATTTACACCTTGAAAATGGGACAAGAAATTTATTCAAACTGAATTTTGTTGGCTATCCAGGGACAGGGCAGGTAATAATACCTTGTGGTGGATTGGGCTATAAGTTCAATAAATAAATAATACTCTGCTTGAGCTTGCGTGGGCTTTATTGTAGACCTTTTCTGTGTTGGTATTCTTACCCATGGACAATGCAAAATGAAACAGTTCTTGATTAGTTCTCCTTGTTGTTTGAGCTGTAGATGTTTTTCTTTTAAGGTCAACCGCCTTTACACGTTAGGATCCCCATTCATCTTGAAGCCTGTTTCTATCATGGAACAAGGATGATCCACCCTGCTCCCTTGCAGTCCATTTGCTACCCACTTTATATAATCAATGTCAGAAAATAATTGGGTTCCAATAATAATTCAAGACAGTTTTTCCATTAAAGCCTGAACACTTTTTCCTTGATATCCTTCCTAGGCTTGTTGTATTTCTACCACTACAGACTGAAAATTGTCTTCTGCTTTTAGTTTGCTCAGTGCTTTTGTTCAGGCAACTGTGAGAGAAGAGAATCCTATCAATACATTAAAGAATCAGAAAGGCAAGACACAGGATAGAAATTACTCCCTTTCCGCAAATTTATATTTACCTGCTCAAGCTATTGTGTCTGTGTGTTTTGCTATGTCTATGGGGGTGAGAATATGTTATGCCTATAATGACCTCATCAAGTTGCATGATTATGGGCTGCAGCGGCTGAACACTTTTGACGACACCATGAACTTTAAATTGGCACACCAATCTCCCAGTGGCCTGTCAGTCATGTGAATAACATCTTCATGCCAGCGAGCCCCCTTGGATATAGTCTGACATTGCAATCTTCAGTAAATTACCCTGTCACTGCCAATCTTACAGTTATCTCGCAAACAATCAAGGAGGCAATCAAACTGTTCTGAAGTACCAGTTCAGGACCTAGGGGGGCTAGAAATGTCTCCATTCAATACCAGTGAGAAACCTGAATATCACTGCTTAGATACTAAATTGAAATATGCACACACCTCTACATAAGAATAATACACTATAGGTTTCATGGTTAGGTCCGTACAAAGAATCCACATTAAAAAAAAATCTAAAATCTCTGACTGGGCAATACTTTTATTAGGCCAACCAAAAAGTAAAAAAAGAAAAGAAGTAAGTTTTCAAGTTCTGTAGAACTCTACATTAGACGGGATGTTTTTTTAAAAAGAGGAGGGCAGGGTGGAGGGAGCTGGTTTAATGTTAAACTTTAATACAGCGCAAGGGTCTTTGCTAGGCCTTTGCTTGGTGCTGAATAAAGAGTTTGCAGAGCTGGCAGTGGGGCATTTGGCAAGTGCTGTGCAAAGCACTTTGGAAGCCCTGTGCTCAGCACTCCCCCAGTGCTGAGCATAGGCCTGGCAAAGCTGTTTCTATAGGGATCTGCTGCATGATCAACAGATAACTCAGTCTTGCAGACAATGCAGCATACTTGAACCCATTGCCCATCACTTAAATACAGCTTTCTGTAGCGGTTGGCTGCAACTAACCCACACCTGATGTGATGCAAAGTTTGGGACAGGTGGGTGTGCTTGGTCTTATAGGCCAAAGTGGGACCCATGCTGGGTCAAATTTGACCCACAGGCTGGAGGTTCAAAACCTACGACTGCATAGAAATCGGCACTGCTCAACTATGATGCATATTCATGTTTTTGCTTGTTTTGTTTAGATGCTTTGGAAACACAAAAGCCCTTTCAATTTCAGCACACTGTCAAATATCTGTGTGAAATTATGATAATGTAATGTACACGGTGACAGGACACATTACAATAGATGACCAAAGAAGATATGAAGTGTACCTGGAGAGAAAACATCCAAAGTGCAAATGCCCATTTCCTATTGACCAATTTCCCATTACTAGGGAAGCACATTCAGGTCTAGCATTAGCAATAGCAAGTCTTTCTGAAACTCTAATGCTGCAATTCTAAACACACTTACTAGGGGGTTAATCCTACTGAACACAGCGGGATTACAATAGAATAACCAAGCACAAGATTGCTTTGCAAATGGGAGCACAAAGGAAAATGTAATATTGAAGAACTTTAGAAAGTCTACAGTCACACCAATTATTCAAACACTCACACATTTTTATATATTACACTGTATACATTTGTATTATCACTATTGATCCTGGGTAATGAGGCATACAAATGAATATATTTTACTCAAGCAATATTTGCTAGTGAGAGTAGGTAACACTTTTAAGTTTCGCATAACTTTATTTGAAAGGAAAATAAGGGTATCTCCAAGCTTAAGAATTATACATTTATTATTCTGCTTAACAGATAAAATACATATTTAGTTTACCTCATTTTCCATTTAAATAAACTTAGGAAACCCTGAAAGTTAACATTCTAATAAACAAGTTGGAATATTAAAGGGAAGATGTTAAAACCTCAAAACCTGATATGTTATAGATGAAAATATAGATCACATAGTCTTACAAATGAAATTCAAATATGTTGGTATTCAGCAAACGCTGCTATGCTTAACCTTCTATTTTTCTGGGGTTAAAACCTTACCCCAGGCACACATATTATTGTGCAATTTACACATAAGTAGATCTGCAGGGTAGCACTTCTAGGACATTGTTACAAATTGTTACCTGTACAACAACGTCCTGAATTTTTAGCCAGTTGTCACTTACCATTTTCCTTCCAGAAACAACACACACACACACACACTTTGCCACTGGCGTGCATTTACTACCCCAGCCAATGTTAGAAAAGCCCCATCATCTCCCCCCCCCATGACAAATGATCAAGGAAAGATCAAGAAAGTGTCAACAGGCTAGCAGAAACTGTATAATATTATTTGGGAACCGTTCTTTAATCAATGGCAGTTTCCTTGAAGGTTTTTTAATGGGTTAGAAAAACATCCCCCAAATTCATTAACATTAGTTTATGTTTGTTTTCAATTGTAATAAAAATAATTCTAGGCAGTTTACAATATTTTCACAATATTTTCACTTTAAATTATATTTTTGTTGTTTGCAACAGAAAATAAAAATCATAGCTAATGAAAAGAACAGAAATGGTGCTGTTTATTCAATATGCAAGAGCAAGCATTCAGCAGAGCCAAATTCTGCCTCTTCTGAGTAAGTTTTTTTTGGCCCTAGAGTATTGGGTATTGTCAAGCACACTTCATCCGACACTGGAGACACAAATATTACCTGCGGTTCACACCCTCTCCCCACCCAGCATACATTGGAAATCTCACTGGGGCAGAAAATCACACACACAACCTTGATGAAGGTTAAGTGCCATTGAAATTATATGATAAATAAATAATTTAAATAATATAATAAAAAATGATGAAATATAGGCTAACCAATTTTTTCATACAATGTATGCATCTGCATGTGCATGCATGCACACAGTATCTCATGTAACATTCCCTAAACTTTAGGGAAAGCTACATTAATATAAGACTACAGTGGAATAAATTAAAAGCAATAGCTTTTGTTCATCCCCTTTCTAAAAGCTTGTCGTGTCAGGAATTTATATTTTTTATGTCAAAAAGTGGTTTTGTAGGAAGATAATTTGTCAAATTGCAGCAGTAAATAATCCGGAATGGAAGCTGAAATAATGAAGAACCTCTATCTGCTTTATAACACAGCTCAACTCAACTATCCCAAGTGGCTAACTCTACTGAACTCAATGTGAGTGATGATTATACCAGTATATAAATATGGTCCCGTTGTTGCAGCAAATTCATACTTGTCTTTTCATTAAACCAGGGGATTATACAGCATCTCCTCCTCCTTGCTTTGCTGCTTCCACAAACTCATGACCCAATCATCAGATTTGTCAATGAAAAGCATTCCTAAGGGAAGCTGGAATGTTCTGGATAAGTAAAAGATATACCAGCTATGACAATTTAATTTACTTTTCCAAAGACTTTAATCAGGAAATAACTAGAGTATTTCTAATCTATTTCCCATCTTATTTTATAACCACTTGTATTTACAGAGACAATTTGGCAAGTAAGTAGGTTAACAACTGATGATTTTTAGCGCACTGTGTTTTAATTGACTAACTAATGGCAAGATGTCTGTGCTATCAACCACAGTTTTGTGAGTTGTTGTTAAATTACATGATTATCACAGTTTTCTGCTGTTATGAGTTTGTGGGTACTAGACACTTATAATCCATGGATTCAGTGAGTGTTAGAATTTAATCAAGCCTTGGGGTCTTAAAATACAGACAACTCTAATCCCTGGATCTAGAAAGTGTTAAACGCTAATTAAGACAGGCTAGCTGCCTCATGAGGTGACTGCCTAGGGGAATGGGCCATTAAGAGGATAAAGGATCAAAGGGACCCAGTGAGAGACAGTAAATCAGTTGGGCCCCTCCATCAACAGATTAAGCCAGAGTGGGTGGAAAAAAGGCTGGGGGCGGGATGCTCACAGCCTCCAAGCCCCTGCCCCCAACTGGCTAAGTTATCACTGTCCGCCCTTACCCCAATGCAGCTGGAGGTGGACAGCGGCAGCCATAACCTCCCCCAGCCACACTGGAAGATGGCGGCCTCCCTGAACCCACTGCAGGCATGGCAACGGCTGCCGACCCAGAGTCCCCGGTTAGTGGATAAAAAGGTAAAGGGAACCCTGACCATTAGGTCCAGTCGTGGCCGACTCTGGGGTTGCAGCGCTCATCTCGCTTTATTGGCCAAGGGATCCGGCGTACAGCTTCCGGGTCATGTGGCCAGCATGACTAAGCCGCTTCTGGCAAACCAGAGCAGCGCACGGAAACGCTGCTTACCTTCCCGCCGGAGCGGTACCTATTTATCTACTTGCACTTTGACGTGCTTTCGAACTGCTAGTTTGCAGGAGCAGGGACCGACGGGAGCTCACCCTGTCGCGGGGATTCGAACCGCCGACCTTCTGATCGGCAAGTCCTAGGCTCTGTGGTTTAACCCACAGCGCCACCTGCGTCCCGCGGTTAGTGGATATTACCTAGTAAAACATTAAAACTCCCCTTTCGTAGTGTGTTATTAGGCTAATAGCCACATGTCATGATAAGTATTTATTTGATGTTTAAACTTGCTAAATATTTGTGAAAACAAAAATTTTTTTTTCCTTCCAGTAGCACCTTAAAGACCAACTAAGTTAGTTCTTGGTATGAGCTTTCGTGTGCATGCACATTTCTTCAGATACACACAGATACACAGATAAATATTTGTGGCTACTGTTCAGCGTATCTAAGAGGACTTTGTATAAATTAGCTGAATGCATACAAACACTTGCATTTCTCTCATTAGTCTCAGTGGCCACTCAAGGAATAATAAATGGATAAGATTACAGATTGTTACAGGATAGCATGATGGCTGTTGTTTAAGCACATGACCAAGTACAGCGGAGGGGATATTTTGTCCTGTAAAGAAGTAGGTATAGCAGGTATTGATGGAGGTACACTACTCATTCAGTCCAAAGAGAACATTGCCTGCTATCTGTAGATGCTCAAGAAACAGAAGCATAGTTGAGGAGGCAACTGACGCCACTGTTTGAGTGACCTGCTTTATGTCTCCTGAATATTGCCACCCTAATAGATGTATTCCCTTTTTCTTTCTTTTTCTTTTCTTTTTGATAACCAGAAGCCTGGAACACAAACCTGGTCCCTGAAAATGATCAGCTGAAACCTCTGGGCCTGCTCAACTGGTTGCAAGTGCCAAGTGCCAATTTTTGAAAATGCTAGCACTAGCTCTACTGGACTCATGTCCTCTGTAGCTGCTTTCCCAACTGAGTCATTGCCAGAATCAATAAAGTTAATGTCAGTAACAGTTTTGGGAAGGCAAGAAGTGCAAAGGCTTTGTTACAAAGTATAAAAGATATTTTCTTTAAGTTAGAAAAACAAGCAAATGAGGATTTAGTGACTCATGCGAAGAACCATATTTGCTGCAGATGCTGCCTATATTTTATACATATTTAAAACTGTCAATAACAGATACCAATTGTTTATTATAGTAGCAATTTTAAAGATGCCTTTGAGAACCAGGTCTATTGTATTTGCTCTAGGGAGCCTTTTTATCTCCTGAGGTATTGTGGGTATTTGTATTGAGAACCTTATAAATCTTTTGTCTGACTTGAATTAGAGACCCCTGCTGTGGCAAAGCTTGATGAGGCAAGCTAAATTACATGATTTGCTTTTGTGCTGTGAAATACTTGTATTATCTTAACTATCACAGGCCTGATGAAATATCAAATCACAGGATTCACTGTTCTATAAAAGCAAAGCTTGTCCAAATAATTATTGCAGAAGGGCAGGATCCACTTTTCCCCTTTCCCTTTCCCCCCCCTTTCATTTCAAAATTATTTGTTCTAAGAAACTTAAAAACACACCCTTACATTCCAATATATGAACAGGGCAAACATGTTCAGAAACAGTATTGCTCTAGAAGTGAATTTACCTATGAAGGGAAGAAAAAATTAATTTACAGCTACAGGCTTAAGTTAGAAATGGAACCAACCCCTGGAAGATTGTGCAGCATACCATGCAAAATTCCCCTCTAATATTATTTTGTGCAAAAGACACAGATTGGGAAACCTGCTGCTCCAGATTGGGCTTCTGTGGTATATTTTCCTTCATATTGAATAGTATTTTCTATGATGTGCAATATTTTGAAAACCAAAACAAGATGTAATTATAAAAAGGAGGGGTTTCTGTTTCTTTGTTTCAATGGGTATTTATGTGATCAATTATTGATTTTAGGCCTTAATCACTGATGGAATGTTTAATTTCATGATATTCCCTCCATTTTTTAAGCTGGTTTCAGACTTTCCAAAAATAGGAGCAAAAGCCTGTAAATTATACATAAATAATGAGATACTCTTTTTAATTTTGTGTGTGTGTGTGTGTGTGCGCGCGCGCATATGCGTAGAGGTAGTAGGAGTGGGAGATAGGCTTAGGGCGGAGAGAGAGAGAAAGAAAGAATATGCCATATCCCAAATTCCTGGAGAAAATCCTCTTAGCTATTATACCAGTGTGTTCTGTGATTTTGGGATATCAGGCTGGCAACTGAAGTACCGTATTTTTTGCTCTATAAGACTCACTTTTTCCCTCCTAAAAAGTAAGGGGAAATGTGTGTGCGTCTTATGGAGCGAATGCAGGCTGCGCAGCTATCCCAGAAGCCAGAACAGCAAGAGGGATTGCTGCTTTCACTGCGCAGCGATCCCTCTTGCTGTTCTGGCTTCTGAGATTCAGATTTTTTTTTTTCTTGTTTTCCTCCTCCAAAAACTAGGTGCGTCTTGTGGTCTGGTGCGTCTTATAGAGCGAAAAATACGGTAAATGGGCAATGCCATATATTTAGATGTTTTATGCCTATGGACATTTCACAATGGCATTTTGCATTATACAAAAATTTCTCAAGACTTTCCAAAGTTTAGGTAGATTTTAATAGGTAGAGTTTTCAATACTAAGAAGGAATATAAGCTAAATAAGCTAAAATAGTGATGAGGAATATTTTGAGTTTCTAGCACAATGCTATATGTACATACTGTTGCACACCACCCCAATCTCTGAGTGGTGTTAGAATCCGGGAATTCCGGGTGCTTAACTACAGTTTGTGTTTCCTTTTGGAATGAGGCACAGTGGAGACTGGGGTCTTTATTTACACATAATACAAACTGAGCCCACGATGGAGGGGTTCACAGCATTAACACCCCAAAACTGTGTTGCTTCCACCATAACCACAGCCTTGGATTCAAACAGAAACCAACCATTACTCTGACTCTCTCTCCAGCCAAAAGCACATGGGACTTTGCAGCTGTCTACTCACATAACCCCAAGGTTTGCAAGCAATCTAATTGTTGCTATTAACACTGGAAATCCAGAAAAGTCTGTACTTGATAATAACTTTTAGCCTTTTGTTATCCTGTGAATCTTGTTTTGAAATATTTTAATTCTCTGAATTAAGTCCATGGTGTTTTAAATGGTTATATGTGCCATTTTGAGAGATTTATAGATTTAATCACAGTACTGTGAGTATTAGATTCGTCATATAATCTTGAATAACTGTTCATAATCCCCACCAAAGATACTTAACAGTTATTTAGACTACTGAGGACTTGATTAGAAGAGGGATTAAATTTTAAAGGATGCTGCAAAGAGTAAATTAATGGACTTCAAACATCTTCTTAAAACCAAAAAAGGATTCTGGAATGAAAGCCTTTAACAGGGAGTTGGCCTCAGGAAAACGCTATCTTTTAATTAGACTGCCACCTTTGGAAAATTATTTTATAAAAAGCCTCACCTTTCACACACACACACACACACACACACACACTTTATATATATAAAAAAAATCAGTTTAATGAAATCAGAAACAAATACCGTATTTCATAAGACACATATACTGTGTCATTCTTCTCCTGGGCACAGAAATTTATTTTATTTCTGTATGAAAAGGTACTTAAATTTTGTTCCACCCCCACAACAGAATACTAGTATGTGACTGAGATTTCACTGCGTCCAGCTGTATTTGTATGATTAATAAGACTAGCAGATATCCATAATTAGGAATACAGAATTCCCCTCCATGGGAAGGACAGCAAAAGCATACCAGAAATAATTATACTTAACTCCTACAGAGATTCTGACCTGAAGATAACCTGCTGAAAGCTTAGAATTCACTCTCTAAACATTTAGTAGAATGGCATTTTTTCTTTTAGTTTGACATTTCTACACCTTGGATCTGATTTATGCCTCATGTAAGGCTGAACATGACCCTGCCTTTATAAAGACGAGAGACTACTTAAAGGTATGATTCTAACTAATAATCTCTATATGACAAACCAAAAGCATCCTTGATTATGTATCTCCTTTGTGAGCAGTTTTCTACCTTTAAGGCTGTAGCAGCTGGACATAAGAACACAAAGAAGGAAGCACAAAGAGAGAAACCACCAGGCATCCTGCCCCCTCCTGCAAACCAGCAGACAGAAAATCTAGTAAACAACACTTTAGCTTCTTTAAATGCTTAAAAGTACAACATTATCACTGTTTTCCACTAAAGATAATTGCCAACAGCCATACAATTATGGAGAAATTCTGGTCAAGGGCACCCTGTGGTGTAACCCTATAAGAATATTGAAGGGAGAAGAAGCATGAAAATTTGTTAACACAGCAGCAGTGTGGAGTAAGGAAACAGGCTACAAGAACAAACGAGTATTGGGTCACAAGTAACTCAAATTCTACAGTTATGGGGATGTCACAGCAGGCAGAGACAAATGGAGAGGTGAAGCTCTATTATGGAAATCGGAAGATTTCTGTTCTTCTGTTATGAAGAACACCCAAAGAATTTAGAAAAAGCAGCTCCAATAGAGATGAAAAATGATATTCGGAGTAGCAGAAAGAATGGCTGGTTTTAACTCTTGGCTCAGTCACAAGTTTCCTCTGTGACATTGGGCAAGTCCTTCAGACATACATTCAAAATACTTTCAGAAGTGGATTACTAAAAGAGCTAGTGGCATGTAGCTGCGGGTATATGTGAAGGTGAGCCTCCAGGATAAATATTTTACATAACAATGAGGCAGCTACTGAGAAGATGCCTGTGTGCTTCTGTTGTAGTAGTTTCTGCAATTTTTCTAGGATTAGAATGTTTCCTCTTCCCATGGCTTCTGAGTACTTGGTCATAATTATTGAATCTATTTGGCAAACTTACTCAAATGCGTATCTTGATGTTCTAGAATAGTTTTTCATGTTGGGAATGCTGCATCAGGGTTTTTATTAAAACATTTAGAAATACTTCTTGAAATGATGACAAGACAAGGAGAAATTTATTAGTTGAAAATGCTGAGCAAATATTTAATGTTTAACAGGGCAATTAGTTTTGTTAATTATCATATGGCACTAGGTACTGTATTGAAGACTTCATGAAAAGTTGATGAATTCTGATCTGAAGTCTACTTTTATCAAATTTTTGAATATGTTGCTTGGAAAGGAATGTTTCAACAATAACATACGTGGCACTGAGAGATTTAGACGTCATTGCATCCACTATTTTTGATCAAATGTCAAGTTAAGTATTCAATATTTCAAATGAAGTAGCAATAAATTATTTCTATTGCAATAAACAATTCAGTTTGTCAGTTTGGGGAAGGGCTAGTTAGAGCTGAAATTATAAATGAAATGATAAATAGATGGAAATGAAATTGACAGGTTCAGGACAGACTATATAGAAAGCCTTTTCTCATGGAAGATATCATTCACACAAAAAATTCATTTTTACATTATCTGGTGATGGCCAAATATTATACAAATCCATGAACAATAGGCATGATAAACCTATTACACATAACTTCTAAGTGAGGCCTCTGTGTTAAGAGGGAACATGGTCCTTGATTATCAGATACTATGAGTAAAGAAAAGGAGATGCCTTTATGACCTGCTTATGACATTTCCAGAGGTAACAAGCTGAATGCCTTAGAACACAGAGTAATGCAAGAGATGGCAGTATGGGCTGAACCACCAAGGCAATTATTCTGTTTTTATTTACATAGCTATTTTGGAGGCAGCCATTCCTGTTTGCAATTCTGGCAAGTATAGTTAGCCCAATAGCTTGAGGGAGACGTATGTCCCCAAGGTTTGTTCCAATACCTTAAAATGTAAGCAAATTATAATGCATTGCATCAGTGCTTTTTGCTTGTCTAGTAGGTTTGAGAAATAGATTGACTGATCCTGGGGCCGAACCCTCGTCAAAACAACCCTGGGTGAAGGAGCAGGATGAATGCTAACGGGGTGGCATTGGGAAGGAGGCGGGAAGGCACCCCCCTAGCCCCTGTGCACCGTGTGAGGGAACCAGTCATGCTGCCCTAAATCCACCTCTGGTGCTAAAATGAAACACTAAATATGGATTAAAATTGTCTGATCAGCAGGACTTTAAAGCACAGCTCAGGGCTCTTGCAAGCCGCCTGCAAAGAGCACTGTGCGGCGCTTTCAGACATCTGATCCGCAGCACTTCAGGAGCCAGGTGTGCAGTGCCTTCAAAACTCCACACACCCCAACTGGCAGGCCTTTAGAAGCCCCTTGTGGGCTTCAGAAGCCTAACCATCTTTTTATCTGCCAACATGTGATGTCCTATATGATTTCAGGTGATTGGCAGCTGGCTTTTCAACTGCATCTCTGAACGTAGAATATAAAGTTTCTTGTGTTACCTTTGTCTAAGATTCTGCCTGTCATCTTTGCTCTAACAAATATTTACAGTACTTTGTAAAGTATCCTACTTAATCAGCTGTATCTTTGCTTGAATAATGTGTAGTGCAGGCTGCTTTTCTGGACTTTTAGGTCATAAAGGGTGCATACCTGAAGACAGGACCGAGTCCTAAAGTTCTAAACCATACAATTCCCAACTGTAAACTCTGGCAGCAAAAACCTTAGTTTCACCAGAGATGAATGAAGCTCTACATTTTAAAAAGAAGTCTTTAAGGTCACATCATTTCCCCCACAAGAGCTCTTCTTTCTCCATCTCATTTGTTTCGAAGGAAATGTAACAACAACACTTGACAATAGTAGGAGAGGGGGTCTTTCTCTAGTAAAATGACTCATGACGAAGCCGCACATAACCCTCTGTTCTTTAGGGGCTGGGAATTGGAAGACTTTTGCTCACCTCCCTCATTATCCTTGTTATCAGCACAGGAGGTTTCCATAGCAACATTGCATCCAGGCCCTCTCCAGCCGGTCTGGCAGACACACTGCCAGCTGTTCTGACCGAGTGTGCATCTCCCATTGCCATTGCACAAATCAGGGCAGCCATCTGGTTGAAGAAATGAAGAAGATAAGTACAAGAAATACTATTTGCACTAAGATTCTATGCTCAAGGCACATTAAACAATGTTACTGTGCACTCAAAAAGAAAGCTGAAGGCTGTATCAAACATGCTTGCTGGTGTAAGGAACATCTTTTTGCTTAGAGGATGACTATGGGAAGTAGAAGGCAAAAGAGAAATAATGCGTAAAAATACATGTAGTCTTCAGTGTCATAAATGTATCTTTAGGGTTGATTTTAATAGCAAAAAAGAATTAAGCTTCTACTGCAGCTAGATCTTATTCCTATTTTTTTTACATTTGAATATCTATAATTTTATGACATGTTACTAGCTCTATATAAGCATCCCCCCAAAGAATCTGAGACTGTGGTTGGATTTCTGCTTCAAGTATCTATAAATTATTAGGGGACAAGTGTAATCTCAATAAAAGGAAATTTAATCCACGTGCATTTTTGCTATATCAGGGTCCTATAACCTAGATTGTGGGCTTGTACAAAACTCTGAAATGGAACATTTCAAAATAAATGTGCACTTTATACAAAATATGGTTATGGGTGGGAAAATGAGTGCACTCGTTCTACTTAGTGTCGTATCTTATTACCTGCAAAGCTACCTTAAAATAGCGAAGATCATTTAAGGGCTCCAAATTATTAAGGGTGTCTTTCCTTGCTATCAACTAATTTTAAGTCTTGGATTTCCCTGGATTTTTAATATACACACTTGGAATTCTGCAGCAGCCAAAGGCTACAACCAAACTACTCAGGAGTAACCATGTCACAGTAAAAATTGCAGCCTCCCTTGTACAAAAACACAAGAAGGTTAAAAACATCTAATAGCTGAAACCCCTTTCACAAATTGGAGGCAAAGTAATTTGTGTTCTGATTGCATAATTTGGTGAGCTGCAACACTAATGGATGTGGAGCGGTGACCCCTGCAGCAATGGAAGGTCATGACTTGTGGAGTTGCACTAACGCAGTGAACTGGCTTGGAACTTAGAACCACAGGATCACAGAATGTGCTTGTGATGAAGCAGAAAGTGATTTATGTGCACCAGAACCACCCATCAACAACTGTGGTCTAGCACAGCCAAGCAAAGCTGTTGCATAAAGAAATTCAGTGGGAAATTAAATCTAAACAATATCTTTAAGCCTTCTTGGGTCACAGCTACAAATATATACAAGATTCAGGAATGAGATGATGATTCAGTGCCAACTAAAGAAACATAATCCCACTGAAGCTACAGTTTAACATACTACAAACAAGCAGTATTTTGACTCTTTAACCATAAAAATGAATTAAAAATTGAACTGAAGTGAATAGTTACTTGTTCGCTCTTCCATTTCACTGAACACTTTTTAAATGGGCTTGGATATTTATTAATGATCTTGCACTATTTTGACATGTGGAATTACATGGAAGCTAACAATTTCAGTAGGTCCCTATGATCTGTAAAGTGAGTAGTTCTTTTAAATGTTTCGTTGTTCTGAACATACAAATGTGTACAGACAATTCTGATCACACAGAAAAGCAAAATGGATAATAGGAAAGCTTTGGCAGTCAGCATCCAGAAGGTAAAAAAGTCTCAGAGGAAATAGGACCTGTAATTTTTGATCAGTAAAACATAGACATAGAGAATAGGAATCAGGAACAAGAGTACTTGAGCAACTTCTTTCAGGAATATATTTTCTCATTCATGCAATGGCATTTGATGCATGAATGTGATACAGATCAAAGGCTGGTAAGCTAACCAAAAGGATATGATCTGATCTATAATGGGAATATCCAAGACCCTTAATTATTATACAGATCATGCTATTTTATAATCTCTGCCTCAAAAAATGGTCACACTGACATCGGCATAATTACACATAAGTTTTTCAGGATTGTGACCAAAAATCCAAAAGAATCAGTTTTAATGCCAGAAGCAATAATAAATATGAATATGGATGGTGCCTCTTGGTTATGACAGCTGCACAATATTGGAGATAACATCACATATCTTGCATCTAAACAATGTGCTTGTTTACTGTGATGAAGTAAAATAAAATAAAATTGTTCTTTGATAAAAATCCTTGGGAATGTTTCTAGCAGGAACGTTCAAGCAACAACCCTGCACCAAAAAAACATCAGGGCATGTTTCCCTATCTTGAAGGGCAGTAAGCACAAGCACTGGTGTTAGGGGACATCCTCTGGGGAATGGCGGTTCTACTCCCTGTGACGGGGTGAGCTCCCGTTGCTCGGTCCCTGCTCCTGCAAACCTAGCAGTTCGAAAGCACATCAAAGTGCAAGTAGATAAATAGGTACCACTCCGGCGGGAAGGTAAATGGCGTTTCCGTGTGCTGCTCTGGTTCACCAGAAGTGGCTTAGTCATGCTGGCCACATGACTCAGAAGCTGTACGGCAGCTCCCTCAGCCAATAAAGCGATATAAGCGCCGCAACCCCAGAGTTGTCCGAGACTGGACCTAATGGACAGGGGTCCCTTTACCTTTACACCCATTTTTACTATTTCAAAAGAGACAGGGGACAACTTCAAGGTACAATTTGCAACACTCAGCTAGTGCTGACAGGTTCCTCAGAGAAGCAGTACATCAGCCTTAACTATGCCTTCATATAATCTTTTCTATTTGAACAGAAAGTATGTGTACAGCTTTAGGCGGGAGGGAATTGGATACTTCAACTTATTTTAGGTATGGTGTACCTACCGGTACTATTGCTGAACCATTATGTCTAATCTGGACCATTTCTTTTTTGAAGGTAAACTATTCACTTTCCTTTCACAGCTAGTCCTTGAGCTCTCTGTTGCTACTGCCAACTGTGTGATGTGGGCTTGTTTTTCACAAGCCTGGAGAAGGCAACCTCAGTTTATAATGGCCAAGAATCACCACATACTAACAAGCCCTATAAAACTCCTTCTGCTGCTCATAAAGTGTTCTTAGAAAGTACTATTCACCCTGCTCTCAGGCAGAAAAAAAGAACTGCTTGCATTATACAGGCACAAAAGGAGGCAAGTACTCTGTGCAGTCTAAAATAAATCTTGAAGATGTTTTATTTTACCTCTTCAGCATGTCATGCATGCTGTCTGAACAACCACAATGATACTATATCAAGGGAGGCATCATGCTGCAGGACACCTGATTTGTTTTAAATGTAAAATGAGCATTAATTGTGAATATATACACTCTGGGTTTTCTTGTTGAAGGGAAATTGGAGAGAGATAAACAGACTAGAGTAGCAGAGGGGGTTTCTCCCCCAGTACATCTGAGCAAGATGAAAACATGAACAGTAGGAAGCCAACAAAATCTCTGAAAAAGTTTTCATTGCAGCTGGGAATTAACGGACATGACTTTGCTTTTAGCTTGAAGAAGGAAGGAAGGAAGACTATAACGGACATGGTGTTGCTAGGAAACACTTTACCACCACAGCAAAGTTCATTCCATTTGTGGTCTTCCAAAGACAGATTTTATATTTCATAAACATATAAAAAATCAGAAACAGTTTCCATTAAAATATAATAAATACCTAAAAGCTAGTGCATAGATAGTCCACAATGTGATCTAATTATTTACGTCAAAATGGGTTGCTTTGTGCATGTGTCCCTTTTAAAAAGCTGTGTAAATGAAGGATAAATTTAGCTTTGACAAAAAGCTCTAAGTGCAAAGTAGTGGCTACTTAGGATCTTTATAAATGCAAAAAAGCACATTCAAATTATCTCCGCATAAATATTTATTTGGCAGACAACACAAAACTGCTTTGTCAACCATTAGATAGATAGCTAGATAGACTGATAGATATATATACATATAGCTTGTCTTAAGAGCCCCTTTACCAAATTATCTTGAAGAGCAGGAATCAAACTCTGCATGCTAGAATAGTGCTAACATTTTTATAAAACTCCAAATGCTCTCACAAAGAATTCTGTTGCAACACAACAATATGAGTACTATCTATGTAGGTAAATAATGGGCACTTCAATCATTCATTACAGAAACTCGAGCCAGAGTTTTAAAGTAAACTGGAAACTTAATGCAAGCAGAGTATCCTAAAGATAGGTCCACTGCTGTAACCCTATATATATGAAATATGTTAACAAAAGATATTATCAATGGGCTTCTGAAACAGAAGGACATTATACTAGGACAGGTTTCCATTAGCTTCACATAATACACTACTTTAACTATGCTAGCGCAGATTTCTTAGTCTCCAAATTAATATACAGGTATATTTTCATGACAGCTTTTTAGCCTATCAGTTATTTAGAGTAACAATAGCCCTATCCAGGCCTGTGCAGAGCTTGTCTGAGCCCTGGGGTGGCAGTCTTGTTAGAATAAAGTTAACATTAATGGGATTTCAAAGCTGGAATTGACATCCGGGGGGGGGGGATTTCTGAAAGGCGGTACTTTGTCCTGGATCTTAGGCAAGTCAATTGAAAAATAGCAGGTTTTTTGCGTTTTTGTAAAAAAACAACTCAACAACTTTTGGGGTGTCCTGGCTTTTACTTTTTGAAATATGGCAACCCTAGTATAAACTCAATCAAAAAAGCAGCTGGTTCCTGGCAGAACCTTGGCTGGCTTATCCCAGCAAGGCCCGGAGTATGTATACTCCCCCCACCGTCTGTACAGGCCTGGCCCTCTCACATGCTCCTTCCATGCAATAGGCAATGTATGAACAGGGGCAGGCTTCTCTAAGTGATGGTTCCCTAACTGATGACAAAACCCCTCCCCATATTTCTTATTTTCATGCTGTCATCCCTCTTGCTTTCCGTTGTGCCCTGAACAAGGGAACCACCCACACCACCCTAAATCTGGTGTTGGTCTTGCAGCGATTCTCAACCTGTGGGTCCCCAGATGTTGTTGGACTACAACTCCCATCATCCCTGATTTCTGGCCTTGCTAGCTAGGGGTGATGGGAGTTGTAGTTCAACAACATCTGGGGACCCACAGGTTGAGAAAGGCTGGCTACAGGCAGGCAACAGCCCACAAAACTGTCCCTTAGATCATATGTTGTGCCGTCCCCACTCCCCAGTGTCTATGCATTGAGCATGGGCACCTGCAAAGGATTGCATCAGCTGTAATTGTCCACACTCAATGCACAGATGTCAGAAGTGGAGTCAGAAGGCACACCCTGTGCTCCACATATTAATCCTATGCGTGGACAGAATGCCTCAATATTGACTTCATGTGTTGCAGAGATACAACTTGGGAAACATCATTCTCTGCATTAAACAGCATAGTTTTCTTCCTTACAATATATGACAGAAAATGTTTTTTAAAAAGCTCTCTTTGTTCAACTGCAGTATACACAGTCGAGCAGATAGCTTATCAGAATGGGCAAAACATAAGTAAATGAGGGCAGAGCTCTTGGATGTCTCCAGCAGTGTGCCTCAACATGATCTAGTAAGACCACATATCTCGATAAGAAGTTACCTTTTCTTGACCTTTTGGTTCTCAGCTTGCCTAAATCAATATTAGAGGAGGATTGGGAAAGGCTATTAATTAAGAGAATGAACTTACCTGACTCAGTAAGTTTTGTAAATTTATTGTTTTTGCAATATCAATGCAAATATAGATGATTAAAGTTCTTTTATATAAGAACAAGAAACAATTAGAAAATCCCCATCCTATACTATATACTATGGATAATGGTATTAAAGTATAAATAAATCACTGTGAACTTGAGAGCATAAAGCAACAAGACCCAAATTAACATGGTTTCCTAGTATAGGATTCTATGTTCATTTCAAAATTGATTAAACTTCCATAATAAGTCTAGTTTATCAATGGTGGAACTTGTTAAACAGCTTAAGTAAAATGTATGCTAAGCTCTCAAAATGAGTTACCAATTTAACTCACATATTAAACCCTAACTAAACTTTTCAGACTTGGAATATGGAGAATAGAGGGGTATTGGTACATAAGATTTGGTGTGGTTTTTGTTTTTGTTTTTAAGTTTACAGTATATGGTTATTTGTAGTGGGTATTAGAGGTGGACAAATATGTAAGTTTCTGTTTCTTTCCATTTCTCATTTTTCCAATCTTAAATTTGGTTCTTATTGTTCCACATCAGTTTGCAATTTCTTTTTAAAGGCCTCATGACAATTTCTTGGCATTTAGTACAATTCCTCCCAACAACCACACTTTTGTGAAGCAATTTCCACTGATACAATGCACACACACTTGTATTAATTGAATTAATGACAAAATAAGGGGTATAAAAGTGGGCCAACTACGTTGTAAGTTAAAAGCTTATGTGGATGATGTTGTTTTGACGTTGGAACACCCACTAGAAAGTGTACCAGTGGTTTTGGAGGAATTAAAGGAGTTTGGTAACTTAGCAGGTTTTAAACTAAACAAACAAAAACAACTAGACACAATGCTAGTAAAAAATACGGATGCTCAACTCATGAAAGACTTGGAAAGAATTAGAAGTATGAAGAGTGAAAAGAAAGTAAAATACCTGGGGATATGATTAACAGTAAATAACTGCAATATCTTGAATGATAATTACTCAAGGGCTTGGAAAGAAATTAGAAAAGATTTGCAAATCTGGAATAGAATGGAGTAGAATATATTTTTTTGGGATCAATTCCTTGAAATCTTTGAAAGGGAAGATTTTTCTTTTTCTTTGTTGTATCGTTTTTGTTCATGCTTTGTTGATGTGGAATGTTATCAGAAAAGTGCGTGCATGCGCACGCACACACACACGGTTCTTTCTGTGAAAAAAAGAAAAGCATGACTGATTTTTTCCAATAAGGTTGAAAAATCAATAACTCCTATGGATTGTACCTTGCACATTCCTAATGAACTCAGACCTTGGCATTCTTACAGCTGCATTTCTTCTCTGTAGAATCTATAACAAGTTGAAAAGCAGTCTTTGGTTTTATTTTGAAGGACGGGGAAAATGATCACAAACACAGATTTAAGCAGTACTCGATGAAATTTAGTCCTGCCGGTTGCATTTGTGTCATGTTAAAGGTATTGTTGACTGATTCATACGAGATTTAGTAAACAGTATTAGTTTTGAGATCAGATTAAACCACGGAGTATTGTTATACAACTACTGAACATGAGTTTACAAAGAAACAGGTTCCCTTTTGAAAAACAAAGATACTATGGGCTCCTGTCAAAAAGTTACTTGGTTCCCTCAGGAGATGAAGTATGATGAATACAGAGTGCCATAAATCTGTCTGCATCTAGGAAGAATTGCACTTCTAGGCCATTGTAACATGAAGTAGACTACTGCAAATACTACATATCGCACAGTAAGCAATCTTTAACCGAGAACCCAATGATTTGATAACTTCTGAAAGTCTTAAGGACACGGCAGCATCCTTGTTCTTGATTTCATATGGCAGTGCATTATATCCCAGCACTAATAGCAGCTCAATCCAACAGCTCACATCAATTTAAAGGGCTGGTTCAGACATAATACTAAACCAGGAATGACAAACTTCTCCCTTTTGGCTATGAAGAAGGAATTTAGAAACTAGTGAAAGCATGGCCTCAACAGGGTTCAAAGACTCGTTTAAAACAGAACCATTTCTTTTATGCCTTAATACACTTGTGTATTTGCAGAAGCTAAGGCAAGGTATTACCTTTTCCCAGATCCAAGCTACTTAACAATGCCATTTCAAAATTCCTCCCCCAACCCATTACACACACAGTACCAGAAAAAATGTACTGCGATACATGGGTCCTGAGAGACAAACACAGCAGCTATCCTAGTCACACAATTCCCAAAGGAGGAATTGTTTGTATATGGGAAAGTGCTCCATTTCAGGCAAGGTCCCAGATGGAAAGGCTCTGCTGTAAGACTCCAAAACCAGTCCAGGGGCTATGGCAGATATCTATCAGTTCAGGCAGGGGCATAGTCAAGAAGTAGCAGTTCAGGTAAATTAGTTGTGACTGCCATACAGAGCTAGTAGAAAGATATTGTTCCAACAGTTCCTTCAGCCTGGTACTGAGACTTTCAAGCTGGAGCTGCTGGAACTACACCCAGGATGATCCCCAGGCTCCTTGGACTAAGATTCCTGACTCTTCCTGAGCTTCGCTGAGGTACGGGGCCTCCAGGTCATCCATCGGTGAGGAATCCTACAGCTAAAGTATGACAGAGAGAGACATAGATATGCTCCAGGACAGTGAGGGACAAAGCTGTGACAAAACTGTGACAAAAAGTGATGATGGATCTACATATTTTGAAAAAAACTTTGAAATACAATTTCCAACATTTCTGCACTGCTGATATCTTGAAAAATGGTTCCAATACCAGAAGGTCACAGGTAAAATGTTTATTGTGAAGCTCATCCTTAGTGTGAACAGCTTTTGTAAAGCTCTCCTAATCCCTTTCTTTAATCTGTACTATATGCAGGGACTACATGTAGCATGTACATTCTACTAACTACTACATTTGGGCTCCTTCATTGCACAAATTCCTTCTATTTGCACATTGACGTGGGCTCCTTCTATTTGTAAAAACTCATTTTTTTCCAAACCGCATTAGATGATCAGTAATGTAGTCTTGCTTGTCCAAAGTGCGGCATGTCTCCATTAGGGAATGGTTGTTGCTGTGCTCATAGCTCATGAACAAAGCAAAGTAGAAAACCTGTTGCCTCCTTTATTCATCTTCTTAGTTTCCTTAAGACAACCACAGCCATGGGATAAATTGTCATGCAACCATCTCAGATCAACCTAAAAATTCTCCCTTTAAAATAATTAATACATTTTGCTTCCTTGGATCCATAGTGAACAACAACTTGCTACTTGAACATGAATAAAACATTTGTATCAGGAAGGAGCCCTTGACAGAGTTGGGAAGTATGTTTGGAATAATGTCAAACTAACCACCAAAATGAAAGGTGCTTCAGATGTTATGGAATGCAGGAGGACCAGCAAGTAGTATAATATAAGGTTATTATTATATATCAGTTGCCAAAAAGAGTAACAGTTAAAACAATTACAAACCAAGTATAGATACTGGCTGGGATAAAAATATCCACTTGGAAGGCTTGTTGAAATATGAAAATGTTCAGCAGAGGCCAAAAAGACAATAGAAATGATGCCTACCTGATATATAAAGGTAAAGGGACCCCTGACCGTTAAGTCCAGTCATGGACGACTCTGGGGTTGTGGCGCTCATCTTGCTTTACTGGCCAATGGAGCCGAAGTTTGTCTGCAGACAGTTTTTCCGAGTCATGTGGCCAGCATGACTAAGCCGCTTCTGGCGAACCAGAACAGCACACGGAAATGCCATTTACCTTCCCGCCAGAGCGGTACCTATTTATCTACTTGCACTTTGACGTGCTTTGGACTGCTAGGTTGGCAGGAGCAGGGACCGAGCAGCAGGAGCTCACCCTGTCACGGGTATTAGACCACAGTGCCTTCCTGTACCTTGGGTTACAGATGCTTCAGGTTACAGACTCCGCTAACCCAGAAATAGTACCTCGGGTTAAGAACTTTGCTTCAGGATGAGAACAGAAATCATGCAGCGGCGGTGCGGGAGGCCCCATTAGCTAAAGTGGTACCTCAGGTTAAGAACACTTTCAGGTTAAGAAAGGACCTCCAGAACGAATTAAGTTCTTAACCCGAGGTACCACCGTATATAGCAAGTCATAAAGTGTAGGTGTCACCACACTAAAAGCCCCATTCTGAAACTGTGAGGAATGAAACTCCTGATAAGATGGTATTTGCAGGATCCTCTCCCCTGCAGAACACAGAGACCAATTGGGTACATGAGGGATGAGATTACCTTAATTTATGATTAGGTACGGTTACATTAATGGTTTTAGTGCCACAGATGAACCCTGAAGAAGGACTTTGCTGGTAGATTGAAGAGTATTGCCATGAGACTGAATTGCATCAGAGTACTGCACTTGCTGCCCATTTACTACAGGCCCAATTCAAGGTGCTGACTCCAGTGTATAAGACAATAACTTGAAGTTGTGTCTCTCCCATGATCTGTCAGCCTGTGCCTTAATATTTTTAGGGGAGTTTCTGCTGGTGGTCTTGTCTATAAAAGTTCATTCAGTGGGGACTCAGAGCAGACTTTTCTTTTATATGGTGTCCCAGTTGTGGGGACTTTTTCCTGGTGGTGATAAAACTGTCCCTCATACAATAAAGCACACCTACCATCCCTAATAATATTACACGCAGCTCCTATACATTATATACGGTTAGACCCATAGATCAGAGGCTACTTTCACTAAGAACAGTATAGTACACAGAACAGAACAGGAAAGAAATGGTGGGGAAATGCAACAGCAAGTATCTGCAGAAAAAAGATCTGGATCCCCCTTCCCTTCACATTTCTGCATTTATTGCATTAAAAACATGTAATAATATGTAAAGAATTAATCTAGGAAACACACAATAACAACAGCAGCAGCCAGATTGCACAAAAATACCTTACACCAGCATGCTGGCCTTTGCTCCTTGTTTCTCTGAGATTTAAAGTGCTTCAGTATATACTGCTTCATAATTCTTAAAAAAAAACCCACAGTTACTACTGCAATTTTAGTTAAACTATAGATGCCCTTGATCCAATGCCAACCCACTCTGTATTTTCCCACTGTAATTGATGTATTTCACACTTTTATTTTATTTTTTCCATCAGTTTCTCAGAACATGCTCTCTATAGAGCAGGCCATAATCAGAAATGTGGGGATTGGTATTCCAATAAGGAATCAATTAATAACGATTCTAGAGAAACAATAGTAAAATACAATTTTGTTTCTATGATGCCAGTTAAGGAATCAATGGGTCTAACCATTTGCACACTTCTTTTCTTTTCCCTGCTTTTATTATCAATTCCTATCAGAACAAAGAAACCAATGACAAATTCTGTTTGTTTTCCCTGTACCTACTAACTTTCTAAAACACAAATATAAACAAAGCAAAACAAGAGGTTCAGTCAGAAATCAATGCTGCATCTTGGAAATTACATTCAGAAAACACAAGACTTGTTACTGTTATGCTACCTGTGAACTGTTACTGTAAGACTTTGAAAACAGATGAGGAGCTGATGAAGAGGTGGAAAGTGCCCAGGAGTGGACTGGAGTGAAGCCTGTGAGCTTGGTCCAGTCCGCCCCCAGGGCGGAGCCAGTACTGCAGCTTGCCCACGATTTGCAATTTGAGGGCAGGCTACAATCCCAGCTGGCTGGGATGAAGACCAAACAGGGTTGTGCCAGCCTGGGAAAACCCCTGGCCATGTCCCTCATTGGAGCCAAGGGGATGGGGAGTTCCTGTCCTGCACTGCTGCCTGACCACATATGATAAGCAGTCCTGTAAGACTTTGAAAATAGATAAGCAGGAAGTACAGCTTATCAAATGCTGTAACCCTAATGCTGTCTCATATTGTGCTTTATTTTTTATTTTAAAAAGGAACAAATAATTATCATGAAATAAACTTTGACGTGGCATGCAAAAAACCCCCAGTAAAAGTGCTATGATACTTTAAAATCAAAGGAATGCAGATTTTTTTAAAAAAAAGAAAATTAAACCCTGCTTTCTAACTTTAATGATAAGCAAGCTGCTGCCATAAAGCTTTGTGCTATGATGCTAATTTCTTTATTGGCTCACAGAGGGAATAGGTCTGCAAGAGCAAAAACACACATTCTGCCTTGCTTCATTAAAGGGAAAAGCAAAAGACGTCGGCTTAGTTTATATTCACAATGTGCTGAAAAGTTGATGGCAGCATGCTGAAAGAACCAAGTGCCACTTTCCACCATTCCCAGTGGTAAAAACAAAAGAATGTTCTCTCATCTGTACTGACGTTTCTTTGGTTTTATGAGAATTACAATCATCAATGGCAGTTACTCCTTTTGTATTTGCACAAACTGAATTTGCAAAAATAACATCATTTCTCTCCTTGTGGGAGATTCCAAGCCATTTGAGATCAGTATTTTGATGCTGAACCACTTTTGTGATCAATAAATCACTAGCTTGTAAAGAAAGAGAATTAAGTAAAATGTTATTACTAAACTAGTAAGATACTTATTTTCTCTCCCTCCCCACTTTAATGCAGCTTTCTGGATAAAATATGAGACTATAATTTCTATACTTTTAATTAATTATATATACAGGCAGCCCGCCGTTTACGAAGGGGTTATGTTCCAAGGCACAGTGCGCGTTGGTCATGTATAACTGAAACCCATTGAAAAAGACTGCAGACACCTGCTCTACCCTTTTAGTGACATTTCAGTGACATCTTTATGATGTTTCTCAGTCACTTCTGGGTCCACATATTGAACACACTTAAACAGGGGGCTGCCTGTATTCCAATATCCTTCACATATTAAAAAAAAGTATTAATAGCACTTTGGAATGGACCTATCACTATCATGCTAATGGTGTTATCGTTTTCAGTAGTATGGTGAATTGGGACCATGTTCAAGATATTTGGTGGACCTTTTGGAGAAAATTAAAATGTACGCAGCTGAAATTCTAGCTACATATATTATTCACTAACAGCTTTGTTATTTAACATATACCTAAAGAAAACATAATCACCTTCTTTGTGGTTTTGACTTAGAACTCATATAAAATTGAACACATATTCTAAAGTTACCAGTGCTTGTATATTTCAAATTTTTGTATTAAGAAATGAATCAATGTTTAATTATATGAAAAAATACCTCTATTAACTCCTGTAATTTGATGCAGAATAACTACCTGAAAATGCCTACATGCTGTCCTTCTTTGCTGTGCATAAATAACATGCCTTGTTCTTTGTAAGTTGATTGGGCTACTCTGCACTGGACTGCTAATGTATCAATATAGAATAAAGATATAATGGGATTAGGAGAAAAGCAATAAACCTGCATCTTGAATGGCAGTTTTTCAAAATTATGGTTCCCTGTTATCAATACAGCAAACCTAGTGCCTTTTGATTTACATAGTTTCTCAGAGTACTATGAAAATCTTATAGGATTTAGAATGCTATGAGTCTTATAGGATAGGATTGAAACAGGAATGAAAAGAAACAACTTGCTTGTTTGCTTGTTTGAAAACCCAAAGGGGAAAAAATAGTCTTGATGAAAAAAAAACATGTGACATGACAATTGCCATTACAAATTAAACACTGGGATCACATAAAACCTCATCCAAGCTGCTGTGGGGGTGGGGTGGGGAGGACAAGTACAGATGGTCTCTTGCACATCAGCTGCCACTGAGCAGTTCACATCATGAAAAACCAGCTGCATGTCCTGCATCTGGAGCAACCTATTATAGGGAGAATGCTGTAAATCAGTCAGTCTACACATGCAACAGTTGCTGTAATCTGGCAGGAATTTTTGCAACTGCACAATACATTTTTCAGCCAGAGTGATTATTGGAATCATTGCTAAATTGCTGGGGACAGCCTAGATCACACATTGTGCGATTTGGCTTTAAATGATAAACGATATTAGATGGAATTCACCCAATGAATTGCATCAATGCAATTCTGCCTACCCTCCATACCACATCTGCACTCAAGGCCAAATGGCATGGTCAGTGTTGCATGTAGTAAGACTCTTACAAGGGCATTATTTATTTTCATCCTACGATTCCTATTAATATATCAGACTACAATGTAAATCAAATTGTAAAATGTGTCTTTTGCTTCTTATCCCACATTAGTAACACTCAGGTATGTACATAAAGAACCTGAGAGGCTCAGTTACATTTTTGGTGTAAAGAGTGATAAGTCATAGGAGAATGTTTTTTCAAATATATTCAACTAGTAGCAGAAATGAATGAATTATACTGATAATGCCAATACCAGGATCAGCCCTTCACCTTCATGCTAGGTCTTGATGAGGATAAAGTTGGTGGAGAATTTGTGTTTACAACTCTAACGCATCTCCATAAAACCATACATGATGCCTGTGGAAATAATGCCACTGTATAGCCCATCAAATGTCAAATAAATAAACAACTATCTGACATTTAGAAGACATCTGAAGGCAGCCCTGTTTAGGGAAGTTTTTAATGACTGATGTTTTAATGTATTTTTAATCTTTTGTTGGAAGCAGCCCAGAGTGGGTGGGGAAACCCAGCCAGGTGGGTGGGGTATAAATAATAAATAATAATAATAAATAAATACATAAATATTATTATTAAACAAAGATTTTTTTTGCTTACTTTTATTTTTAAAAAAGATAAAGATTGAACTTTGCAAGTTTACTTACAAGTAGTTCCACTGACCTCAGTGAGTGTGCTTCATCTGAGCTCTACAAGAGAATATCACCCAGATCATTTGCAAATTTCTATATACATACAACTTCAATATGCAGCTGGTGTCTGGAAAGGCATGATTTCAGTCTCAATAGTTAGCTGAATATTCTGGATTTTTCATTCAAGAATTAAAAGTATGATGCTATGATGCATTATTATAAAATAATAATGTACAGACCAATTCTGCAAATCATTTTCATGTGTGGCTCTGAGATTTTCTTCTTTTTAAGAAGCTCCCTACTTTTTATTTGACTTCCAATAGTGAGCGCCCAACTACCACCAGAGTTTATCTCTACAGTTAAAATATCTCTGTTATTTTGTCTCCAGCAATACCGTGTAATACCTTCACTCACGGAAACTGGTGCTTGACACTACAGGGTATAAAATAACATAGAAAACACATTGTTGGAACATTAACAGTTGGCTAGTGCAGTAAATACACTTCAGGACAGCAAACTCAGCTCTGTCCTTTTAGCAGTTAGATCAGCAGCTTGATCAATCCTATTTCATTTTTCTTTTCTTTCTGGGGCTTCATAAAAGTTCGAGAATTGATAGAAAAATCAATATAGCCCATGTAGACACAGGAAAGAAATATTCTTATTTAAGTCAGGAAGTTATTTACAAATATCTGCAGGATGCAGCTCTTTGAAGTCCTGCATGACACAGCTGAGAGGAACACAGCTGAGAAGTACACTGATTGCCTTTTAAAGTGGCCTAGAGAAGGAATAAGGTTGTATGTTTTGCACATAAATAAATGGAAAGGCGAAAAATGGCAACATTGTGTGGCATTTTCTAGTCATGACTAGAGGCGCGAAGTTAAGTGACAGATAACTGATATTCCTATTGAAATTGTGTTTTATCTGTTCCTAGAAGATCATACAACAAGCAACTGTTGATTCTCAATAAAGCCTGAATATAATTAATTATGTTTTTACCCTAACAGCAGATAGAAAAAAATTGTCACCCAAGTAGATGCAAGAGACAAAAAATGAAGCACACTTTAAAATTCCACTAAATTATTGCTACTTAGGCTGTAATCCTAGACATATTTATTTGAGAGTAAGTTCTATTCAACACAATGTGAATTATTTCTGAGTAAACTTGCACAGAAATGTGCTACTAAGACCTATTAGTGCGCAGTTACCAACCAATGGGATCACCACAGCATCAACAGCCTTACCGTGCATGGAGGCCAGAGCGGGGGGAGAGGCAGACGATTGCTGCACTAGCGAACAAGAAAATTGTGGTCATTTTGCTCCTAAGACACTGTAATGCTATTATTGTTGCTTCCTGCACCCTGGCCCCGGCGACCTCGGACTACCTGGCTGGCAAAGCCACAGTTTCTTTTACTAAACTCAGGTGTGCCTGGAAAGACTGCTTGGCAATTATGGTATTATTTCATTATAATTTTGTTTCAACATAGATTTAGGCAAATGTCATATGTTCTCTCGTACAAAAGAAAATGCAGTATTGATCACATTGGATGAAGACATTTAAATCTCTATTGTAGAAACTTTGTTGATTAAGCAGAAGGTGGCATTTGTATTCTTTATCTAGTCATGTCCTTTTTCTCACTTTCTTATAGATTGGAGTGAAAGGGCTAGAAATAACTACAGAAATATGACACCCTCTCCTCCCCAGCACTTTTTCAGAATTGCTTGCTTTTGTCAGAGGTGGCACATTTCCCTCTTTGTTATCTTCACATTTTATCCCATCTCTTGCGGAAATTGTTTCTGCTTTCTTAAAGCTATTATTGTAATTACTTTAAGGAAATCAGTAAGAAAAAAAGAAATCTTTGACACAAAGAGTATTCTAATGGGACAAAACTATCCAGCAGTGCTGGAAAGCAACACAATGTTCTACTGGGCATAGATTTGTTGATTACTGACTTAGCTATAACAGTAGATGAAATGCAAGCAATATTCTTGATCGGCTGCAACTCTTTCCCCCTTCCCTAATACTCTCCACCCCTTCTGCTCCCTGGGCCTGGAAAAAGCAGAATGTTTGTATGATGCCTAAAAGGGCAAATGTTTTAAAGTGATCTTATCAAAACAATATCTACTGCTCTACACAGTAAGGTTAGTGGTGAATACCAATAATCACAATCTAATGTACAATATTATTATTTTGTCATTCCAAGGAATAGGGTCCAAAATGAAAGCACTTTTGCCGCAGAAATATCCAGTTGAATAAAATATAATACCAAATATTACATGTATTTGAGTGTGTGCTGTTTTAAAAAATATCATACATGTGAGTAAAGCTCAGTTTAACTCTTCATTGAAAAGTGGAATCAAACACACAGCAGCAGCCCTGAAAAACATTAACAAGACTTCTATGTAAAGTCTTCTACAACTCTGTATTCCAAGAGTCCTCAACCATGGGTGTTTCATCACCCCTTCATTTTTTTAGTGAAAAATCAATGTTTTTAGCCTTATGATTCTTGACGTAATGCACATAAAGCTGCTAAGGGTCACACTGACTCAAACAAATGCTATTTAAAGTAATTAGTTATTTGTCATGTCTACAGATGTTTAGCTCAGAATCTGTACTGTTTATTTCATGTGGGAAAGAAACATAGAAGGTAAAACACCCACCCCACCCTAATATTTTGTTTATTTTAGAGTAGGCAAATCACCCACTTTCCTTAATATCACCAAAAATGGTATCAGGGGTCAACAGTATCCCACAGGTTTACAAAACATATTTACAAACCTAACCGGTTTAAATGTGTTCTCTCATTGTTTAAATTTTTATTTGGATCCAGCAAAACTATTTTTTCATCATAGCTATCACATTGCATGAAACTTATTAATCTGGCTTGGGTTTACTGAGTTCCAAATTTAAGGCGCAATAATTTGCAAGCCAATAGCTCCCACACCTCAGCAAGATACCAGACTTAAGGGCTATTCTTAGTCATGAACCTTTAGGTGGCCCTTTGATCATAGTAATGTGTTGCTGAGGGATGCCCTCATCACTTCTGGGGCACAATGTCACTTGCCTCCTCGAAAAAATTCAATATCATCATCAGATGTGATGATCAGCTTCAACACTGAAGTACCACTGCAGGACAAATTTGCTGCTCTGTAAGATCTATGGGATATGTTTACCTGCACTCCTGCACAATCATACTGTACTTGCCATGTGAAAATAAATGCCATTCACATGAGATGTCCAATGAAGCAGCATATTTATGATTGAAATCTAGGCCCAGTGGAGGTTAACAAAGCAACAATACATTTAATGGGGCTCTGTATATATAAAAACTGGGCAGTGGATGATCTAAGCAAAAAAGCAACCTCTGGTTTTCACATGGAAATCATCAAACAAACCACAGAACAAAAACAAACAAACAAACAAACCCCAAACTCTCATGGTAAAATTTTAGCCTGTAATATGTTCAAGAATTCACTTTGTATTGGCATATTTCTTTTTGTTGTTTATCAGTTGTAATTTCTGTTCTATGGTTTCATTATAACCTTATCCGATGATTGTAAATCACTTCATAAGTACACCACAGACCTTCATTATCACTGCAGGGAGCTGTTTTTCTCTGTGAGTTAGCAGGTGCAGGAATGGGATAGTGGTTGCAATATGCCATATAGAAAGATCTCTGGGATCTACTTCATTGACATAAGGCCACCACCTACTGTGGCTGTTTAAGTGAAGATCAGTGGCAATGAGCACATTTTTAAAATGGTGCATAAGGTTTTTGCATTACCACTTTTCCAGTTATATATATTCACTTAACCTCTTAAGATTGAAAACGCATCATTTTCAACATATATATTATTATTACTGCACTGCGTGTTCTTCAGTAGTTCTACAGTACTGTTTTTACCTGTAGTGAGCATCCACGTCTAGAATAGGTGAGAGTTTGTGTCAAAAATTAACTCCTGTATTTCAGAATTCTCCTACCCTTTACACTCGAATTAATCTGGCAGTTGGGGTAATAATATTGGGGACAGTAGGGGCTGGGGCTTTAATTTTATTGAGAACACTTCTGCAGCTGCATTCTGGACACCAGGACCCCCCCCCCAAGTACATTCCCTGAGGGAACCTAGGACAGCATTCCTCAAGGTCCTCCTTGCTGTGAAGCCCAGTGTTAGCACCACTACTGTCAAGGAAAGTTTTGGAAATATGGAAGAGGGTGATTTGGGGGGGGGGCAGGATATGGAATCACATTTTTTCATCAGCTTGGAAAAATTATGAGGAAGTCTACTTCTATGTACAAGAAGCTCCTGGCAGGACTGAAGTAAAAAGAAAAAATGAAGATGCTCAAATTCATTTGTTGAAAAAAATAGAAAAAATAGAAAAAAAATAGAAACCGAAGAATAAAAGCTAATTTTGTAAACATTTTAAGATTCTGTAAGCTCCAATCCTAAAGCATAATAAGGCCACATTATTCTCAGTATATTTTCTATTCACCAATAATAAGGCTACAGTTTTTATACGACTCGTAAGTCCTACAAAGTTTGAGAGGAGTGCTTATGCGTCAATATTTTACACTGGAAAAACAAAGTTCAAATCTGTAGACAATGCTTTGGAAATTATTTGCAGGAAAGACTGTGACAGCGTACATTGACAGTACTTCAAAAGTGGCTGTTTTTTCCTCTCACTTGTGAAAAACAAGGTAAAATGCTTTCTTCATAGTTTAGCCTTTATAGTTGGAACTATTAACCAGTAGGCATAAAGTGTTATCTAGAACAAATCATATCCGAGCAATCTAAATACATTCAACTTGTTGGGTGCACAGTAACATCAAACTAAGATTGCAGTCCTATACACACTTACCTGAGAGTAAGTCTCACTGAATTAATTTGGACTTACTTCTGAGTAGATATGCATAAGACTGCACTGTAAGACACTTAGGTTACAAAAATACATGAAGACGTTTTTAAGAATAAAGACGTTAACACAAAGTTAGTGGAGTAAGGTAAACCTTTTTGGAACAATTATTAATTAGATACAACATTCATATAAACCAAAATTAGTCTTGAAATTTACCCCATAAATGAAATTTACCCCATAAATGAACCACATTAAAAAGGGATGCTGCTGCTGTTGCTGCTGTAGAAATGCATAAAGCCAAAACAAAAACAAAAACAGAAAACCAGCCTGCATCTGCTTGGGAATATTGATTCAATGTTTATAAACTGTGTTAGAAGTATGCTATAGCAGTATGCTAGCATCACCTTTAAATATGTGCAGGATATATATATATATATATATTAAAGGTCATTTCTCTTTCTAATTTAAGTGTGTGTCCCAAAAGGTTTAGCTACCCAAAGAGACTTAAAAAAAGACACTTAACAAAAATAAAATAAAATTCTGACAAACACATCCAAATAACTTTGGTTTAAAACAAAAACAAGTCACTGGTAATAGGGCTGTCCTTTTAGAGTCTCCAGTTGCCATCATAATTTCGATTATAATTTGTCCTTTTTAAAAATGTTTCATTCACCCACCAAAGATACGTTAAAAAAAAGAAATATTGAATATCTGCTTGTTTTTAATTCTCCTGGACATTTTGAAAAGAATTCGTTATCTAAATAAATGGCACAGGGAGAAAAAAACAACAGGCACACATTCTTGAGGTTTTTCTTCCAGGTTTACAAATAATGATGTGCTCAGTCTTGTATTACTTTTGTACACAACATAAGTAAATTCTCAGCAGCTATCTGGGTTTTCCATGCACAACATACATCTTGAATGGATAAATTAAGTAACTTAGGTTTAAAATTCAAAATGGTCAAAAACATCTGAAGCGATATATGTTTGTTATTACTTTCCAGGCTGACATATCACAGTGGAGATGCAATTGTGTTAGTCATGGCACTCGGCATGATTCCAAAGCTGTGCTGAGTAGCATGCTGTTTGGAAAGGGTATACCAGCATGCTGTAGCATTGGCTCGGCCCTCCCATGCTGTGTCAGTCTATAGGCAAACACCATGACCACTGTCACAGAACAACGCATGAAAATGCTAGGGAGCTATTTCTGTAACAACGGGAAGCCAGTTCCCCCTCAACTTGACCCCTGCTCTTGATGGGTATTGTGGTGATGTGTTTTGAATGGAATATTTAATAAGCAGGAAGCATCAGGTCAGGAAGTGAAAAAAGAAGGACATTTGTTGAAATACACACACACACACTAAAATTTAGTTGAAAATCTCATCTTGTAGGTAATACCCACATAGAATAAATACTATATCCTTTAGTGGAAACCTAGTTTACATCAGTACACAATTTAACTTAGTACTGACTTGAAACAGATTTTCCTGCTTGGGGTTTCAGAAATGAAGCTAGTGATGTTTGTTTGTTTATAAAAACTTAAAACCTAAATATTTTTCAATAGAAACTGATGACTGCTACAGTTATAAAACTGCAGTTATAAAATTAATTATTTATAAAATATAAAACAACCCACATCTCAACCAAATCATAAATACAAATGTCAGCATAAAAAACAAAGACCACAATAACACTAAAAATTGGAAGCATAAGAGTCCATAAAGGGACAGCCCTTTGCCATACACAATAGTAACTATGTTTCTACAAGTTATGAAAAGAAAGCAATATGTGCCTGTTTCGGTGGCTGTCGTTTGCCTACCAATGGTGCAGTGCTCCCCATTCCAGCCCTCTCGGCATTCACATTTCCCATCTTTACAAGTTCCATGCTCTGTGCAGCGGGGATGGCAGACACGTTGGTCACAGGCTACCCCCGTCCAGCCCTCTTCACAGCGACATGCTCCGCCAATGCAGACACCATGGGTGCCACAGTCTACAGAGCACACTTCTGGGAGGAGAAAAAAGAGGAATCCAGTTATTGCCAAACATTGTCATGGATACTGGCAGCATCTTGGATTTATGGATTTGCACTATCATCGGCAAGATATGCAGAAGGGGTACACCTTTGGAACTGAAATGGTTGCTACGACCTACTCAAGCCTTTGCAATTCTGCTAGAAAGACTACTTCAAACTGAAATTTATGCTACAGACATCTGAGTAAACCAGCCTAGCTTCAAGATTCACCCCAATTAATACCTAAGAAAATGAGTACATTTTTAAATCACCAATTTGTTGGACGTACTCTGAACTGCCACATCTAGATGCTAGGATGCTTCTTCATGACCATGCTACAAAATACAGCCTCCCAAAATGAAATAAATTGGAAGTGTAAGTCTTTTGTATTTTGACCTTATGTATCAGCAATATATGCCAGCTACATTATCATTCAGATACCTTTTGAGGAGTGAGAGTAAGTCAGATGGAATCATGTTAGTTACCAAGGATCATATGGATACGTGAGGAGGGGACAATCAACATTTCCCCTTAAAATATAAAGTGAGAATGGTGGGGCAAGAACTAAATTTCAAAATTACATTGTATTACTCTAATCAATGAAAAAAATAGAATTAAAAAATATGTGTCATATACTATACCTTCATGTAGCAGACTCATCAGAATCATTAAGAGAGCTTCAATATAGGTGTCTGAACTTACCTTAGAAGTGTAGCAGTCACTGTAACAGTTGAGTTATTGAGCTGAATCACTGAATGAGTAGTCAAGGACCATTGACTATCAAGATTTCAAAAGGCTAAAATAAATTGCACAAATTAAATGTTTTTCTTACCAACGGAGCAGTCTGGTCCCATCCAGTTGGGATCACAGTTACAGAGGCCTGTGTCAGAAAGGTATGTGCCATGCCCACTACACTGGTCTGGGCACTGGGCACGTGGAAGTTCACAATTTAAGCCTCCCCAGCCTGGGCTGCAGAGACACTCTCCATTTACACAGATACCATGGTTGGAGCAGGAAGGATCCAAGCAATCAACTAAACACACACAAAAAAAAGAAAAACAAAACAAACACTCTGTGAAAAAGGTCAGTGCAAAGAATGTACAGTCTGAATTGACACCATTTGATGGATCTGTGCTCAGCAGGTTCCGCCTTGCTGCAATGAACTAGAGCAAACACGTGCAGTTGTTCTTTAGGCTATCTATTTTGGGAATCTGAAAATATAAAAAGGTCACTCTGCTTGCTCTGGAAGAAATTCCAAAAGCTGAATCTAGCCAGAAAAACAAAGGAAGGGGAGATCATCAAAACAAAGTTGCAGGCAGGGCTAATTTGAAAACACACCACAATATTCCAAACATTGGGATACCTAAGTGGCTTTTATTCAGTTCTAATTCTGCAGATGTTCCAACAGCACAAACCTGTACATAGCAATTTCTGTAACTGAGAGTCATGAAGAATCTAATCCTTTGTGTTTTTCTGCAGAATCTCTCAAAATAATTACCCCTCTAATTTACAAAAGCTTTATCCTGTTGAGAAGAGATGGAAAGGCTACAACAGAGATGGAAAGGCTCTCTCTCTTTCTGTTACCTGATTTAAGCTGTCAATCTGAATGCTTAAGTCAGCATAAACCAGGTTGTCAACACAAGACATCCATATTGATAGACACACACGTTTTTCCCCCAGCTCTGCAAATGACTCCAGTGTACCATACATTCACACCAGCGCTGTTAAGTTCAAGTGGGAGAGGGGCAGATTTGATGGGAAGAATAGTACTGAACAATCCCACTAAATGTGCTGATCAGGAAAACATCAGATCCCCGATGAACGTGCCAAACAAGAGCACAACTTTTGAACAACTTGTGACAATTGCCTGTTTCCACACAAGCATCTGTATCTGAAAGTGTGAGCTATTTTATCCCAGTAGCTATTTTACCTGTGATGGGGTTTGGAGTCCCCTTTTCCTTAATTTCTCCTGAGTCCTGCCACTCTGCACTGAGTAGTTCTGCGAGATATAAATGCCACCTTGCCAAGCCCCCACCAGCATTACTGATATGAAAGTTTGCTAAGCAGCCAAAACACACATCCTTAAGTTCTGTACTTTGAATCATTCTGTGTGGCTGTTGAACAGTGGTAGTATCGGGGGTGGGTGAGTGGGATGGGATCCAGGAAGGGACACATAAGGGCACAAAATGCATTTCTTGGTGGGGTAAAGCTTTCCCCCCAAAATAAATATTAGCATGGAACTGGAAGGCCTTTCCATCTACACTGCTGAGAGAAGCTTCACCACATTACTCCTTTAACTGCCGTTTAACCATACACATTTCATCAGGCTACAGCAGATATGATGGGACTTCAGAGTTTCTTCATTGATTCATCTGAGGGAACCAATCACTTTTGGCTCCTCTTCTTAAACTTTTTACATTCCAGCTGGATATTACAAGAAATTTGTAATTAAGAACTAGTGCTTGACTTGGCTTCCTTCTACCTTCCAAATTGTTGCATGCACAGAACAGGGCCCGCTCACACAATGGAACCTTTCTCCCTTCTCCTTCCCCAACAAAGCCCTTACTACCAAAACTGCTCTGCTGGGTTGGGGGAACCACAAGAACAGATTTAGAATGTACAGGGGCACTTGCACTACTTTGAATCCCACCCAAAATGTCTAGGAAATTTTAGCATACTTGGGTCTCAAGGATTTCAATACAGTGCCTGCTACTGCAGGACATACAAACCCTCTTGGGACTGTGTGATCTGCTGCCACCACCGCCACTGCGGGGCTGTTTGGGTTTTGTCCAGCTCTGGTACCCTCCATCACTCCCACAGGGCCTATCAGGCCATTCTGCACCTCCACTTGCGCCTTTAGCACTCAGAAAATGACAGGTGCCAGTTGCCATGCCAGATCTCTACTCCTCTAGGTCTGCCATGTCCAGCATGAAAGCTAATTAGCATGTCCTTCTGGTCTTGAGTGAGGACTTGACTGCCCTTTAGTTTGATGTTTTTGTCATGTTGCTGCATAATTGGTTCAGTAAGTTGAGACCCAGCTAGGTAGGATTTTAAACAGGTGGTAAGCAGCAGCTCAGAAAATTTTGTATAAAGTCTGGCAACTGATTATGAAAGGGATGAGTTTAGAGGTTGATCAGGTCAAGGTGTATATGATTAGTTGTAGAACTGATCAATAGGGGAGGGATAAAGTAAGAATTAATTAAATAGTAAAGGGGAAATCAGCTATGAATTAATTAGCAAGGGAATATAACATATACAGATGCTGAGGGGAAGGTGATGCCTCAGAGAAAGATCAGCAACAATGTACAGGGGCAGGGGTAAATCCCAGACAAACAGAGTTCTGAATTAAGAGAGGAAAATGGTAACTTTACCCTAAGTCTCTAATCACACACACATTCCTCACTGCACCCAAATTCTCTGCACTTGAACACATACACAGAACCAGAATTAGAAGGCCACAAGGGAACCATCAAATCAGATCACTTTCAAGAGAGACAGGAAAAATGAACTGGCTCTCCAAGGGAAGGATAACTCTAAAGATCATTTTGGAGTAATGATGCTTTTCCTGCCTTTGAGTGATTGGAGGATGACAACCCATTTGGTGATGTCCTGTGCCCACACACAAAAACAGAAAACACTGCTACTTCCAAGGAGTATCACGAGTATTCTGTCAGTTTCTAATCTCTAGCTACATCTTCACCAAAGAATTATCATATTGTTTCTTTAAGCAGGGCCTCAAGAGCCACCTCTGTTTCGCCATGGGCCATGGTGTTTGAAGCATGGTTGATGATGGTGAGAAGGAAAAAAAATGTGAGAAGGGTGCCAGGGCAGAAACAGACATACTAGCATGCAGAAAGTATCCCAGCCCAGGAGGAAGATACTTTTGGCATGGTGGCTGAAAACAATTCCTTTTAGAATGATTAAGGTTTTAAGCTCTCTTTGTCTTTCATATAACATGCAAATGCTGAATATTTTCAGCTTAGAGCTACATCCATTCTAAGATAGTAGGAAGGAGGACATTTTCTCAACTGGAACTCACTGGAACTGAGTTCCGGCACCTCTCAGGTGGGCGCCATTGCCATTGTAAGAGAACAAGGAAGGCATTCATAGTGAGTTCTGGCACCCCTTTTCCAAAAAAATAAAATAAAAATAGCACTGGTGATCATTTTTCTTTCACTTGTGCATCATGCTCTAGATTGCATGAAAGAGCATACTGTACAACTGCATACAAAGAATTAATGAATGAAATCAAGAGTTTAGACTACATACTATCCACCCAATATAGCAGCTGTCCCATGAAAGAAAGAAAGAAAGAAAGAAAGAAAGAAAGAAAGAAAGAAAGACTAGAGGCCACAATCCATAAACTGTTGAAGCTAACGGGACTTCATCAGTATAGAACTGCAAGTAATGTGTCTTAAAGGGCTCATGGATCTTCATCATAGATTTATTTAGTATGACTAGTTTAACAATCCATTTTAGCTACTAACAACCATCCCATTTCCTTCCATCTGCTCACAAGCTGGTTTTCATCTTTTCATCATTTATTTTACCTTTTTCAGAAATAAGACAAACTGATCTATAATTCCTGACCCTTGCATTTCTCTCTAGCTTTCCTTCACCTGACTTCCAGGAGCCCTCAAAGATAATTGCTAATAGCTTTGCAATTTCTTTAGCTAATTCCCTCAGCACCCAAACGTATACTTCATCAGACCATGTTGATTTAAATTTATTAAAATATGATCTATTCATTTCCTGCCCCGACCTGTATTTCTTCTCTTTCTTGGTTATCTTCATCTGATTAATTTGTCTCTTTCAGTGAAAACTGAAGCAGAGTAGGCACTGGAAAATTATGGTTTTTGTATGTGTCACTAGCTTGCCTTTTACACAGAGATGGCAACCCATGGTTTCTTTTCTTACTTTTAATGTACACAGCCGGGCTCACCAACTATGTCAATATCCCTTGTTAATTTTAATTTGTTATGTGCCTTTACCACTATGGATTCACACTTGTGCCAGTCTTTAAATCTAACAATAACAACAACAACAACAACAACAACACACCTTTAGTAGCACTTAAGTTTTGCTAAGAATAAAATACACAAATTTCAACCCCCATTTTCATCATCTTCTGGCATTTTGCTTTATGAAAGAAAAAACTTGAGTTCTATGCACACCATACTTTTAAAGCACTTTCCCCACCTGCCCAAAGAAGCATGGGAACAATAGTTTACAGAGCACCTTTAACAAACTACAGTTCCCAGGATTCTTGGGGAGGGGGATGAATGGACATGCTTTAAATGTGTGGTATGTATTCAGCCTTGGTTGTTTAAAACAAAATTCTAAAGATACTAGTTTAGCATAAGGTGAGCTTATGCATGTTTACTCATAAGTAAGACTCACTGCCACTGGGACTTAATTACAGCAGTCATATAAATGTCTTCTCCAAAGATCTATGGGACTTAGTCCTAAATGTGTGTAGGATTGCATCCTTAATCCCACTGAGGTTATCAGGGACATAGTGCCAAAAGGTACCATATCAGGAGGTTCTCTAGCATTGTCAAAGTGCAAGAATACCAGCCAGAGGTTTGCCCCTTTAAGATTAATTTGTTTTATAGATTCCAAAGATGTACACATTTGCTGTGTAGGTAAGAAAATAAAACCATTTGAAAAAATACAATCTAAATAATCAATTACAGGCAGCATCTAGAGCAAATAAACAAGTAGCAGATGAACAAACACAAATGTAAGCAACAGACTGATCAAGGATTTGCTGAAAAAGAGGTGTTTTCTTCATTGAACAACAGACCACTTGTGAAGAAGCAAACAAATCATTTGGGGAAGGGTTGTCTCCTTTGAGTGTCACAACAGAAAAAGGCCCTCTAGGAGCGACTGTGCCTCAGAAGGTGGTGTGATGCACAGAAGGGCATCACCAGTTGATCACAGATTCATATGGGAAAGTGGGGGAGATGGTCCTTTAAATATCATGGTCCAAAGCTGATTTGTATAAGGCTTTAAACATATACCTCCTACTCTGAGTTGTACCTGGAAATAGACTACTAAGTAGTACTATTAATATAGCTGTAAAGTAATACTCGCCAAGAAACCAGCACTAGCCAGAACTCTTGCAGCAGCATTTACAACTAGCTGAAGTTAGACTGTGTTACCATAATCCAGTGTAGATGGAGCTAATTCAAATGTGTAACTATGAGCTGGTTGCTATACTAGCCTAAACTAAGCTAATGCACAGCTGCCTCCTGGAATGCAAAAGGAGAGCTGTTCCCTTTAAATGTGAACAAACTTTGAAAGCAATGGAGAAGGAATTAAAAGCATTCACCTTTCAATTACCTTGAATGAGATGCAAGTAAGTCAGAGAGAAAGTATCAAAGTTGGTTAATGGATACAAGATCCCTTCCAGGTGACCTCTTTATTGATTGTTCGTCCTGATTTGTTCACAGGGAGGCTAGATGATGTTGGGTATTTAGCGAGCATTCATTCTGATTTGTTTGTGAGGAAGTCAGATGATGTTGCATCAAAGCAATTGTTATCCCACACTTTCATTGCATTTCCCCAGTCACTTTCCTTACTGCAAGAAGCCTGATCTTTGGGGGAAGTGGGTTTGCTGCGCAAGACCTGTGAATGAACTAGAATTGCACATCCTGAACTTGGTGGTATGTTATTGAATCCCACCTGAAAATAGTGACGGTCTGGAAGCACCCCCCCCCCCCGTCTGCGTCACTTGAACAGAAAAGGCTCACTCCTACTAATCTGCACAGAATTAATTAAGCTAATCACTTTTCCCTATTGTATTAGGCCAGAAGTAGAGAACTTGTAGTCCTCCGTATGTTGTTGGACTCCGGTACTCATCAACCCCAGCCAGCATGGCCAATGGTTATGGATGGTGGTTGTTGTAGTCCAGCAACATTTGGGGGGTTACAGGCTCACTATTCCTGTACTAGGCAAATGTGTGTTACAGATTCCTGGCTCCATAGCTAGTTCACATAAAATAGATACAAGGAATGCCTAGCAATAGTGATGTTACTGCTGCTTACTGGGACAGTGTAGGGGTGGGCAGAGCAGTGGTGCAGTTATGACTACAAAGGTACATCAACAGGAAACCTGGATTGGATTCACCAGTGCACCCAACCCGTCCTGAGACATCAACCTCCCCACCCAGTAAACTTCAGTTCATCACATAGCATTATCATGTGCATGACAGTCTAGCTACGGAGTGATGTCAGCACTAGTTGCTACAGGCTCAGGGGGTGAGAAAGGGCCCTGAGTCACAGCCCATTTCTTTTTTAGAAGGATGTCCAATATTATTCAGAAAGGATTTGTGAATGGAGCCTATCATACTTAGACAGTGCATCTCAAAAGTTGTCTTAACAATATGAGACTTATAATCTGCAACCCCTTAGAGCTCAGATCATTAGAACTCATTTAGTGATGAAGCCTCCATGGATTGACAAAAGGGGAGAGTGAATGTAATTTATTCCCACAAGGACAAAAAAGAAGGTCAAGGAGTTTCCCCGACAATGTGTTCTGTAAGCTCCTCTAGGGCCAAGAATTACACTTACAAAGTTAAATGCCATTGAAAAATGACTCAACCATGAAAGTGACAAGAAAAACACTGTTAACCTAACCTAATTTGTTAATTTCACTCACTTTCTACCCCAAATTGCATTGAATGAAGCCTGACAAGTTAGCTATTTTCATTTTTGTGTGCAGACTTAATAGAGCAACAGTGTTTATGCAGCAAAATTTGTAGATCACAAATATTGATTTTGGTGCCATGGCCATTTCAGGTAAATTGTTTGAACGATATGACTATGATGAATATCTGAAATAAAAAGCTAGCGGGGGGAAAATGCTGACCTACAGTATCCAATTCCATTTCCTAGCTGGAAAGTAGCATATGAATCAACCTTGATCATTCTTTCCAAAAGCACAAATCAATAGAGAAGATTTTTACCCTTTAATAAAAATTCAGGTATGTTTATGTGTTTTGTTACTGTGTTAATTCCTGAAATGCAACGCAACAAGATTTTAAAACTGTTGAGGAACTGCCTAACTATTCATTATCTACACTACTAAAGGGGTGGGGAAGCTGTGTCCCCCCCAGATGTTGTTGGACTCCACCTCCCATCAGTCCTGGCCAGCAAGGTCAATAGTCAGGGGTTATGGGAGTTGTAGTCCAGCAACATCTCAAGGGCCAGAGGTTAATCCTGTACTATTGTATTCAGAAACCTTTGAAGAACTGTGCCTGATGTTTGTAAAACGAAAGTGTTTAAAAGAACATGTGCCAATACTATGGAAATCTGTTTTTTCAAATGAGGCATGCAAAAGGTTATTTTAACCTTTCTCGTCATGTTATTTCACCTTCTATGCTTGTAGTTAAAACACATTGCTTTCTAAAATCGATTTATCTTTCAAATTTCTTATCCCTCCATGCTTTTGATGAAATTATTTGCACCCTTTTTCCTAACACAAAGGAAGGTCAGACTCTAGCAGTCACAAAGAGTTTTTAAAAAGAACAGGATTTCATTAATGTTCAAGTGTTTATGGAAAATGTAAAGGAACTGCAGTACAAAGGTGATCTGCCTGTAGCTGATAGTATTCCTTTCCCGTACTCTGATAACTTGAAGATGAAAACTAGTTTGAGGGAAAGGCAACACAGGTTCTGACTACTATGACTTGTAAAGGACAGTTGAAATGGAATAACAAAATGTCACGAGTATGTACATGTATAGACATTAACAGTAATAATTGACTATGGACTATAAACATTAATGTGTTATACAGCATTAACATTTCCTAGGTTTAATTTTGAAAATCTATTATAGCATTTCTTTCAAAGGAAAATGTGCTCATCTTGTAAGTAGTTCTTAAGTAGATGAATGAGCCCCTGTAATTATGTCGGATACAAAAAGCTGCAGTGTACATTCTGAAAGCCAGCATTACTATATGCATGCATGGCTACTGTACATATAATGCCAGGTATTTGTAAGCACTTTATGCAATAATGTAGTGATCATCAATCACTGCCCCTGCCTCTGTCTCTGTCGCGCACTCTCTCTCTCTCTCTCTCTCTCTCACACACACACACAGAGACATAGAAATAATACACTTTTATTAAAGGCTTAGGTAATATTAATAGCTTTCATTTCAGTAAGCTTTAGATCAGATAGTGGGGGAATTCACACTTCTCACAAGATTTGGTCCAGCCCCCACTTCTGTGCTTCGAACAAGAGCAAAATTCAATCCAAAGTGCTTTGGAAGCTGTCCAATTCAGCGGAGTTTGAATCTTGACTTGGAAAATGAAACTCATGCCTTCTGCATCATGGAAAAATTCTTTTGACAGAAATGGATGAAATGTGCAAGCAAAGTAGCCCCCCCCACTTCTGAGTGGATAATGTCTGCCAAACTACAGATAAAAATGTTTACAGATTTTTGTGCTGAGCATCTTTAATTCCTCCCCCCCCCCAAAGGATTATATTATTGGCAGAACTGGATGGAAATGGCTTGCATGGTAGCACCTTTGGAAAGATGAACACACATGTTTTGGGCAATGAAAGAGTTAAGCAAGAAACTACAATCAAAAGGTCCAGAGATATTAGTGTTGTGCACCTTTAAAGTGGATTTTAAAGTGGGGGGTGAGATAACTAAAAGGCATATGCTTCAATTCTTGTGGTTTTATGGACAGCAATGTTATTATTAAAACGTCATACATTGTAAAGGAAATGTCAGAACAGTGGAGCCAGAGACATATGATTAAAAAAATAACTTGAGCCTTGTGTTCTGCTCAGTTCACACCAAAACTCACAGAAACAAAGTGCAACACTGATTTGACAGGAGAAACATGACACAGAGACCATGTCCAGCAGTTTTCAATCAAGCACAACCAGCAGAACTAGCAAAGAGCACAGACAAGAGAACAAGGTGATACACATTGTTTCAACATCTCTTCCCCAAAGCGCAGTGTGTAGAGAGCTCTGGTAAAAGCATGCCATCTAATTAGAAGCTTAGATCTATCAGTTATGAGTATCCCCCTCTAACCATGGTGTTTTATTTATATGGCAAATCTAACAAGAAATGTTTGAATTTTTGCAAATCCACTATTTGCAACATTTAAAAAACATCTGAACCTCTGAAGCACCACAAAAAGGTCCCCGCTTCACTTTGGAGAGATTCTACCAGGACAATTAAGCCCCAAGCCCCAAATCTGTCTGTAGTAATTCCACTTTCATTTTTGATACAAGATTTGTCAGACCCTATTGCACGTCCCTATCAAACAGTTCCTCAGTACATTATCCATGGGGAAACACAATGTGATAAAACTGATGGAGACTAAATGGCCATTAAGGCATTAGCAGCATACATCTGAAGCCCACAACAAAATGTGGAAGCATATTCCATAAGAGGAGTGCTTCTGTGTACACCTCCAACCTGCAACAGAGCCTTGTAATTCTGTTCAGGTTATTTATTTATTTTTATGAAACAAAATTTATATACTTCAAGACTAGTAAAATCTCTAAGCAGTTTACAATAAATATTAAAATTATCAATACGTGCACTTAAAAAATAAAAACAGAAAATTAAAATTAATACCAAAAACAAACACGTCAACAGTCATGTTTGGATACATTTGCTCAAACAAACATGCTGAAAAAAGCACAGCAAAGGGACCTGTCTGATATCAGTAGGCAGGGAGCTCCAAAGTACAGGTACTGCTACACTGAAAGATTGATATTTTACAACCTCAAAACAAGTAATATGAGACAGATCAAAGTGGTCAAGTGGGCATATTTGGGGCAAGGTGAGACATCAGGGGAGGGTTGAGTTTCAGTCGTGGAGGGGATAAGGGATAAGGAACAGGCCTCACACACAAAAATCTTCTCCTACTATGAAATATAGTATTAGAGGGCTGGTAATCCAAACCTTAATATTTTACAGCTATACAGCAAGGGTGGGGCAGAATGCATTTATGGAGATGCAAAATGTATCCATCAACCATAATCCCCAGTTATCAGAGGCTTCAGAAACAGGGCTGGCTTTTCTGTGCAGCAGGGTAAAGCAACTTGGAAAGGAATTGGTGTATGAATTTTGCAGCAAGACTTTTAAATGTGTGTGGCTCTAGCTGTACAAGGGGTGCATGTCATTTGGGCTCTAGATGAGGCAGCAAAATGCCTCGAGCAAGCACTGTTCAGCATGTACATCCCTGTGTTCTTCTGCTCTCGGTTTTCTTTTCAATGGGTTATTTTCACCTGACACATGACAATCTTGTGTCTTAAACTGCTCTCAGCTACAGACTTACTCGATAGCCTTATTCACACATTATTCCAAACTGTGTGGAGTTAATGCATGGAGATGACGCCAGGGCTGCACACAGTGCTCCCACCTGCTGCATCATCTTCCCAAATGGAAAGATCTCAAAGCAGAGTCTAAGTGTATCGTCCTGCACTTAGAAGCCTCCCTGTGATCCGGAACCTACATGTGGCACACATACTGCCACAGCAGGACTCACTTTACCTTAGCAATTAAGGAAGTGCACTAAACAAGGAAGCTGCCTTTGCAAATGACTTTAGAAGAGGTTGAAGCAAATCAGCATGCTTCTACTATTCCTGCAATATGTGCTAATATAAAAGGAAGCTGGAGGTGTTTCAAATTACCTCTTACTTTCCCTTGAAAGGAGTGCTTCCTTTGCCTACAAGTATGTCCTGACACTGAATTCTAAATATGTAGGTAAAAATTTGACATGCTCATCCCCCGAGGACAGGTATGCTCAAGAACAGAGAATGGTCCATACTGTCACATGCATTCCTTACATGATAATTTAGTAGGAACATAGCACTGGATGCTGATAGCATATATCTTCTACTGTACATGGAACCAGCTACTTTGCATGCTTCGACTGTAGCACCTTATTTTCTGGCAAAGTGGAGTATGCTTCTGAAAGCAGCAGTATTAAATGAAATCTCTCCATTTATGGCATGCAACACCTTACAAAAATTAACCATATACAAAAATCATTAAAAAGCTTCATTGTTGGCTATATATGGTCATGTTCGATTCCACTTCTCTTCTCTGCCCCCAACTCCTTCTGCAGAAAACTGCAGCTACTTAAATGTTCAATACAAAGTGCTTTTTAGAATTCATTAAATTGCCGTCCTTTCTGTGTACCATCTACTTTCCTTTAATTCAACGTGATTGCATGTAACAATAATAATTTACTCTACATGGGGTCACTAAGTGACATGGATACCTGTAGTCTTTCAAATCTGGTTCCTCTTTTTCTGAATTAATTATGACTGAAGTGTTTGCTTTTATGGGTTTCCAATTATGCCATTTTATATACCGTCTTTTTTATTTGTTTTGTTCTGCATTTTGCACTTTAAAAACGTTCAATAAATATAATCCATATTTCAAAAGAAAGAAAAGACGGATCTGGACTCTTCAACAAAAGAATCACTCAGATTTACCTATGGTATATACTATTCTGCAATTGGTAGAATGATTAGGACTCTAAGTACATGGAAGAAAAGAAGTATAAATAAAAGTTCTACCAGCCAATAACACAGGAAGTACTGAATTCCTGAGATTCTTGTCCAGTACTATTATTCTTATTGTAACCACTGCATTATGGCACATTTCTTTTTGTCCTCTCACCCCCTTTACTCAACAAAAGCTGCAAAAATATAGTTTGTATTGTAGCATTTACCTTCCTCACAGTTTTCGCCTTTGTAGCCAACAGAGCAGACGCAGTTCCCTTCAATGCAAGAACCGTGGCCCCCGCATGAAGGATCAATACATTGGCTTATTGGTACATCACACTCTGGCCCTTTCCAGCCACTGTAGCACAAACAGGCTCCTTTGGTGTATTGTCCATTGCCACTGCACAGAACTGGGCACGCAGCTGGAAAATTGAATTAGAGAAAGAAAGGTAACAGCATGCCATGCATATATATCCACATACTGACTGTGTACAAGGCTATGGGTAAGACTATACTCATAAGCAACAGACTTCAAATTGTGATTTAATGGAAAATGCAAGTCATGCTGCTCTGATTGATCTTTGAGGACCTATAGATCTATGAGAGATGCAAATAACTTTTACTGAACAACCTATACTTGATGAAAAGAGACCCCAACTTTGGGGTCTGAATTTCATTTTATTTCAACAGTGGATATAATTTCAATAAATAGGTTCACTTTCTCATTTTGCACAATTTATAATCTGAAATCTATTACTTAATAAATCTCTATATCAAGCAGCTCACAACTGTGGATATTGAATATTACAGCACTATATCTTTGCATATGAAAGAAAAATAATTTCCATGCATTTTATAGTCACAACTATAAAAGCAATAGACAAATAAGGTATACAGCATCAAATACAATAGGGCATTAAAACATCATTAATTAAAAAACACAATAAAATAAACAAGTTTAAAAACCAAGAATAGAGATAGTATTATTAAGGATGAACATTGTTTGATACGGTAGTAACATCTAAACGAAGGGACCTTTCGGACTAGCTGGGCTCTAAGTCAAAATAATAACATGAAAGATACATTATAATAATGTATTATTATAATGTGAGATCCAGGGAAGATGCTGTGGCAATGGCTTTACATGCTGTCCTGACTCATTTGGCGAAGCAAGGGAACTATGCGAGACTGTTATTTGTAGACTTTAGTTCTGCATTTAATACTATTCTTCCGCATCGATTGGTGCCCAAACTATTAGACCTGGGACTTCCACCATGTTTGTGCAGGTGGATATTAGATTTTCTATCAAACCATTCCCAATGGGTCAGGATGGGTTCCCACATCTCTGCGGATCTCATCATGAATACGGGGACGCCACAGGGGTGCGTGTTGAGCCCGCTTTTATATATGCTCTATACAGCTGACTGTGCCCCCAAATACCCCAGTAATAAGATCATTAAGTTTGCAGATGATACAACAGTGGTTGGTTTAATCACGGCTGGAGAGGGGGAGGTGGCCTATTGGAAGGAAGTTGAGCAGTTGGGGGAGTGGTGCAGGAGAAACAACTTACTCCTTAATTTAAAGAAAACAAAAGAAATTATTGTGGACTTTAGGAAATGTAAATTGAATATTCAGCCACTTATTATTGAGGGGAAGTGCGTGGAACAGGTCTCGGTGTTTCGATTTCTGGGAATGGAGTTGAGAGATGACCTAACCTGGGGAGAAAACAGCAAAGACCTGGTGAAGAGAGCACAGCAGAGGTTATATTTTCTGAGAATCCTCTGGAAAAACAATCGCTCAAAGGACCTGTTGATGGCATTTTACCATTGTACTGTGGAGAGTGTATTAACTTATAGTCTGTGTGTGTGGTTTGGGAGCTGCATGGTCAGGGAAAAAACAATGCTGTCCAGGGTTGTAAAGACTGCAGAGAGAATAATTGGGTGCACTCTTCCCACCTTGGATCAAATCTATGCTTCCAGGTGCCATAAGAAAGCTGCAGAGATAGCGCAGGATAGTGCGCACCCCGGAAATTATCTCTTTCGGCTTCTGCCTTCTGGAAGAAGGTACAGGGTTATAAAGACTAGGACTAGCTGCCTGAGAAACAGTTTCTACCCAAATGCAATTTTGGTTTTAAATGCAGTGTAACAAGTCTCTATGGGAGTATACTGTATTTAAAAATGGGGTATCAGAGTTATTACGGGGCTAACCAGGTTGGGATAGCTGGGATAGCAGGCTTGTTGGGTTTTGAATGTTTTATGTAGATTTTTCAATTTCGTTGTTCTGTATGGGACAACGACAATAACGATTATCGTATCGTATTGTAAACGTCCTTAACACAAATAACTGAAATGTTATAGAAAACTGTAATAAACTCCTTACATTTTACCCGTTCAAAAGCATGAAGACCTGAATATGTGCATATTAACATGAAGGTATACTTATGTTATGGGACGTGGGTGGCGCTGTGGTCTAAACCACAGAGCCTAGGGCTTGCCGATCAGAAGGTCGGCGGTTCGAATCCCTGCAACGGGGTGAGCTCCCGTTGCTCGGTCCTAGCTCCTGCCCACCTAGCAGTTTGAAAGCAAGTAGTGCAAGTAGATAAATAGGTACCACTCCGCCAGGAAGGTAAACGGTGTTTCTGTGCGCTGCTCTGGGTCGCCAGAAGTGGCTTAGTCATGCTGGCCACATGACCCGGAAGTTGTATGCCGGCTCCCTCGGCCAATAAAGCGAGATGAGCGCCACAACCCCAGAGTCGTCCGCCACTGGACCTAACGGTCAGGGGTCCCTTTACCTTTTTATACTTATGTTATATAGTTATGTATATATTTATAGAAAGGTCATTTTTAAAAATCAAATAATGACTGTAAGCTATTACTATTTTAGGTATTAGCTATTTCTATTAATGTCAAGATGTTCATAAGTGCTGTGTGAGGCTGCTCCAAGAATAGAAGGTCTCAGTGCATCTCTCATATCCTGTCTAACCCTCCTCTTTCAGCTCAATCAACGAATGCATGCATAGACGTCCTGTCCCATTCTTTGTAACCACCTGGTGTGCTTGATGGGGATCCCTCCATGCATAGGAATTATGCTCACAGAAGGAGCGGACTGAACTCATTTGTTTTCAAGGGATTCTAAGAAGAAGATTATTGATACCCACTTAATTAGTTTACATCATATTTATTTTGAAATGAATGGAATGTAAAGTAGATATATGTAAAATTTGTGGCTAATGATGTATATAATGTAATGTGTGTTGTTGTGTATCGGTATGTAAGTTTATGTTGATTGTTGAATAAAGTTCTTTTTAAGAAAGGAAATATCATGCTGATGTTACACAACACAATACATACAAAACAGTACATACATACATGTACACAAAGAAAAAATGTAGAGGCTTCACAGTAGAAAGCATTTACTGGCTTCTGATTCATAGTTATGTCACAAACCACATGAATTTTCGTTTCTGACACTGCCCAACATGATTTTTTTAAAAAAATCTATTTAATTAGACCAAAGCAATAAATTGCAGCTTATTTCTCATTATGATGACGCAGAAAATGGTGGGATCCCCGCCCAAGTCATGGTCATTATGTTTCCTGAATAACACTCAGGAAAGCTCAGGTTTGTGCTTCTGCAGCTCACTCCCTCTGTCAGGGCAGTCCAACTGTTATTCATGGCTCAACTATCTGTTCATTTCACTCTGTTATGAAAGCAATGGAAAATGTATGCATGTGGGGAAAGTTCCACAAGAACTTTCTAACACTTAACATGTAGCTCCTCCTCCTTATCACTTGGAACATTCTCCACTCTAGCACAGTCACTATGAGAAAGGCTCTCCACATTTATTTATTCATTCATTCATTCAACCCTTCTTCCTGCAGGAGCCCAAGGCAGTGAAGACCATAACAATATAATCTACACCAGGCGTCAGCAAACTTTTTCAGCAGGGGGCCGGTCCACTGTCCCTCAGACCTTGTGGGGGGCCGGACTACATTTTGAAGGGGGGAAAATGAATGAATTCCTATGCCCCACAAATAACCCAGAGATGCATTTTAAATAAAAGCATACATTCTACTCATGTAAAAACACCAGGCATGTAAAACTCATGTAAAAACACTAAGGCCCCCGGACTTAGTTTGCCTACCCATGATCTACACTATAAAACTTTTTTAAAAAAACAACAACCCTAAAACAAAGCAGTAACAGCTGCTAAAATTTCAGTGGACATCCCTATCTCAAAGGCATTCTGTGTGGCAGCTGCTGTCATGTTTTCAAAAGCTGTCATGTGAAGACTCCTTACTGCGGCTTAAACACAGAGCTGTAATATGTAATTCTGAGCTATGCTGCAGCAAAGAACGGGGAGCTAATCCTGTGTAGAAAAGGCAAGTCCCAGTGCAGGGCCCTGCAGTCTGCTCCCTCAGCACAAGCACTCACAGGAGCAGGCTGAAGCTTTATGGACTGGGCTGTATTAGACAGTATGGTGGAAATCCTGTCTTTTATTATTTCAGAAGTAAATGACAATTTAAGACAGAAGTTCATTATTCCACAGACCACTGGGAAGTATGCTGTAGACAGATGTGCAATCAATTTATTACCAGTGCTCTTCAAGCTGACCCTGTGAGAATCCTTCCTCAAGAGGATAATTAATTCTGCATCTGTAATAATTCAAGCCAAAATGTTCTTTTTAGCAGAAATTAAACTGCTGCTGCTGTGATATTGTATATGTTTTCCCCAATGAGAAAGATGGATGGTGGTTCACTAGGGTCTAAGCTGAAAACTACAAACTTATTCCATATCTAATTTTACTCTAACCTGGAAAAAAACTTCAGTTGTGAACAAAATGCTTCACAAACAGGCAATCTATTTTACTTTCCAAGCAATGAGCAGGAAGTGAAGATGTTGGGTTTTCTTATCTGTCAGAATTATATAATCTTATTTAACCCTTCAATCTTGAAACCCAGCACAGTCTTCAGAATGTATGTTTTAAAAGAGGGGAATTTCAATATTTTCCCAAAACCCTTTCAACTATTTTCCCTCTTTCATTCCCATCCTCATTCAGGACATTTCCAACAGAAAAAAACCTCTTTCCAACTCTTTTTTTCAATTTCTGTTCTCACATGGCCAGCCCCCCATACTAACAGTTCCTGTCTCCTTAGTTTAACTCAATGTGTTTCCTAATCCCAGTTTTCTCTCTTTCACCACCAAATTCTTAGGCTAACTTCCCTTAAGCTCTGCATACCTGCTATCTAGGAAAGATAAGGTAAAGGTACCCCTGCCCGTACGGGCCAGTCATGTCCGACTCTAGGGTTGTGCGCCCATCTCACTTAAGAGGCCGGGGGCCAGCGCTGTCCGGAGACACTTCCGGGTCACGTGCCCAGCGTGACGAAGCTGCTCTGGCGAGCCTGCACCAGCGCAGCACACGGAAATGCCATTTACCTTCCCGCTATAAAGCGGTACCTATTTATCTACTTGCACTTAATAATAATAATAATAATAATAATAATAATAATAATAATAATTTTTATTTATACCCCGCCCTCCCCAGCCAAGGCCGGGCTCAGAGCGGCTTACAAGCAATAATAAAAACAAGATGAATGATTACAACTTAAAAACAAAAATAAAAAACAACATTAAAATAATGGAACATTAAAATATTAAAATGTAGCCTCATCGCAGGAGGAGAAGGAAAAGAAAAAAGAAAGAGAGGGAGGGAGTGAGGGAATCAAATTGGCTCCAAGCCAAAGGCCAGGCGGAACAACTCTGTCTTACAGGCCCTGCGGAAAGAAATCAGATCCTGCAGGGCCCTGGTCTCATGAGACAGAGCGTTCCACCAGGCCGGAGCCAGAGTTGAAAAGGCCCTGGCTCTGGTTGAAGCCAATCTAACCTCCTTAGGGCCTGGGACCACAAGGGTGTTGTTATTTATTGACCTTGAGGCTCTCCGTTGGGCATACCAGGAGAGGCGGTCCCGTAGGTACGAGGGTCCTAGGCCGTGAAGGGCTTTAAAGGTCAAAAGCAGCACCTTAAATCTGACCCTGTACTCCACCGGGAGCCAGTGCAGCTTGAAAAGCACTGGGTGAATATGCTCCCATGGCAGAGACCCCGTGAGGAGCCTCGCTGCAGCATTCTGTACCCGCTGGAGTTTCTGGGACAGCTTCAAGGGCAGCCCCGCGTAGAGCGAATTACAGTAGTCAAGCCTGGAGATGACCGTTGCATGGATCACTGTGGCCAGGTCGGGGTGGGAAAGGTAAGGGACCAACTGCTTTATGCGGCGAAGGTGGAAAAATGTCGCCTTGGCTGTTGCTGTAACTTGCGCCTCCATGGAAAGGGAGGCGTCAAGGATTACACCCAAACTCTTAACGGAAGGCAATGGCACTAATTGGGCCCCCGCAAGAGAAGGGAGTTGGTCCCATGCCTTCCCGACCTAGCCATAGGACCTCTGTCTTCAAAGGATTTAGTTTCAATCGGCTCCCACGAAACCATCCAGCCACAGCTTCCAAGCATCTGGTCAGTGTGTTCGGGGCCGGGTCGGTGTGGCCATCCATCAGCAGATAGAGCTGAGTGTCATCAGCATATTGGTGACAGCCCAGCCCAAAGCTCCGGATAATCTGGGCAAGGGGGCGCATAAAGATGTTAAAAAGCATCGGGGAGAGAATTGCACCCTGCGGCACTCCACACACCAAGGAGTGGCGCGACGACATTTCCCTCCCTAGTGCCACCCTCTGTCCCCGACCAGAGATAAAAGAGCACAACCAGTTATGGGCTATGCCCTGTATCCCCACGTCTGCAAGGCGGTGGTCCAGAAGATCATGATTGACCATGTCAAAGGCTGCTGACAAATCTAAAAGGATCAGCAGTCCTGACCCGCCTCGATCCAGTTGTCTACGGAGATCATCTGTTAGGGTAACCAGAGCCGTCTCCGTCCCAAAACCAGGACGGAAACCGGACTGAAATGGATCTAATGCCGATGTTTCCTCCAGAAACCTACCAAGCTGTTCAGCAACCGCTCTCTCAATTACCTTACCCAGGTATGGAAGATTTGAAACTGGGCGGTAATTGGATAGGTCTAAGGGATCTGATGAAGTTTTCTTTAAGAGTGGACACACCACTGCTTCCTTCAGTTCCCCTGGGAATGTCCCCGTCTCAAGGGACAAATTGATAATTTCAACCAGGGGGGTCCGCGCAACATCTGGCCACTCCCTAATCAGCCAAGACGGGCACGGATCAAGGAGGCAGGTGGTGGGCCTACCAACTTGGAGGAATCTATCCACATCAGTAGGGAGTATCCGATTGAAATGGTCCAACACTGGACCTGAAGTCAGTCGAGGGGCCTCCTGTTCAGTCACTGTATCTAAATTGGCAGGGAGGTCACGGCGGAGCAATAGGACTTTCTCCGCAAAAAAAGCTCGCGAATGCCTCACAGCTGTGGGTCGAATTTGTGCTTAAATTTGGTTGTCCTCCTAAGGACGTTATTGACCTAATTATTCTAAAAAGTTGTGCCGGGCGAGAGCTAGCGGATGCAATGGAAGCTGCAAAGTAAGATTTCTTAGCAGCTTCTTTCTTAGTTTGAAAGGGTGCTTTCAAACTGCTAGGTGGGCAGGAGCTGGGACCGAAAGACGGGAGCTCACCCCGCCGCGGGGATTCGAACCGCCGACCATGCGATCGGCAAGCCCTAGGCGCTGAGGTTTTACCCACAGCGCCACCCGCGTCCACATCTAGGAAAGATAAGACTAACTAAATTGCATGTTTTGTTTGGCACCAGCAAGTATAGATTCCCTGCTGACGCTAAACTTTCAAGGACAAAAATACTCCTTTAGCTCCAAGCAGAGCTGCAGCCAATATGACTGGTTGTTCAAAGCATTCATGTTGACAATGCATAGCTGAATGTTGAATTTAGAAGCAGAGAAGTTTCTTGAGTGGGTGGCTGTCCAATTGGTTGAGACCAGGAGACACACATGCTCGTCTAGCTTCCATCCAAATGAAGCTTAGGTTCAAAATTTGTCATCATGATCTGGTTGCTGCTACAAAAGCTTTTTCTTCTGAGGGTGGGTTCCATTTACATAATGTTTGGAAATATCAGCTATATAGGTTTGTTATTTTCTGAATTTTGAAATATTATGAAAAAATAGTTTAGATTGCTTTTCAATTTTTAAATACTAATTTAAAAGACAAATATAAAAACGTATTGTTTTTGTGTGAAGTCACTGCAGGGTAGTACTTCTCTAGTAGTAATTGCATTTTTAACACACTTCAGACAGGGATAGAGGCTGTTATCCTGTTTTATTGTTAAGTGGCCTTTGAAATATGGTCACATTGGTATTGTAGGTGCACAATACCATTGTTACCACACAAACTGACCTTCTCAGGAGTCGCTGATCACCATAAATAAGGCTGACACCATCTAGCAAAAAAGGATTCCCAATTATGGATGATACTCACTCAGGCATACTTTGGGAAATTCTCAAACAGAAATGCAACCTTTAATGATATATTTTTATTCTATCTTACAACTTACTTCTTCTTTCATTGTAAGTAAAACTATGGGCCACCGATTTGCCATTTGTGGTATAGATAACAGAAAACCAGGTAAGGCTTACAAAGCTTTATATTACTTTACATTCAGTACTCTTGGTTTTAAAAACTGCAAGAGAAACAGATACAGAGACACAAATGTATGACCATTCTCCTAATGAGAACTGTGGTAATAATTTAAATTTCTTATTCCAGTGCTATCAAACTACACATTAGCAGGCAAAAAAAGAGAATCATAGAAGGACAAAAAAATCATCAGGTGTGTCAAATTCCTGACATTCAGAAGCCATGTGGGGAAAGCAGCACACGCTGACTTAAGCACTAAAGTATAGATGCTTTAATTAATCCGGGGTGAATTTAATTGCTTTAGTTAAGTGGAAATCGGGTTAAAAATGATGCAGAGCATGCTGGGGTGTGTTAAAAACATGACATATGAGTTGGATGAATCGATAAATTAAAAGTGCACAGATGTTTTAATTAAACCCAGAGAAGTTAACCAAGATCACTAGAGACTTTTAAGCCCATGATTAATTCAATTCATTTTAAATACCTGTAGAGATATGAGGATGCCTCCATTTTGAGAGTTATAAAAGTTCTCAATCAATAAGCACTTAAGCTGCTTGGGTAAAAAAAAGCCTTTAAGAATAACAGAAGGCAGATCACTGGGTTCAAGACTTGCTAGTACCAGCAGCTATGAGCAACTGGAAAGGATGAAAAAGAGGAGCAAAGACATAAGAATGTAAGAGCCTGGTGGATCAGACCAATGGCCCATTCAACCTGGTATCGTGTTCTTACAGTGGCCAACCAGATGCCTGTGGGAAACCCGTAAGCAGGACCTGAGCACAAGAGCACTCTTCCCTCCTTTGGTTTCCAGCAACTGGTATTCAGAAGCATTACTGCCTCCAACCATGGAGGTGGAACACAGCCATCATGGTAGTATTCACTGATAGCCTTATCCACCAAGATTTTGCCTATTCCTCTTTTAAAATCATCCAAGCTAGTGGCCATCACTGCCTCCTATGGGACTGAGTTCCATAATTTAACTATGAGCTGCAAGAAGAAGCACTCCCCCCCAACCCTATCCTGAATCTTCAGTGGATATCCACAAGTTGTAGTGCTATGAAAGAGGAAGGAAAACGTTTCTCTGTCCTATTTCTCCATGACATGTATAATTTTATACACTTCTATCATGTCACCTTTAAACTGACAAGTCCCAAATTTTGTAACCTTTTCATATACAGGAAATGTCCCAACCCCTTGATCAATTTGGATGTCCTTTTCTAACTCTCAAATAACCTTTCTGAAGTGAGGCAACCAGAACTGTACACAAAATCCAAATGCAGTCACAAATTTAGAGAAGTGTGGAGCAATTAGATTTGGATACTGACTCAGGAAGGAAACATTTGAGGACTCCTGTACAGTGGGCAGGAGCTCATAGAGGGGAAGGATCTGGAAGCATAGTTGTAACAAAATGGGAAGATACCATGATGGGATTGAAATGGCTACAACTTTATTGATTACGGAGGCAATTTGGTTTTGGCATAGGCACTGGGTATGTATCCTGAATCAGCCAACCCAATTACTGGCTGATAGCTCAGTCAGGATTGATCCAGGGGTTAAGGATCCCCCTATGATGCAGATTGAATTGGGCGATTCCACCAGGTTGTCATTTGGGGTGTTCTATGGCCCATCAGTCCCTGTCTGGAATTTCTAACAGAACCCTACCCCTGGACCCCTTTACCTGCATGCCCTGAATTTTGATCCAAGATCCAGAGGTGGGGCACCCAGCCATCCCCTAGCTTTTGACCAAAGGATCCAATCCAATGCTTCTTTCAAGCAAAGTTGTGACAGTAGCTATGAGGAAGGTAGAACCCCAAGACAAGCCCAATTTGTCTGCAGGCAAATTCTGCCCTGGCCCCGAATATGGCAACAGAGTAATTTCATAACAAGGCCACACACATGTTCTGCCTACTTTCCTCCAGGCAGAGCCAGAACATACTGGGTAGTTGGGCAGCATGACCAATTCTGGTCTGTGCTGTCTGACCACAGCACAGCTGAATTTTATGCCTTTGTGGTGGACCTGACAGAAGACTGGCTCTGTAAGGTCTGCAACCAAAGCACCGTGCCCCCCTCCCCCGAGCATGATTGGTTAATTTGAATTTGAAGTTTTTGGCAGCCAATCCTGCCAACCCCCATGGGTGAAACTGACTGTGACGTCAGGAGGCCGTGCGAGACAGTCTCCCTCCAGCCATGCAGGGCTGTACCTGCCACCACCGCATGGATATGATTAGCAGTGGACAGAAGCAGACAGGGCAGTGGACAGAAAGTCTTGAATGACTTGTGACACAACTATCTGTTGGAGCTCCTCTACCCAAACCAACCTTTCCAGACCTTACAGTCAGTAGAGGAGCCCTTCTTGTTGTCCCACCAACAATGGTTGGGTTATGTGAGGACTCAAGGAAGGGCCTTTTCAGCAGTCACATACTAGTGTGGAATTCCCTTCCCCTGGAGACATAGATGACCACATTAATAATGAGCTTCTACTGCATAATCAAAATGTACCTTCACACCTAGGCTTATTGTGAAATCTAGCTCATGGAATAGTATTATACCATAGTAGTTGAATTGCAGTATTTTTGTTACATTGATTTTATGATACTATTATTTGCTTTATGGTGAAAATGTTATATTATTTTAACTGATGAATTTTACTTGGAATCAAATAAAGCTCTTGGAGAATATATGATTCCACCTGAGTTCTATAAGGAATACATTGTGAAAATGTTACATTATTTTAAATGATGAATTTTACTTGGAATCAAATAAAGCTCCTGGAGAATATATGATTCCACCTGAGTTCTATAAGGAATACAAAGAATGGTGGGTGATTCTCCTGGCTGGGTTATTTAATCATATAATGTATATTGACTAACCGTCTTAAGTTATCTCTGTGCATGTAGGGAATTTTCCTGCTTTCTAGTTGCTGGACATCTTGCATGGACTAGGAGCCTACAGATGGGTGGAGGGCCCATCACATATGGTGTATTGGGCCCAGAAAATCCCATTAGTACTGTGAAGAAATCACATTTTAAAATGTATTTACAGGGTCAAGCCGCTTAAGAATCTATGATCCGGCTTTCCAACCCAGCTTTCTTTCTTCTCCTCTCCACCAACCTACTCTGTAGGGTCAAGGGAACACCAGAACAGTGTGTCAGGATTGTTCCATCTAGCAAGCTTGCACTGACAGAATGATCAAAAGAGCGCAACATTGAACTCCTTCCCATAGTTACCCCACTGTTATTAATTAAATGGGTCCATGCAATGAATATGCATACCAAATTTACAAACCCCTATGTTGCTAACCATGGGCCTAGCAAAGGGGAGGCGGGGGGCAGCTGCCCCCATAAATAAAATAAATTTAAGTATTAAGTAAATAAAAAAAATACTTAACTGAGGTTCTGCCCCCCAACATGAAGCCTGTCCCCCCCAACATAAATCCTGACTATGCCCATGTTGCTAACAATGGTTTAATGCCCCTGTTGATTACATTACTTCTCCTTCTGACCCAGACTTTGTAAATGCTGTGAATGCTCTATGGATAATGAGTAAAAGAAACCTAACGAGATGGTAGATTTGTAGATATTGAGCCTTTCTCGATTTAAAAAAAAAACTGCATGAGAAGTGATCAACAATGATTAAAGTTTCATTAGTCTTATTTAAGAAAGGGAAATGTATGCCTGCTACCATTATGACAACTCCTGGATTTCTCTCAAGGTAATAGTTTCACAGGAAAGTTCCAAACAGCATGACTGCAATGCACATTTTTGTTATTTGCATATGTGAGAGCCCCTGCTTTGCCTACAAGCTGCTGAGCAACTAAATATTTGGAGAATGCCAACATACTTTCACCAATGTCTAATTAAAGACAATGTCTGTGTTTTCTAATAGTAACATTGTTTGGCCTTCAGTGACAGATGTGGACCAGCAGGAGTTGTCATTTCCAGTAGTTAGTATCTACTTACTTACCCACTAATTTGAAATTTACCTTGTCAAATTCCTATACAGGAGGTCACAAGAATTCATGTAACATAGGGAGTGGATATGGCATGAGTACTCAGCTTGTCAGAGGTGGTAATCAAACAGTAAGCATTTAAACATGAAAATGGATGTGCTATGTTTAATGGGCTTAATTATTTTAAACAAAACAAAATGGAAGGCTATTAATGAAATTTACAAAAACAACTACTACAACAACCTACCCTTATATTGATACTTATTGAAATAGGACCATCCTTTGCCAGCAGTAAAAAATAAACGAAGTGAAAGCAGTAAAATGATGAAGCCACACAGGGTGGGGGGGGGGGCAATGCTGACAAAAAAATGAGCTTAAGAAAGCAAAACACTTTTATGGACAGAAAGGGGAAGTAATTGTAGCAGGGTGGTGGTAGTACAAAGTAGTTATCTAAAGGTAACAAAAAATCAATTAAAACTATTAAGGTAAAGAAATGGTTTTTATGTTTATTTGCTTAAGCTTATCTGCTTAAATGATAGTGTAAATGCCACTAACTGGATATTGCTAGTTGTGTCTCACAGCATAGTCTTAAGCACATGTACTGGGGTGTAAGTCCCACTGGGTCTTACTTCTGAATAAATATGTATAGGTCTGCATTGTTAATTTCTCTGAGTGCAAGAATCACATATCTCAGAATCAAATACTGCCCTTTAAGTTAGCTACAATAGCCACAGACCTATTTATATTAATCATTTACGGAAGTAATGCAAGCCTTCAGTTTTCAAGACACGTGCTATGCAATCCTATGCATTTTTACTCAGAAGTAATAGCCACTGTGTCCAATGGGGCTTACTCCCTAGTAAGTGTGTTTGGAATTCCTGTGGACCCTATAGAGAAAGTGTAACTTATTGAAAATGAGTCCAGGGTTGTTGTTGTTTTGTTTTTTGTTTTTCCTTAGGAGTGATGCAGAAACAAACATGACAACCAACTAAGGAAGATGCAATGGATATCTCAGCAGTAGGTGAATATTATGTAACAATATAACACATGGAAACCCTTTCACAAGACATATGTTCCCTTGATTTTTCCTTGCTGTGGTTACTTCTCCAATCACATATAAAAATTGCTTCTTTACAGCATTTAAACTGGCTAAATAATTTAAGAGCTGGCTAAAAAGCCTTTTAAAAAATGAAATAAATTTTGCATGTAGAGACACACAAAGAACATACCTTAAAACATAAATAAATTTCTGAACATAACTTAAAGGATAAATAAAATTCACTTCCAGAGATTAACAGGCAAAGCAAATACTCTTTGCAATGTACAGCATGAAGATAACAAGTGTCACTATTATTCCTACTGTTTCTACAGCATAAATAAACAAAAATGAGTTTTACAAAGTAGCATACTGAGACGATTAATCACTGGGATTACAACATTAGTTTTCTTTTTCACATATATGACAAAATCATACCATTCTGAGTTAAAACTCTCTCTCTCTCCAGTCACTCTGGTCAACTTAAATAGTCACCTTTTCAACCTAAGCTGTATCCCCAAAATGGGCAGTCATTAGATTTCTTCTGTTAAAAGATGACTTATCAACACTTTACTTCTCAAACTGTTATTGTTGTTTGAAAAAAATGTTGTCTTACTATTTCCTAACAAGTTTACTTTCTTCTTTACACTGCTTGACGGATGGTGCAAACATTGTCAGGCATATATCCAACAGATTGTAACAAAAGAGGGATTACAAGAAAACAGGGATCATGTAGTCAGAAGATGTCATCACAATACTAGCCTTCATGCATGACTAATATGTGGAGCGCAAGCACAGTGAAAGGGGTTATGGGGCCACACGTTCAGCCCTGCACCCAAAGACGAATCACATGGAAAGACTCCCCACATAGAGAAGGATCATGCCATATATAATGTGATCCTAAAAATGTGTACAACAGGAATCTCATGGTTAGGCTACAATATATACATTAATAGTATTAATATTAATAGATGCTACTGTATATGCATTAGTAATAATAATAGTAACAACAACAGCAACTTACCTTTCTTTGTGTGTTATATGCTACATATGTGGACAGCTGAACTCTAGTGTTTGTCCCATTGGAATTAACTGGCAGGAAACATCTTTAGGAACCTCTTAAATATACTTAGTAAGTATAATAGCCCTATGCTTTTAAGTCCTAAATGTTGCAGTAACATAAAAAAGCCTTACACTTGAAAAAACATGCTACAAAATACTTTCTGCAAAATCATAGGATTAAATGCAACAGGCTTTACACCAGTGTGAGAATAAAAGAGATGCCAGTGCCAATGATCTAAACAAACCCGGACTTTATCAATTGTACAATTTAATGTTAATATTTCCTGGGCGTGATATGGAGATGGAAAGATGCATTTGTAGGATTGGGCTGCTACTCACTCTACATTTGATTCTTTTTTTCTTGTATAGCGTAGCACAGAAATTAAGTCTCGCTTTCACAAGTCCTACAGGAAAACAGAACTCCAATATGTCTTAGGTAAAATGTTACACAAATCATTTTCACTACAATGACAAATAATTCCTATAGTACAGGATAAAAGACATAATGAGGAATATTTGAAGACAAATATAACACTACCTTTAGCACAATCTGCTCCATGGTAGCCAGGAAAACAGTGACAAATTCCAGACACACATTCGCCATTCCCATGACAATTACGTGGACAGTCCTGCACAGAATCTGAAAGACAGGTGCAATTAATGTGTTAGCCGCTCCCTTTTTAGTCTATGGTGATGTTATTTTTTAATGGTCACACACAATGTAAGTTCAACAACTGAACTCCATAATCAGAAGTTACCTGAAGAAAGACAAAAATGTTAACACTTCTAAGAAGTATATCTCTTAAGGATTCTTGAATCACAAAGACTGTGTTTAACAGGTGGTTTCTGTAAACTTTTTCCATTTTCTTTTTCTTTGGCAAAGCTGGTGTTTCCGCTACATGGAAAAGACCTATTATATTGCACTTGTAGGCATTAAACAGACCTATTTTCCATATGAGGAAAAGAAGAAGCAGAGAGGTCCCTTCTGTCATATAATGAGTCCAAATTACACAGTCACAGCCAGGGGTCTCTTGCGCTAATGATTAGAACGAGTCATTGTAACTTTGGTAACCGACTGCAATCGTATATTATGAGTCAGAAGGGAGGTTCCTATATAAGATGTGGTTTTTGTTACTGTATGTAGCTTTTGTGTGTGATAATTGCTGTACCTTGACAATAGATTTGCATGCACAAAGCATGCTAATGTGGCAATTTTTCAACCTGTTTTCCACAGCTTAACGTATTATACTTATGTTTGAGATACTGGAAGCGCAAGCATAATACTGCATCAATCTCAATATAGAAATTGTGTTATTATTGCTGTATTTCATGTGAAAATGTTCTTCATTTGCATAAATGTAGGAAAGCATATGTAAAGGACCTCCATGTTTGAAAGCTTGATTTTACAGCTACTTTTGTTTTTATCCACCCTATTAATCAATTACTTTCAAAGTTATAACACAATAACCATAATTCTGTCACATGTAAATTATTAGTGCATAAATTTAACAGTGAAAATCTGCAATTTAAAAAGTTATACATTTAGAAAACGCTGAAAGTACAACCCTTCTTTTAACAATGGAATCTTATCATGTCTATTCAGAAAAAAGTCTGAAGGAATTCAATGGGAATTGCAGCTACATACTACATAAGAGTTATTGCTGAGAGTATTTTGTATCTCATCTTAATATGAGGTCATATTTTAGATTACTGCCTCTGGCAATACTTTTCACTTTTCCAAAAGCTATTCATTTCACCCTTCGTGTCATTCCTTGTATTTCTTATATTTAGACTGTGAGTGCTGCTGTTTATGCAGCCAAAATAGCAGGGACAAGATTTGCAGAAGTACTGAAAATATTTAGGGGGAAAAACCCATAAGGAGGTACTGTTGGGAGACGCTACAGAAATTCCAGAATTCAATTTGCTTCCTAGTACTCTGATAGAAAATGTCCGGCCAAAAAAATAGCAATGGAATACAAAACCAGCTACTATATTATCAGGGTTCCAAATCTGTACGGCAGGCTTCCCAGCTATAAGTATTTTCCTAATTTGAGGCTGGTGTGGGGAGCAGGGTCTGCAACAGAGCAAAAGTGTTGAGTCTCCCTGTCCACATGGTTACAACTGTGGGGATCATAACTGAATAAGGCTGAATAAAAGTGCAATGTACTTTATGAACTTATGCTTGTGTGTGTGTACAGACACAAATAATTTATATACTTCTGTAAAATATAAAGAACAAAAAAAGTACTACTGCTATTGTTCAATCTTCTGAAATTATATACCAATTGAAATGACAAAAAGCAAACCATATAGTAAACCAAAAACCATGTAGTAAGACAAAAAATAAACCATGTAGTAAAAAGGGCATTGCCAATAATAATCATCAGCATTTTTGAACATTATTTACAGTACTTGATAGGAATTATATAAACTGGCTGTAAACATTTTCTAGTTCTCTCATGCATTGAATAATATTCCTATATATTCAGATCGTCTGTGTATTTAGTATGAGAATATCTGGTTGACATTGGCATTTTTTCTTCTATTTCATCTGGGTCGAGATTTCAGACCTCTCAATCTATCTCGATGCTGAAAGTTCTCATAATAGATATGTGTCAAAGAACCTCTGAACCGAATAAAAGACTGTTCTTTTCTTCACATTTCAGGCCAATTACTATCATTGCACCATCAAGACTTCTACCTAACTATTACACCTATTACCTTCGACTTTCTCATAAACTGTACTTCATTTCTAGCAACACTTTCAGACCAAGCTATATAGACGAAAATGTTGCAAGCTACCGAACATGCATTACTAGGATATCTTTGGCATGTTGGGCATCTGTGTCTATTGTGACAAGGTGTATACTGTATATATCTCAATTATGTGTTTGCATGGGGTGTATGGGGTCTTAGCAGAGCAGTAGCACCTCTGGTGTTGGACACATCATGCTCCCTCTGTAGTTTGTCTACCTTTAGTCCCCACCCTGCATTCAGCTCTCACCTGTGGCTTCTAGAAGCTGTCAGCATGTGACAGCGGACCCACCCCAGGACTGGCTTTGACTGGATGGCTAAACCAGGTGAGGGTAGCCAATGGGTCTTAAACCCTCCATGAGTTTGGGACTTTCCCTGCATGCAAATACAAGCTTCAGTGGATTGAGTGGACGAGACCAACAGTGGGTCCAACAGTCAAGAAGGCAGTCACTACATGTGCTGTAGAGGGAAATGAGGGCCAGATGGGGCTCATCAAACTGGGAAGGTGGCCCATCTAAGAGAAGGAAAACCAAACCTCTGTTGCATAGCAGCCATACTTATTTGTGAGAAAGTCTTCGGGTGGAAACCTAGAGGAAAAATCTGTACCCACTGCCTTGCAGGACATCTTCGGGAGAAGAAAGGGCTAAGGAGTAAACCCTACACAAACTGGAGTGAGGTGTCCATGACAGTAGGGTGGCGTCTTACTTGCCTCCTTCTGGCAACTCCTGCAGTGAAGACAAATGCATTGCTCTGTTTTCCTTTAAACCGCATCAGAAGGCTAAGAGGCAGGGTCTTGTTGCCTGGGCAGCCCTATATTAACTACCCAGCCTTGAGCCCCAGAGAGGTTATTCTGATGCTTACTAAGGCAGTAAAAACAGTGTGGAAGGCAGCAGTTATGAGTTACCAATGTCTGCAGCCACAGCAGTCTGCAGCAACTTGGCTTCACTCCCAGAGCCACACTCCATTGTCTCTTGAGACAGCCGGATGCCAACAGAACAAAATGTGTTTGCATGTACACATATGCATATTCTGTTATTACAGTCTACTTCTTGGCTATTTCCTGTTTCTGGGAAAATTTGAAGTTATACTGTCAGGAAAGCCCAAACAATCTTTCTTGATAGCAACATTTCCTCAAATTTATACAGAGAATTTCCGTCTAATTTTGTTGGTTTTTAAAATTATGTATATTGTACTATATATTAAAGATTATCCTTAGTGAAAACAGACCGAAGGACAGATGTTTTCCCTCTGGTCTGCTCCAAAACCACATGCCCCCCCCCAAGTTGCATGTGATTGGTTGAAAAGCCCACAAGCCCTGTGGTCAGTAGGGCTGACTGAAAAGGAAGAGACTCCCACTGTCATGCTGGAACCAGAGGAGAAGCCCTGCCTGGCTGCATTAGGCCCCACCCACAGCTTCCTGCCAAGCAGCAGGTAAGGTGGGCCTTAGTGCAATATATTATTATTATTATTATTTATTAAATTTGTATACTGTCATATACCCACAAGTCTCAGGGCAGTTTACAGGATAAAATCACAATATAAAAACACAAAATACATATTCAACATAAAACAAGAACAACCCAATAACCCTCCCACACCCACCACCACACCCCTCAAAAAAGGAAGTTCTATAATGTTTTCTTATCAGACACTGTAAACTATAACACAAAGAAAAAGCATTAATCATTTATTTGGTCATTGTCACATTGTGTAATATCTGAGGCAGGTCTGTCTTTCCCCCCTTAGATTCAAGCATGATTGCTAAATTTGTATTTATTAAAATTATGCAGTCCCTAACTATATTGAGTTCAATAAAGTAAATTTGTTTAAAATTGCACCCTGAGCATCTCTTCCAGATCTTACAGCCAGAGTCCACAGCCAAGGCATACATACCCAAAATAACAGTATTGAAAGACACGACTTCTTTATCCTTTCCATCATTGTAAAAGGCAAGGTGCCAGGACCCCACATCCAAGTACTGAACAAATACAGCTTCATTCTGGACGAGAGTCTGGATGCTCCGCCGCTCTCGTGGAGATTCCACCACACTCCATTTCTCTTTCCCATCCAAACGCTCCATGAAATCATACTATTGGATAGAAGATCAGGGAAAGGCATTTCATTATAAATTTAAATCGGTGGTATTCTTATTCTTATTTCTTGTATCCCACCCATCTGTCTGGGTTGCCCCAGCCATTCTGGGTGGCTTCCAACAGAACGCAGTGGTACCTCTGGTTGCGGACGGGATCCGTTCCAGCGGTCTGGTCAGATCCTGAGGTTTCTGCAACCTGAGGACCGCTTCTGCGCATGCGCGCACGCGAAACCCGGTAAAATACTTCCGGGTTTGCCGTGCACACATCCCAAAGTTTACGTAACCAGAGATTCAACTGTATACAGAAACACAATAGAATATCACACATTAAAAACCTCCTTACACAGAGCTGCTTTCAGATGTCTATGGAAGATCATATAATTATTTATTACTTTGACATCTGATAGATGGCATTCCACAGTGCGGATGCCACTATCGAGAAGGCCCTCTGCCTGGTTCCCTGGAACTTCTCTCAACGAGGGAACCACTAGAAGGCCCTCGAAGCTGGACCTCTGTGTCCAAGCTGAAAGACGGGGGTGGAGATGCGCCTTCAGGTATATAGGGCCGTATCAGTTAAGAGCTTTAAAGATCCACACTAACATTTTTAATTGTGCTCAGAAAAGTACTAATACTGTTCAGTATTTCATGCCTTTATTTTCACTGTAATAATGGTTAATCTTGGCACCTACTTCTAATGCTATCAGGAATAAATAAATACACAATAAGGAGAAATAGGCAGCTTTATATGGTTATATATATTTTTAATATCCCAATAAATTTTACAGGCCAGTTTTTTTACAATATAAACTACATACTTTCACTTTTATATTATCATGGACACTCTACTACTATAACTCACTCCCAGAATGCAGAGCAATGTGGAAATGAAGTTATTGGGTGGTCTAACAATTCTTTTCATTACAGGTGCACTCTGAGTAATTCTAAGTTGAATTTGTCTAATCCTCTTTTAAGCCATCCAAGTTGGGGGGCATTACGAAATCTTGCAGGAGTGAATTCCATAGTTTAACTATGTGCTGTGTGAAGAAGTACTTTATTTTGACTTCCAACATTCAGCTTTCTTGAATGTCTCCCAAGTATTATGGGAGAGAAAGAAAAACCTTTCCTTATCAACTTCCTCCACACCAGCTACAAATGTTGTAAGCTTCCATCACAGGGGAGTTACTCCACACACCTTGAACATTGGTTGCTATTTTCTGAACCTTCTCTAGCTCTACAATATCCTTTTTGAAATGCAGTGACCAGAACTGTATGCAGTATTCCAAGGGCGCTCACAACATAGATTTGCATAACAGCATTATTATATTGGCAGTTTTATTTTCAACCCCTTTCCTAATGGTTAGCATTCCTGCATCATCGCTGAGACATTTCTATGCTGGTGTGGTGGTATCAACTAGCTTATCCTGCATGGCATCCTGATAAGCTGGGTAGCTGAGAAATAGGATTGCCTCAGGTCAAATTTAGCACTGGACACTAGCCCTCAACCATTTAGCTCACAAGAGTATTGTAATAAATTAAAAAATTGTCCGGTAGCACCTTCCAGAACAAACTTAGTTGGTCTCTAAGGTGCTACTGGGCAATTTTTTAATTTATTTTGACTGCTACCTACCTGAATCAAGAGTATTATAAAGCAGCTATATAACCCATTGCAACCCAGTTGGGCACATCAACAGGAATTCTAATGGAGAGCAATTGCTTAGGATCTCATTTGAAACACGTCTGTACCAATAGTCCACATCAAATAAAGGTACCCTCATTTGAAGAAACTGTATTAACATGAAACTAATAAAACCAGAAGCAAGCAGAAATATCTGGTCACCAATAATTGTAGGCTGAAGATAACATCTAACCCAAATTGTTTGAGGAATGGAGTATGTCTTAAATGAGATATATAATGCTCTGAACTTAACTGAACAAAATCTGTTCCCTCATCTTGGACATAATTCCACATAGATTGGTACAGACTTTATCATCAATGTGTGAGAACTTTAGAGTATATGACAGCCTGATAGCCTTTAAAGCCCTTTTATGGATACAGTCTTACGATTTATACACAAACATATAAAATATTGTAATAGTTCCCAATGAAAATGTGTCTTGTTTCAGGCACATTTATCTCTCTAGCTGCTGATAGAGATAGATGGATGTGTCTGAAAGAAAGATGTATGCACTCAATATTAAGTTACCATAACTATGTGTCCCCTAACACTGGCATGCACAAACCAAATAGATTTCATATAAAAGGATGAGTCATTTGAAGACGCTTGCCTTGAATCTTTAATATGCCTCCATTATGAAAACTAACCATTGTATTGCAAAGTGAGTTTTGCTAAATAATTCTTAAATCTTTATTTAGTAATGTATTTATTTTCCAAAAAATGAGGGTCACCCTCCTCTAGAATTGTGGAACTGCTTTCAATAACAAAATGAAAAGGTTCTCAGAGGTTTTCTTCCAGATGCCAAACATGTGCCTGGTGCTTTGCTCATAGAAATAGAGGACATACCAAGTGATCCAAATGTAAATCTGGCTAATATTCTTAAACTTACTTACCACTGAAATTATAACTCTAGGTGTATGCTGGACTACTTCAGAGCACAGGTGGAGCTTATATGATTGAGTGCTCCTCCATACAAAAATCTATTCACATAAGAAACTGCCTATGCAGAATTTCTGGTGGTGGTGATGGTTTATGAAGGAGCATGCAATCATGTGAATTCCCACCTACCGCCTGAAATGAAACAGCCAAGTCACAGGTTTATCACTTCAGTTACAACTATGTCTTAGGAGAGCACAGTAGAACTAAAAGGTTGAAACCAACATATACATTGGTATGAAAAATAAAAAGCACAAAGGCTTTTTATCAGCCCCTCAGTCTAGCATCTTTGACAAATGTTATTTAAACCTAGCTGTCAAGAGGAGGTTGAGGAGGAAGGAGAGGTTAAAGACACAGTCATTAGCCTTTTGGAAAATATCCTGATTGGGATAACACCCTTGGAAAAACAAAGTTTATTGCTCTTTGGAAGGTTTGCTCACTGAGGGTCAACACAGAACAGTGTAGCAATAAAAGCTGACATTTCTCACTGGCAACATGCTGCTCTGCTTGGATTGTGTTGGCAGACTCTTCTGCCTCCCCTGCGTCTGATACTGATTCTATCTCAGACAGCAGGCAGGCTCAGCAGTTGGTAGGATCGAAGAGGAACAGCACACTGAGGAGCTAAAATGGTTTGAAGTGGCTGTAGCTGCAGGGACCTGGTCTCATTCCACAACTAGAAGTGCAACACTATTGTTAAACAGATAAGCCATTCGAGTTGACCCACTGAAAATGCCTGTTTAATTTATGTATACAACAGAGCCCTGGGGAAAGGTAACATGCTTGCAGAGTGTCTTGTATATTTTGTTGTCTCTGTTCCATGTTTAGCTGTTCATCAGAGCAGTTTACTCAAACAAAAAGGGAAAACCTCAGCTTTCATGACACCAGTAATAAATTAAATAATACCAGTAATAAATAAAAATTTGGACCAATCGATACTTGCAAAACCTGACCTGTAATCTTAGTTGAGTTACCTCTTAACAACATTACACTGTCATGTGAGCAGTTAGCTGAGTACAAAGAAAATTCCTTTAATGTATCCTATGATAACTGGCAATGTTTTGAATTTCTATATGGTTCTTTACAGAGAAGTATTATGATGATACTACAAAATGGGGGTGGGGAAGAAGGGTAGAGCTGACTTTTTGTCATTTGAGGTGCTGTATGAATTATAGCTAACTAATTAAATCAAAGAATATTTTACTCTTAGAGCAAACCAGCCCCAGACAAAAATCCTAGGTCTGATTCTGCTTTACCACTTGGTCACTTGGCTCATTGCTTTGCATTTTTCAGCTCTATTGATCTGATATAGTGCACTATTATAATGAATTGTTTTTACAAAATGTTCTTGCTGAAAATGTCACATTCTCCCTAAAGCCATGTATAGACAGATAAAAGTGTAAGATGTGGGCCACGTAATGAAAGACAGGGACAGCATTTCTGCTAATCAGGAAGAAACTCTGCAGATTCTACCCACGCAGCATAGAGGTCTTTGAAAATGTTGAGCACTGACCATTCTAGACATCTCAAAAGAACTATATTTCTTAGGAAAGAATGGATCTGTAAACAGAAAGAGCCACCATATAGAAACAAAAATGTTAAGAGTTATTGTAAAGCAGTTATGGAACCTGTGGCCCTTCAGGTGTTCTTGGACTACAGCTCCCGTCATCCTTGAGCATTGCCTATGCTGGCTTAGGCTGATAAGAAGCTAAGTCTAACAATTTAGCCTGGATAGCTCAGTTGGTGCTGATAACCAAAGGCTGCAGTTTCGATCCCCGTATGGGACAGCTGCGTATTCCTGCATTGCAGGAGGTTGGACTAGATGATCCTCATGGTCCCCTCAACTCTATGATTCTATCTGATCCCAACATCTGGAGCGCCACAGATCTCCCCACTCCTGTTATAACAAACCCAGCTCCTGTAAACCAATAAAAAGCCCCTTGCTATGCTTTGTGCAGGATTTGTATTTTTTTTTTAAAAAACTCCGAATTGTTATAACAATTCAAAGTAAGGCTGGATAGGATGGGTTGACATCCCACTTCTTTTTCAAACTAAAATATAGCCATGCCACTTCCTTTCAGGTGAACATCAGGCTGAACTGTTCTACTTCCTTTTTTCCTCCCACTTCTAAACCATCCAGCTGCCTCACCTCCCCCCTCCCCAACAGGCATAGGCTTGTTACAAATAATTTTTCTCTTCACCAGCCTTTTATTTGCAATCTTGTCTATCCTGCTCCTCACAGAGAAGCTGTTGATATAATAGAAGCAATGCAATCGGATGCAGTGCTTCCTTGGTTTTGAGGTGAAGTTGTCCTTGATGCTCCTATGAAGTGTTGAGTGTTGCATCATGGAATTATTCAGTTTTGCATTTTCCCTACTTCTTGGAATCTATGCCTTCATGCTGCATTTAATGGGTTCTGTTGTTATTTGTGTTTTTGAAGCGTCAAATGCTAATTACAAAAGAATACAGTGAGTGAAGCATATTCAGGCAAGGCAAGTTCCTAAGACGTAGTTTGAACCTTCAAAGAAGAAGCAAAAGAAGTTTTCCCACGGAGATACTGCAAGTCCCATGCAACACCAAAAGTAAAAAAGGAAGAGCATTGTGATCTCTCTTCTTTTGCTGCGTTCTTTGAATCTCTGAAGTGTCTCTAAAGGGTAAGTATTATCTAGAGCTTTCTCTTAGTCAACGGATTCCTTCCCTTTCACTACCTCCCTTTTTCTCCCTTGCTATTTCTACTCCCTGTACTATCATGCAAATGTTCATAGGAAAATTACCTCAGGGCACCTCATACTGTTTCTTTCTATAATGACAAATAAACAATTTTTAACTTTTTAGTGTGGTTACCTTGTAAGAAAGTTTAGCAAAACTTACTATAAAACATCTTTCTCACCAACATATCCTACGGACGTCTCACCAACATATCCCACAGTCTAAAATGCACTGGGAAATGTCAGTTTGGAATTCAGCACAAACTTGCCACCCGGTCCTTAGCAACTCAGCCGCTAATGACACTCAGCTGAATAATATTGTACCTACAGTTTACCACTAAACATTATTATAGGAACTCTCACTCTTCCTGACAGCCCCTTCACATTTGCAAAATGTTTAGCAAATATTTTATAATTTGCCACATGATAGAAACCAATTTGCCTGAGATAGCACTGCATTCTTTTATGTTAAGCTCACAAGCATTGCAAGCCAGCATTTATGGAATTTTGCTGCCCCTCTGAAACACTACTCCCTATCCACAGAATTGCAAAACATATTCTGAACAAGTATACAGCTCCATCAGTTTGACTGACTAAACTAGGCTCTTGGAATATTTGCTAAACAGTAATACAGAGAAGTTTCAATCTCATTGGAGCTCTCAAACAGGATCTGAGTCATCATAGTCTCAGGTTAATCATGTACCTAATTTTCTGATTATTGACTTGTTCCCACAAAGGATTCGATTTGCTTTGGCATATCAGCACTCATCAGTGATGAACTGTCAAGTGAAGTTTTATGCTCTTTTCACAGATCACATTTTTAAACTGAAGGAACATGGTGTTTTCAATTTTAACTTTAGGGCAACATCCAATGTCAAATTCAGATTATTTCTATTAATCTAGTGAGATGCAAAGGGGGGGGAAAGAGCTTTTATTGCTGCTTTCATTTTGATATGGAACAGGCTGACTGTTTGTTTCTAGAATCACATTAAGCAATCGATGGATCCTGCTCAGTTGAGTTACCCTATTGTCAAGCTTTATAGCTGTGCAGAAAGTTAGTGCATAATTTTTGGTTATTGAAATAGGTGAATATTGTTAACTCAAGCCAGGATAAAAGAAGAATTGAAGCTTTTGTCTGGGGAATGCTTGAGCTGTAGGCTCCTGCAGGGAAAAAGCTCACTCAGGAGAAAGCTTAAGCCAAGATTTGTGGATTTAAAAACTTATTCAAGACAACAATAAAGTAAAATCCCAGGATAGAATGTGCCATATGGATCTGCTGTGTTTGAGCTACGTTAAGGAGATGGAACTGAATTTTCACCTGGTAATTCTCTCTTTAAACTAAGAACATCCAAAATGATGAAAATGGAGAAGAGCTGCATCCATACGAATGCTACTACAAATTAACACACAGCAAGGCAACCTAGGACACAGATAATATTCCATATGTTCTGCAGAAGCTCACTCTGACAAGAAATGTTATGGGAAATGCAAAGTACATTCTCTTTCTTCTCCATTCACAGCAAAGTCTAGTAATACAAAACAACTTGGTGGGTTATTGTACTGCTGAATTTCCTCACTCCTACAAGTAGCAGCCAATAAGGTGAAGTGGAGGCAAGGGAACTCACAAAATTCTTTCAGAAACTCTGTATCTCCAGATCTCAGAACATAATCCCACCAAAAAATTAAAATAATCACTAACACTTCCCCCCATGAAACAGCTTCATACAATACCTGGACATGTGAAGGTGGCAGTCCTCTTCTTATGTATACAGCAAAAAGGGCATCCTTCCCTAACGAGATATTGAATTTCAGGAATTGTGGCTGTGTGATATGGATTTGTGACCGCCAGAATACTCCTTGTGGTACTTCCTGAGTGACCCTCCGTCCGACCTCTGCCTCCCCGCTATCTATGCTGTTGTTTCTAGAGGCCCAAGGTCCTGGAAGACAAGAGCCAATAAAAGCAGATGAAAGTCAGATTCAAATAGCTATATATTTAGCAGTCTCATTTAAGATGAAACTGTGTGGCAATCTTACACGTCAAAGCAAAACTTAATTGACAAGACTAATTTATCAACCCATTTCTTTAAAAAAAGTAGTGAAAATACACTGCTTTCAATAGAGTTATTTCAGTGTAAGTGTGAGAATCTGCTTCTTAGAAAGCTATAAACTTGCTCCCTGGGGCTTCTGAAATCTTGCATACAGCTTCCTCTCCCATTTTTAATTCCATGATTGCTCTTTACTGATCAAACATAATAAGAGCAGAGAGGCAGCTAAGCACATTAAAAGCTCCTTGCAGCCTTTTCAACATCCTAATGTGAATGGGATATAAAAATAAATCCACATGGGAAAGTAAGGCAGTAATTTCAAAAGGGAAAGGAAGGGGGTAATTTCAATGTAAATTCACTGATTGAGGAATTTTATTCATCATATGTCAAATACCAAGCAAGTTCGTAAACAATCAAACTATTAAAAAAAGAAAAACCCAAGTCCATTAATTTTAGATTTGCTTCTGCTAAATATAAGATTAGAATGAAACCAAAGGCTCATGTTGCTTGAAACTTGACCAGCTGAAAAATAAAATTTTCTCTTGCTGATTCTTGACAAACAACTTCTTTCTGGACAAGCAACTTTGGACTGCACCTGGGAAAACTGTGAGATTTTGTATGAAGAGTGATAGAAAAATATTTTTAAATAAAATAAATAAGAGCATCACCCATTATTTGTCTTTTCAGCAACATAAGGTAGGTCGAGCTTCATGATTTTGTCTGCATAATTTTGTTGCCTTTAGAGTGGATTTTTTTGTTCATTATTGGTGTGTGGTAGTATAACCATGAAGACATAAGAATTGCCTTGCTGGATCATTTCATTTCATGCAGAACCATCTTTGACATGACAACCAGGTGCACCAAAGCAGCTCACAAATGTGGCACAAAGGCAACAATCATCCCAATATTTGTCTAATGATTTAAAGAACCTTGAGTAAAAGTCACATCTTTCAACAATTAATTCCATAAATTAGTAGAACAAATATTGTGTATATTGGAGAGTCTGCAATTCAATTTAATTCGGTGACTTGGGCAGTTGTATAGCTTGAGGGTACTCCTGCATGCAGTATTGTCAGGTAGTGTCAGTGCCATGGAGTGCTTATTATGATGTTTAGCTAGTTCATCAGCTATGGCATTCCTGGTCACTTCTGGCCACAGAGACTCATCTTCTGGTAATCTCCCGTTTGGATTATGAAACTCTGTAACACTTTCAACATGGATTTCCCTTGAATATGGTTCAAAAGCTACGGTTAGTGCAGAATGTTACTGCCAGATTGTTAAGTAGATCAGCTTATTTTATTTACTTTGATTCTATGAGAGCTGTACTAACTATGTATATGTTACTCGATCCAATTCCAAGTGTTGCTTAAAAAATTGGAGCTCAGGAACACCTCTCCCAATACAGAGTTGCAGATGTGTTAAGATTTTCAGAGGCAATGATGAGGGACTGGATAGAAACCTTAACTAAAATAAAATGAAAGTATTTCAAGATTGTGAATCTTATTTCAGTTTCAGCTATCCAGCTGCTTTAAAGTATGTGATAAAATGGAAGCTTTTTTCTACCCTTCTAATATTTATAGAAGTTTATATTACTATATGTTTTTAATTCAGATTGTTAAATCTCATATGTTGACATGATCACAAATATGGTTTAGATAAATTTGCACCCATATAAGAACACACATCTAGGATATAGTTACACCTCTGGAAGTGAATCAGTTTGCCAAAATCTGTCATAATTTTTGCCAAATATTATCTTTGAGAGACAGCACTTTCAACAAGGGCATAACAATGTGGCAGGGAAGTGTGTATAATCCAAGTAAGTACCAAAACATATCCTCTGCATCCATTGTCTTTAAATGTAATTACCACTGCAACAAGTTTTCAATTTTAAATTCCAAATTGCCTGTGCTCTTGAGGCTTACACTTGCATGTAATGAAAAGCCATTTAAACATATTCTGTTGCCAATGTCTTTACATGGTAAGAGAATGCTTTGACTGAACATTGTTAATCTTTGAATAACAGTTTTTAATAAGCTGTGTCTTTTTTGAATTTTCTAGGTTAATGGGTCTTCAACAATATCCGAGGACAAAGAAAAGGCAAAGAGAAACACAAGAGCATGTTGGCTACAAATGGAACAAATGGGATTAATGTAATATCAAGCAACATGCCTATGTGGGTATGCCTGAGCAAGTCATCATCCTCAAGAGGTATCAAGTGAAGATTCATAATGGAACAATGATCCTTTCTACAAGCACTGTCTTTCATCTGAGGATCTGTAAGTACCTTGCACACATTGAGGAACCAAGCAACACAACCAGGTATTGGCATCCTCATAATAAAAAGAGAAATACCAACTATCAAGAGCATGGCAATGTACTAAGGGTAGCACATCAGTCAGTGGCAGTGATGGACAGAAAGGCTAGAATATAAAAGGTGTAATTTGCATCTATCACTTAAGAACGTATGAAGTGCCATGTATTTGCAAATTGATGCAGATTTCATCATTCAATTAAGACAACAAAGCTTTTCCTAATATTGTTAACTTCCATGCTTGGACTATAGACCCAAGGTTACCCAAGCAATGAGTCAAATAATGAAAACATAACAGCTTTACTATTTGTTCAAAAACAACACAGAATCTTATGTCAATGTAAGAACTAAAAGCTTACGGCATAATTTAAGGTGCCATACAATTCTGTTGTTTGGAGCGGTATGGGGAGAATATATTCCACTGAGGAAGTTTCCATGGGTTAAAAACATGTCTAGATTTTAACTTTTAAATAAAATAATACCGTTTTGTGGATTGATACACCTCTATTGTGGGTAACATCACATTATCTGCTTCTGAACCTGGTAAGAGGACCATGATATATGCACATAATATTCAGCAGTAAGTCAACAAACATCTGCCCTACAGTTTCCCTTTCTCTGCTAAGCTTTGTTGATCTTTGCTTCCAAGATGACAATGGACTCTAGTTGGCTTAAGCCAAGGTGATGCTTCCCCACAAAAGCATAAGTCAACCCTACATGATTGCTTGAAGGGTTGCTGTAAGATCACAGCAGTGGGCTGGGCTAAGAGAGCAGCAAAACACCACTGCCAAGCCATTGGCAATGCTTTGGAAATTGAGCCCAAGTATGACCCCATGGATACCTTCCGATGGGTAGGACAAGAAGACAGAACGTCTGATTCTTTGTTCTACCAGCTTATTGTGAAACATGAGCTAGCAAAATGAATATATAACATTGTCTTATAAACCAAACCACTCTACCCTAACTTTTCCCGTTTGCAGTGAGGGAGCCCATTGGAGATGCCTGTCGCCACCTTCACCACTCAAGTCACCCACACATGGGTATAGTTTTTGAACAGGGTTTATCCACATGAACCATAGAGTTGGAAGGGACCTTGAGTGTCATCTAGTCCAATCCCCTGCAATGCATGAATCCTGCCCACAGCTGTCCCTGGGTGGGCTCGAACCACCAACCTGGTTAACAGCCAGATGAACTGACCCATTGCATCACAGAGATTCCAAGTTCTATGCAAGTAAGCCAAACCACCTCGCTTGACTGTGCAATTTGATCCCACAAACGTTAAATTGTATATGAATAGGTCCCATTTAAATACTATACCAGTGCAGGGACAGCCTTACACCTATGGACACTGTCACAGTGCAAAGACAGGAAGATGTTTTTAAAAGAACTTGTTTCCTTTTTTTGTCCACTGTATGCCCTTCCATATTATCAATTATTGGCTTGTATGTTTCATTAAGATATGTTTTCTCTTTAATTGAGGCATACTGGCACATTAAAGATGTGATAAGCAAATGGCATTGTAGTAACTGAAAAATGTCCCCTGTACTGAAACGGTGGAGAATACATGTATCATGTGCCTTCAGCATACTTGCGTAGTAAGGAGTATTTGCAGAATTAATTAACTTTGTTTTCAATTTCCTTATCTGAATATTTCATAAGCATGAACCAAACTGCAGTGAAGTTAATAAGAAGCTCTCTGAAAAACTTAGCTTTGGGCTCTAGAACAGCTTACCCTTTCTGCAAAAGTAACAGGTGTTTTAAAGTAGAAGGCTACATAGCAGGAGTCGAAGGCTGTGATGGAAAGACCACTGTAGTAGCCTCATACTTGCATATTTCATACTTCTTGTTACTGCAGTGGATAGGCTATTTAATACAGATCTTCGAAGATGTACTTTAGGAATAATGGACTAAATTGGTTAGCTACATGAGTTGTCATTTTTTCATGGTGATGTTAAACTAATCAATTTGACATCACATTCAAATGTTATAATTCTATGGAATTGTGGATATTTAGGCAGTGCACAACTCAGGAACAAATTTCAAATATTTCAATCAATTAAAAGGAAATACAATTAAAAATAGTAGAGTCTCCTACAAGCATTAGAGGCAAATAAGTTTTGAACAGTTTTGTCTCCTTAGACTTAGTTCAGGGGTCAGCAAGGTTTATCTTGCCTGGGCCGGATTGGCCCCGTGGGGATCCCTCCATGGGCTGGATTGTGCATTTGTGTGAGTGTGCACGCTTGTGATTTCCAACATCTGCACATGCGCAGGGACGATTTTCGGCACCGTGGAAGCAAGTCCCTGCGTCGTGCTGTGCCAGTTTAGCACAGCGTGCGAGCGGGCAACTCAGTTCGGGGGTGGCTCGTGGGCCGGTCAAATGACCTCCGCAGGCCGCTTCCAGCCCATGGGTCTTAGGTTGCTGACCCCTGACTTAGTTCATCTAAAACTGAAATGATAAAATGATGCTGCAAGGTAGGTTATAGAAATGAAGCCCCTACAAGAGTACCTGTAAAATTTAACAAAAGTTACAAAGTACGCCTGCATAAATCTGCTTTAGAAATTATTCTGCACCACATATTTTTATCTGTAGCAAATAAAACTGAATACTGAGTATTTTGTAAGACATCACACTTCATTCCCATTAATTCTATAGGCAGTGCAACTGGCCCAGGGATCATTTGAACTCTTAGAAGGGCTCAGAAGACTTGTATTTCATTGTCTATTAACACAGTTCATGCCATACATGATACAGTTTTGAACTGTCAATAAATTCTGCTAATAGCACTTGCTTATAGTTCTGCTGAGTCTACATTCTCCTGTAGTAACTACTGCTTTACTTCCTAGAACTAAAAAAAGTGCCTATCTCTCACCAAAGCTGCAATGTCAACTTACTTGCTCTAAATGAACACTAACAGTTTTTTTAAATGTAGAAGAAAAGAACACATTTCAGATGGTCAAAATACTAAAATAAACATACATGGGGGGAAGGCTGCTCCCATGACGTGTGTGCGTGTGTGTGTGTGTGTGTGTGTGAGAGAGAGAGAGAGAGAGAGAGAGAGAGAGTTCAGTACTGTGTGATTAGATAGGCAGAAAGAGTACTAACAGCTCAGACCTAGGCATGAAACAGTAAATGAAACATATGAGGTTTTTTACGATGGGGCTAGGCTACATACCGAGACCCTATTAATTCGTGGATCCAGTAAATGTTAAAATCTAAGCAAGGATTCAAATTCCTGGAATAGGGTGTTAATGCTGTGAACCCCTCCATCGTAGATATGTGTAAATCTACCATATATCATAAAGGCGCCTGGAACCCCTTGAATTTCACACCACTTGGAGATTGGAATGGTGTATAACACATAAATACAACCAGGCTGCAATGTTGCCATTAAATAAACTCATATCCAGTCTGATCTACTTTGTTTCTAAAACTAAAGCACTGCAAATCTTATGCACGTGTGAGTATATATATATATATATATATATATATATATATATATATATATGCACATACAGAGTAACAAATTTTGCACTAAAGACACTCCGGCGGTCCTAGATAGCTTAAACAAATGTATTTATTTCCAGCATTGATCCATTTTGTTTTCATGGTCTACAGCAGTGGTTTTCAACCAGTGTGCCATGGCACCCTGGAGTGCCTTGAATGATGGTCAGGGGTGCCGCGGGCAACACTGGCCTCTGTTTCTCTTTCCTTCCCTCCCTTCCTCTGATGCCTTCTTGTGTCTCTGCCTTCCAAAATCTTGCAGCAGTACTGGCTACAAGTTCCTCAGGTGCCTCTGGGGTTGGCCAGGGAGAGCTGGTTGCCAGGAGCTGAGGCAGCATTGGAATAAGTAAGCAAGTGGGCGAGGGACCCTACGCCAGCCAGTCCACCAGCCTTTGCTGTTGGGAATGGACAGACAGGATCCAGGGCCCCGCTGGACAGTGTGAGGAGTCACTTCTCTTTGGGGGGGGGCAGCTCAGAGGACTCCCAAGGAGAGAGGAGAGGAGGTCGAGGAAACACTCCACAAGGGTGTTCGAAAAGGGTGAGAAGCTGCCAGCTTGGCAGGCAAGGGGTGACATAACTGGGCTCCTGAGCCCCACAGGGGTGCCGCAGAAAGAATGCAGTTGGTCAAGGAAGACGTGGACACAAAAATGTTGAAAAACTCTGGTCTACAGGAATGCTTGCATCCTCCATTTTCACCCACTGTTTGTCAATCTGTTCATTTACATGTGCATATTTCAGGGGGCTAATGCAAACCATCAGTAACATTCTGATGTAGCATAAGCTAGAAGAAACCATGGAGAAAATCTAAAAAAAAGAAGAGGTGAGCCTTTAGCTAAACTATAATACTCTAGAATAGAATAACAGTGGGAGAATTTAAAAATGCTGCAAGCTGGTATCTTGGAGTTTGCTTATCTCAGGTCTCATAGCTGCTAAAAATACTTTGCAGTTTTTTCTCTTTTATCACAAGTCTATATGAAAGGAAGTTTTAAATGCTTATTTCTTCTTTTTACCCAGGGAAGTCATTTTGATCTGTAAATCAAATATGTATTTAGCCACCTGTAAATATAAGATTGATCTCCTTTCTCCATTATTTATTTTTAGACGGTGTTATTTACCCAGTTCAAATTATTGTTTTGTCATGTGCACTGCAGAGTGGAGCTCAGTACTCCTCAAGCATGCCTGAGTGGGGGAAAAAAATCTGAGGCCAAAGGTATCCATTTTTATCCTCCCTTCAAAAGGATATTCTGAAAATGACACAGCATGGACAATAGCAGCATAAGCTGCATCTCAGACAGACAAATTGACTCATAACATTATTGAATGTGCCCAGGATAGCACATTTTGTTTCTCAGAACTGAGCTCATATTAACCAATATCAAGGAAGTTTGGAAGATTTAAGACCCAGACACAGTGAAGCTGTGGTGGTGCTGGATTAAATTGGGCCACAACTCTACTGAGCATGTATCCATGTGATCAACGAGCCCACCAGCTGATTGACAAGCTGTCATTCAACCACTGTTGAGGTCTGCCACAGTGTGAACGGCTTCCAGTGGACCTCATCCAGTCACTAGTAGGGGGTGCTGTGGCCCACCAGCCCTGAAGCTGAGCTTCTGGAAAGCACCACCCTCCAAGGTCCCTTAAGGGGATTCCATGCTGGGTTGGGGTGAGGTGCCCCTCCCATGCTCCTCCCTACTAAGGATCCACTCCAAAGTTGTGAAGATTGCTTTCAGGAAGGAAAAAACCCACAGGACCCAGCCAATCCACCTGTGGTCAAAATCCCCCTCCCCCCAAGCCCTGAAGCCAGAGACTAACTGTTGTCCATAGGAAGGCACTCATCTGCACCACCAAGAACAGCTCTGGCTCTGTCCAGTGTATTTTGACAATCTTTAAGAAACTGTGGCATGTTGAGCAAACACCCCATGGATGAATAAATGTTTGCTCAATACGCCACAGCTTGTTAAAGATTGTCAAAAAACACTGGACAGAGTCAGAGCTGTTCTTGGTGGTGCCATAGGTGAGTTCAGCTGCCTTGGTCTTATTTATGCCCACATGTCATTCAGAGAAGATGTGTTGAGTTAAGGTTCACACAATGTTTAGCCAGGCAGACAAGACATCATCCTAAAATGATATACTTCCTTCTCTAGATTTTCCTTCTGTTGACCATGCACAATCAGCTGAGCAGGGAGAGTATCTTCTTCCAACCTCCACTTCAGGAAACCCTCATTCTTTTCCATAGACAAACTGGCAGGAAATGGGGTGGAAATGTGCTCCTGACACTGCCTACCCTGTGGGGCAGCTCCTTTTATTGTGCTGCACGTCTGATGGAACAGTTTCAGGCCCATCCCACTGTTCTTATTTTTGACAGAAACCTCTGGGGTAAGCACAGTGCATCTTGACACTGCATGGGAAGGTCACAACCAGAAATTATTGTCTGGTACCCCACGTAGTTAGTCACCCATGTAGTGACTAAAGGTTTGACAAATCACTATATCATGGGTTCACTGCAACATCATCAGAAAGGTGACAAGTGTGATGTACAGTATCTCAGAGTACAAATGCTAAGGATGAAGGATTATCAAAGCCTTTGGCCTCCTTGACTCCTTCAGGAGGAAGGGTGGGATATAAATTCAATAAAAATATAAACAATAACAATTCACAAACAAGTGATGTAATACTAAATAATTCACATTAATTGTATTTCACATGAGTAATAATAATGGATTTCACATCAATTACAGTGCTTTGAAAGTAGTACACTGAAGTTTATGAGAAATCAAAACCTTTACCAATGTTCAATGCTGCATGAATTCACATTACAGCCTTTTGCTTGTTTGCATCTTAATGTGCCCTAAGGTATAATTTACTTGGTACAGTACTTAATAAGGTTAAGCGTCCCACAACACATTGCGTACCTTGATTAAAACACAGCCTAAGTAAATGACTAAATGCAACAACACTTTGTGGGATAGACAAGGGTGCTGGATATATGGAATTTGACATTTTGAGGGCTTCCATTTCAAATATCAGAGAAGATGAGGAGGAGCAATACGGTGCAATGCGTTAATTTCTTACTCCACACGTGCTTGCATGTTAGAATGATCACATGTTCAAAATAATTGGTAAGCTGATTTTTATAATACATTCTACCATTTGCAATACCAAGCTGTACATAGCAGGTCACACTTCCTAGGTTACTGTGTCTAATAACCTGAGTATATTTAGAAGTCAGGACATCATAGCATAGAAAAATTAGAACTAGAAATAATCCATTTGATTGTTTACCCACTATTCTATCATTTGAATTATTTAGGAGTTATGGATGGAACAACTATGCCTACCTGCACTGTGTGAAAAATCCCCCCTCTCTATCTGGTGCTTATTCTCTTTAGATATTTGTAGATTAGTAGTTTTCAACCATTTTAGACCTGGGACATACATTTAGCTGAAACATGCATTTTGGAAACCACTTCTTAATTTTTAACCACACATTTGAATAGTGATAGTGTTCCAGGTAAAACCCACAGTAGGTCAGGCTGTGACCCCGTAGCATACCCTGATTAATTAGCAGCAGACAAATATTGTGTACTGCTGTAATGTTTATCCTTCCCTCTGTTTCTTCTGTTTCACCACAGTTTTTCTGGCCAAAGCAGACAAATGACAAATGTAATGACAAATGCCCACTCAACATACTACATTACTTTCAGCTTCTGATCATGCTTTGATAAAATACCAAGTTTATTAGTACAAGAAGAACATCTGGCCAGTTTTCAACAGCAAAACGTGCACTCACCCCTGAATACAGGGAGACAATGCTTCTTATATAGCCAGCCCTATGCATGTTTACTCAGATGCAAGTCCCACTCTTTTCAGTGAGGTTTTCAACCTAAGAGGTTCACATTTCCTTCCACACTGCAAAAAGGTAGCATAAGACAGTTATCTTACTGCTCATATTTCAAGGGCTAACATGTGTCTCTCTCAGTTTGGAAGGCTATCATCTTTTTAAAGTAGTTGCTGGCTTCATCCTGGGCTCTGTCAATTATGAAAGGTCATTCTGCACAACCGAGGAGGCAGGACCTGAAACAGCTGGTGTGTGAAAAGCTTGACAGAGGGCTTCTTAAAAACTGCTGGCCTGGCAATATTAGCCTTAAATTAAGTGAATGAAAAGGAAAAGGCAGCAAACCTTTCAGACTTCTTCTGCTACCATGTCATGTCTTTTTGAAGTTTGTTTTATTATTGCAGAGAAGAACATATGGGTTCAAATATAATATTCAAAGGTTTTATTTGGGATGTCACTCAAAAATATCATTAATTTCTTTATATCTGATGAGAGGGCCTCTAGATAACAAAAGCTGATGACATAATAAAATTTGTTACTTTTTTTAAGGTGCCACACGACTCTTTTTGCTGTACATTTGGTTGTAAATTTTTCGCTCTTTTCTAGCTGCTCCTAAATCATCCATTTCTTTCTTTTCTGCTCTAGTCCTGGAGACTGCCAGTACATGATAAATGTGGTAATCTCCCCCCACCCCTGGCAAGACTCCTGTGTCATCAGCATTTGTATTACAGGCAGAAAAATTCAACAGGTGAGGACTCTTACGTCTTCATCTCTGTGACAGAAAAGGGTCTGCTTGCTGAGTTTCTGCCTGTCGTGCCACACAAGGGCCTTGACAGAAAGAGCAGCAGCAAGCCCACACGGGAGTAAATCGGAAACAATCCCCTTCATTGTGAGGTCTATGTGTTTGAGGTCTAGTCAGGATTAGGATTACCAACTGGCCATAAGAAGTATGTCCTACCTAGCTTGGGCTTGTGTCGTTAACAGCAGTTCACTTTTCAGAAATCAGCAAGTAAAAACTTCTATGGCACTGAGATAAATGTTAGTGCTTGCTAATATCTGAATATCAAGCCACAGTAAAGGGAAAAGAAGGCTGGGGTGGCAGAGGGGAAGGAGTTGGCAACTCTATTCATGATGTTAACTACCCTCAGCATAACTGATCAAAAATCTAGAGTTTATATGGTGACCTGAAAGTCCTCAGCATATGTTTTATAAACAAAAATGGTTTGTGCTTTCCTTCAAATATACAAATTTCTAAAGGAAAATGACCATCCTACCATTTCTCCATATAACCCCTGTTTTTTCTTAGTTTCCCAATGAAGCAAGCATGGAAGCAGTAATCTATTTCTTCAGAAGCAATCCCCATGTTGTTTCCCCTCACTCTGGTTATGCATCTCTTTAAAATTTCTAAGCTATCCACAGTATGGGATGTGAAGTTCAGCAGTCCATATTATTGTTGCTCAGAACTGCTAGGGATATGTATTAAAGCTGACATTGCAGGATAAGGTCCCTTTTAAAACTGTTGCAATTTTGCCAGATATGGCAGTACAAGTGGAATTCATGGAGAAGAACTGCTGCAGTCAAATGATGCAAGTAACAGTACTCCTGGAAGTGGACCATGAATAATGTTTTTAATATACTCAAATGAAATACATTTATTTTAAAGCCTTAACTACAGGTTGTGGTATGTGAAAGACTGGCTGTTCTACAAATAGCAAAAGATGCAGCTGAATCCTCACCTTTACCTCCAGATGGCATTGTTGCTACATCATCAGAGCCTGGCAATCCAGTCCGTATCCCATTGTTAAAGGTGTGTCCATCTGCTGGTTGTAGCTGCCAGTTTAGCCCAAGCATATGCATTGCTGCAAGACACAGAAAGCCGGGAAAAATAAACATACAATGTATACATTACAAAAGTCATGAGGGAAGAGAAAACCATTTTAAAATAAAGCTGCTTCAGGAGGAAAAAAAGCTTTTTTCGGGGCAGGGGGTGTAATGCATGGGAGCAATGTATTTTATATTTGTTGAACTGCTTCAGTGTAGTACAATGAAAAATATATAGATAAGACTACATATAATAAAAAAAACTGGATAAGAGACAAAAAGTGGTTCATTAACATGCCACTATAAAAAAGTATAAAGACAAAACATTCCTCAAAATAAAATCATATTATTTTGTTGTGCAAAGACTGCAATAGTGTGCACAATCAGATAGAAGTCAGTTCCACCGAATAAGGGGGACTTACTGCTGAGTAAACATGCCAAGAATACAGTTGAAAGTCTGACAGCTGCCTCTATTTAGAACTGAAATGTGCATAATACATTTCACAATAAATGCAAAGCCTTTCTTCAGTGTTTTAACATGTGTAGAGTTCATTTTTGGATCTCATTGTGTAGAGGACATTTAGAACTCACTGGGGAAAGCAACTGTTTAATTAACAGTCGCTATTAGCCGTTGATTAATCAGAAAACATTTGCTTTCGTGTCATTGTCTTTACCTTTCTGGAAGACACCTAGGAACTGTAAAAAAGGGGGTGGAAAAAGAATAGTTAAGCCTAACCATAGTTTTTAAGAGGTTGAAAGTAGTATGAGAGAAGCATTGTTTTACAGGTTATACACTCCTTTCTTTTGTGTCTGTGTTGTCTCTGGAGAAACAGACTTCTCAAAAGCACCTATGAACAAAGAGCCATTTCACATGTTACATTTTATAGGTGCTTAAAGATGTTTACACCTAAAATTGTATAGTATGAGGACCATGCTACATGTTATGCTAAATGCTTATCATGCTGCTACAGATGTGCTTTTGTCTTTATTCAATTGTAAGTGCAAGGGTGTGTGGGATTGTCATCAAGACTGCAGCACATGGGGGTATCCTTTTTCTCTTCCACTGCAATCCAGAAATACGCTCCCACCATGCCTACAAGGGTTAGCACCCAAGGGAGCTTCCCCCCAAAAAAACCTTAATTTGCAGGGGGGAATCTTTCTGTCTGGATCCCAGCTTGAAAGTGAATAAATAAACGTTTCCTCCTGTATGCTGCAGTACCAAAAGAACCCACCTATATATTTTTTAAAAAACCTCACAGACATGGGCGTGGCAAGGGGCGGGGGGGCAAATCAAGTAAATAAGTAAAAATACTTAACTATCTGACCAATCACATCGTGGGTAGCTCAGTTTTGCCCCCCTCACCCAAATGATCCTGGTTACAACCATGCTTAGACATTGCTTCTTGCTACACAAATTGATGTCTAGTTTGGCTCTGAATATGTTCCCCAACACTGCAATTTGTCTGCAGCTCCCTGCCTACTCTCTGTGAAATGGCCCTCAGGTGTGTGTGCCCACCATAAGGAAATAAACATCAACCATATTACCTTAAAATCTCTGAGGAGCAAAACTGTCTCTTTCAAGTGCAATATATTGAAGTCCAATTACAACACATAGTTTGAAAGACACAAGCAGCAGGGGTATTGCTAAGTACTTAGATACTCATACTCAGGGGAAAGATCCATGGTACATATTTGCATAAAATTTGCATATGCCAACATGCTCATACCTCCTCAGAAGTACAAGGGGAACAGGACCCTCCAGAAGATCCCAGCTTTTAAAGACCTAGGCGCACTGCCATAAGAATAGCTGGTTGAAAGTAATTGATAGGACAGTCATATTATAAGAGTCCAAAGATTCATATATGGAATATGACTGCTGGCTTGACCGTACTACATCTGCCTGACTTTTGAGCTACCCTTGTGGAATCCTTCCTGAGATTCTAATGCCAGGTTTCGTTTACAAAGGAACAGGTCACAGATTACAGATGCTCCTGCTCCTTATGTCATCAACATGAAGGGTTGCCAGAGAACAGCCTTGCATCTTTCAAGTTCCCACTGCAGAGGGGCGCAAGGCAGCCATGGTATCTCCTGTCCATTCCTTTTCCAGTCCACTCACCTGCCCTTTTCAGCAGGACTCCTGATGTGCCTTACTGCGGGTGAGGGAAGCAGGCAGACAATAGAAGCAGCAAGTGATGGCTGTCTCGTGTCACCAGGCAGTTTAAAAGGATGTATATATTCATGAACCCCAAGTTGTGACCCAGCATCCCTAAGGACTATCCATCAACTAACTAACTAACTAACTAACTAACTAACTAACTAACTAACTAACCAACCTTCCTTCCTTCAGGATTTACAGAACTCAGTATTACCCAGGTGCAGCAAATTATGTAGCTTTGTCCCCCATTTCCAATTGCTCAGATCTATCTGAAAAACTTGCCTCATTACAACCAGTGCAATAATTAAGTGTGCTTTGAATTATTAATGTGCAAGACCATTTAATGAGTTTGGAGGTATTATTCTTCACAAATATACTTTGTTCCTAGTCTGTGTTGAGCACTAAATGGTTTTGCTGAGTTCCGTTCTCTACCTTACAAATGGCCAGTCAGCTGTTGAAGGACTGGAAAGCGGACACAGTGGGTTAATTTTTAAAAACAGTTTCTCTCAGGAGAGTCTGGTTCAAATGTAGCAGGGGTCACAAGTGAAATGAATTTGGTAGGCCTAGTCTCCAATGGTAGTTATGGCTACAGTTCAGAAGGAATGTACAATTCATCACCATTGACAGGACCTACTCAAGAGAGGCCTGGAAATGGAATAGCTGGGTCTTGAGGGTCAGGATAAAGGGCCAACAGAGCAGCTACGTGGTGAAGCAGGCCCAGGCCTGACAACATTATGCTTGAGGCTGCTTAGTGCAATCAGCCATTAAAAATGTATGAGTCTAAAGTGACAAAATCCTCCTGGGCTGATTTCCACGGAAATGTTTGAAGGGGTACATATATTAAGGTAAAAGGTAAAGGACGATGAAGTCCAGTCAAAGGCAACTATGGGGTGAGGCGCTCATATTGCTTCAGGCCGAGGGAGCCGGCGTTTGTCCACAGACAGCTTTAATAATTAACCCACACAAACATCCACATCCATGTGGTGTTTTTCCCTTGGGGGGGGGGGATACAAAGCAGAATGAGCATAGCTAGATGCAACTCAGATTTTGCTAACAAGCAACACAGTTGTTGAGACATTGAGCAATCACATAGGGAAACAAGAGATCGTATCCTTCACGTACTGAGGTCACAGCAGCTTTGTGGGGCATTGCTAAACTGTTCTCACACAGAAGTGTCTGGTAAAGGATAAAGAACCAATCAATACGTATTAGATGAAATATGTGGAGTGACATCGTCATCTGCTTGTGTAAACACAGTAGCCAGCTACACACTGTGTTTAGAGAGAGGGTTATCAAGAGCTGAAGATTTTTTAAGGATCAGCATTGTCAATATATAGCAGGAGAAGAAAATACCCACTGCTCATCTTAAATGAAAGACAGTTAAGTTTGCAAGGCCAGGTCTTCAATAGATGCTAGGCTCTTTACTTATAATAAAATTTGTTTTATACAACATTATTGGTTCGGACTTTATAACTCTGAATCAGACCCCAGAAGATTAGTACTACAAGTAAATATAAAGAAAGCAAGAAAGGTATGTTGCTGTCAAAGGTGTGCAAATGAATTTTTGTTAAACATTGGGACTGGGAAATTAAAACCAAAACCTAAACAATGGGGTCACTTTCTACACATTTTTGCTCTTCACTCGGAGAACTGGCATGTTAACAGGTGATGTCAGCTGATGGGTGAGGTTCAATCCAGTGTGGTGTGGCAGTGCTTTGCAAACACATTCCCTGTGGGTTATATGCTGGTAAAACAGATCCTGCAGAACGCAGGATCAAACCCTTCCCACACATCATCTGTCAAGCAGAGAGTTTAATTCTGCTGGGTGCTTTTTTGCCAGCATGTTCTCTGAGGGGAATGGGCTGGTGGGCTCCTGTGGGTCAACGGTCACAGGTGGTTGGGATCTCCTGCTCATAAGTAACCTGACATAGGGAGGGATTCAATGTAGCACTAAAAAGATTGCTCCCCCAGTGCAAGCATGCCTGCTTGCCTAATGGAACAATCTGCCCTCTTCTCCCTTTGCTCACAGTTCTAGGTTCTTCTGACCCCTCAACAACTGGGGAGGTGAAGGGGTCATGTAAGGGGAGGAGAAGGGGGAAGTTGCCTTGCAGTAGCATAAGTTCTTGCACAGGCTTCCACTGGCAGGGCTTGTTGGTTGAATCCTGCCCACAAACATGATGTCAAATTATTGACAGGCGTGTGTCCCTGCTGACCTATCAAAGTTCGCCTGTGGAATGAGGGAGATCAAGATCTGGCCCATCAGGCCAAAAAGTTTCGCCACCTCTGGTTTAACCAGTGAGATCTGTCTTGTAACTGGCCTGTAAATGCAAGTCACATCTGTTCTCTAGGCTGCCTTGAAAGCCCAGGTATCTTTAAGCATCAACATGTTCTTTCATGACATTCAACCTGGACCTCTTGGCTTCTTAACAGCCTTGTGGTGCTTTAACTTATGTTGTGGCATAAGGTGCCCTGCAATGTGAACCCAGTTACCAATCATTCCCCAGCACAGATGCCTCAAGTATTGTTTTTAAATCCCAGCAGATCTACAGGATCAAATTACCGAAGGCATTTCCCACAGAAAGCCATTCTGCATGTGCCATTGGCTGTTTTTGCAGGCTTCAGAATGAGTCATAAAAAGGCTGCTTGATGGCCCAATTCCAAAGCTAAAACCTTGTACCCAATTATTATTATTTTTTTTAAAAAAATTCTAAACATGGTTAACAAATGGCTGAGGACCAGTTTTAGTTATGGGAATGGAAGAGGCACATAATGGTAAGCTTAGGTGTCACAAATGATAGTCTTTACATGTCTTTAGAGGGTATAATTTCATGTAAGTGGCAAAATTAGCTAGGTGTCACTACACAGAGACTCTAGATTAAGCAATCTAATGCCAGGAAGCTGCTAAATCGGTATATCTCAATGATAAAAATGTAGCATTGCAAATGTGTGTTGCTGCATGCTGCAAGCGGCAAAGCATGATTGTTCTTAAATTATATTTTCCAAGAATATGGCTGCAAACCTATACACTCTTGCTTGTGAGTAAGTCATTTTTAGCTCAATGGCATCTACTTCTATGTAATAACCATAGTGTATGCATTTTAGTGTGTGCATTAAATCACACACTGAGTTCATGTTGTGCTGTACATGTTGATGCTTACCATTACTTGCAGTTCTAGAATAAAGCCTCTTACTTGCTGCTTGATATACAAGTGGAAGAAGGCAAGAGAATGAGGAATCCTTTTCATTTATCTGTTATCCATCCACAGCTACTTCTGTCAGTAGGTGGGGAAAACAGGGGAATTAATGGCTGTCAGCATGGATATTGATGAAGGATGAATAATAGCAGCCAACAGCCGGGGGTGGGGGTGGGCAGTAAGGAAGAGTCCAGTTTCCTTTAAAATGTATGTCTTGCTTCATTTTGGATCCCTGTTTCCAAAAAGGGAATGGGAGTCATCTAATGCTTTTCAGCGTACTTATATGTAGAAGAGGATTTGGGTGAAATAAACACAAAATCGTCTTTCAAAACTGAGTCAGTGATATTTCTTCTCCAGGCCTGCATTGCGTGAATGGAATGGAATGAATTTTCAAAGCAATGCACGACAGATACGCCCACAAATCCCATTAGCTGTAATGGGATTTGTGCGCCTATCGCCCATGCAATGCTTTGAAAATTTACCCCTCCGTGTCCAATTTTAGTCTTTCTGCTTCCAAAATACTTGAAAAGCTTACACACACTTGGAATTACATTACAGTTTTTTTTATAAAATAAAATAAAAATCACTAGATCTGGCTTTAAATTCCCTGAAGCACCACCAGAAAGCATGTTTAAAAAGAACTGGAACAATAGTAACAACCTGTATTATCATTAGTTTTCTATCTTCTATTCTGACAGCAATGAGAACAAACTTCTGTTTTATTCTCTTTTTGTATTTCTTCCCTTCAGTCCTTTTGAAGAAATGTTTTGATTTTGTGCCACTTTGCGAATGCAATTTTTGTCACAAGAATGATAACAGCACTGCATGCTGCATTCAGAATTTGAAATCTTAGGACAAAGGCTGTGCAAGAGAACATATTGCAGCAACACCATTCATCTATTCTCATGACAGACCTTAGATTGTACAGAGAGCAGAAAATTGGCACAAGATTCATCAATTCCTGAAACCAAATATAATGAGCCTGCTTTTGTGGCAACCTTAAGATTCAAAATGCAGTCTCTTTGCCCTGTGTCCTCTTTGGCTAGAGGACCTGAATGAAAATAAAGAACAAGAATAATACATTGTATTTTACATGGAAAAGGACACGCATGTCAAATACAGTCTACGATCCATTTGCCCATCAGCCCCTTTTTACTCTGCATCAATTCCACATGTGTTATCTTCAATATACAACATACAGTAATGCCAGTAATTCTAAGATTCTAACACACATTTTTATTTGTATCTCGCTGCATCACAGTAAGCCAAAACAAGTAACAACTTATTATTGACAGATCCATTAAAATATGCAAAACACAAAACACAAAATTTTGGGGAACCAAACGAAAGTGCCTGTAATTACCACTGATCAAGCAAGCATGAATGATAATATTGCAGGTAGACTTAGGACCTTGTTTACATGTGTGCAAAACAACTTTGTTGTGTGTGATAAGTACAGCAGTAAGAATGTAAGAGCCCTGCTGATTCAGACCAAAGATTTATCTAGTCCAGATTTCTGTTCTAACAACGAACAACCAGGTGCCTATGCAAAGCCCACAAGCAGGATATGAATGCATAAGCACTCTCAAACCCATGTTTTCCCGCAACTGGCATTTAGAGGCACACTGCCTCTGAATACTGGAGGTAATATATATCCATCATGCAAAGAAGCCATTTATAAGCAACTACCATTAGGGATGGAAGGATCTGCCAATTTAAGTTCTCTCCACAACTCTGCAGCAATTGGCAATATTTCTTTAATGTGAATTTCTCCCAATAAACACAATTTGCATGCAGTTTTGACTAATGTAAACATTTTTGTTAGCAATTTCTCCTAATATAATTCATTTTAAATATATTTTTCACTAATGTAGTCATTGTATGCACATGTTTACCTAATATATGCTTTTTTGGTAAACACTGGTTGGTTGGGAAAGTGCATCACAAAAATCAGATGTGTGAATTTTTAAGGAGGGCTGTGTTTCATTTCCCATGTGTGTCAGAAAGTGCAAAGTTGATAAATTTGGTTTTAAATGTGAACTGAATCAAATTTCTCCCCTACCATGAATTTGCCTAATTTGTGTCCTGCATTGTTGTGTTTAATTATGTTATTTATGTAACCAACCCTGGGACAGTTTGTATTTTTTTTATTTAATTTCTATCCCTCCCTTCACCCAAAGATCATGAGGTGTATAGATCACAGTGTGATGAAGAGTGGGCTACACGTACAAATAACAAATAAACCACCCCCTTTTACTACATCTTGAGAAAGCAACTTTTCTACATTAACTATGTGCTTTCTACTGGGTCAGTCATAACATTGGGCAAAGTGAGGCAGCTGGTTTTCGGTATAATCAAAGTTTGGTATATTATTTTATTTATTATTTTTACAATTTTACTGTCGTGAAGGGAGAAGAGGTGCTTCTGGGGTTTCCTTCCCCAGGTGCAAAAATAACTTGGCTAGCTTTGAGTACCATGTGCCTAGACTTGAGGGAGCTGGCATTTACTGCTCCTGTTAAGGCACCAAAATATATTGGGCTGGTCCTGGTTATGTGAAGTACTTCCTTTGGTCTATCCTAAATCTCTCTCTATTCAGCTTCACTGGATGCCCCCAGGTTTTAGAATTATTGGGGGGGGGGAGGAAGAGCGAGAGAGAGAGAGAGATGTCTCCCCATCCGCTTTCTCTGCACTATGAAGCAAAAGTCTGTGCCCAGGAGTGTAGCCCCCTCCCCATACCAGCCATCTTAGAAAATAGTGATTCTTGGCCCTTTCCTTCCTTTAGCTAGACAAAATTGTATCTGTAGATAGGGCACGTTTAAAATGCATCTAAAAAGCAGAAGACACAGCTATACTTTTACTTGACAGTTTTCTCTGACTGTTCCCAGCAGGAATGAAATTGGGTAGGAAGCAGGAAAAGTGCAGAATTGTAAAAGAGGTACTTTTTAGGGAAACATTGTAGTAACATCTAAGGTAGTACACCTTTACTAGATGTGCATTTGTGGCCAAGTTGAATTTGGAACCATTGTAGCATATTCAAGACAGGATTAAACATTAGGCTTAAGTATGTGGTAAAACAGGGACCCTGCTGTTGTGTAATTATCTGAGAGTGCCTCTGGGCGAGGAATGAAAACTGTCTGCCATGTGCCAGCTTACTTTAATACAATTCACCGTTCAAAATATGGTGGCTATTGTGTTATTTTAAGAGAGGAGCAGTAGCCAAGTTCCCAGTTGTGGAAAGTTTAAAATAAACGAGAGCTAAAATGATCATGCATGACCTGTCAAAGTTCTTAATTACCAATAAAAGGCAGTGTGCTCATTGCACGCATTAGTTTGGTGCAAGCATATCATTAACTCCTTGCAAACCAAGGTTTGCAAATTAGGAGCCATCACTGGAGCTCTCTCTTTTCTGGGCTGAATGTCATCCTCCATTACCATGCTGGCATGAACCAAGACTGAGAGTCTCAATAGCATCAATGCAACTGGTTTCTTCATAAATCAGCATTAGAAACTATTGTGGAAAGTAGGTTTGAAAACAATGGTTACAAGGGAATCTGGCTAGTGTTACCTAAATCATGAATTTTTGAAAAGTATTTTTATTGCATTTTCAAAATGTAACAATAAAATATGAACAATAAGCACATATGTTTCTCCACAAAGAACAGTTAAAGCAGTCAAAAACAATGCAGACATATAAGAAAGTACATGAAAAACAGACAAAATCCTTACATCTATCCACAGATTGCAAACAATCTAGGGCAGTTGTCTTGTATGGTCCTCACATTGCATATGTGAAATAAATGATTACCAAGTGACATAAAAAGATAATGGGTTCATTTTACCCCGGCTGCTTGGAATTGGCATGCCAGTTTTACTGCCAGAGCAGCTGCCCAGACTCAAGCACACTAAAAATCAAGAAACAAACCTATTGCAGAACACCAACATCTAGCTATCTCTAAATTAGTAGCCACTATAAAAAAACCCTAACATCTCGCTATGACATACTGTAAATGTTGACAAGAATCATTCTAAATCCCCCCACGAGGCTAATAAAGGAGACAATAAAATAGTTGTGCTATATATTAGATCTATTTCTGTAAAAACAGTTGACCAAAAGTTTGGTGTAATATCACAATGCCACCATAAATGCAAGAAGGTTTCTGTGGCCCCTGTGTTAGAAACTGAGATATGAAAGCTGGGAGCTAAATGGTACCTTAAACCTAGGCTATGAGTGCAACAAAATGTAGGGTCAAAGAATTCAAAATATGGGATAGCTTCACTGACCTAAGAAACCAACCGTGCAAGAGCTTTAACAAGTTCTCTCAAAGAGACAGATTATAGTGGTTTCTTAGAGCATATTCAAACACAAGATTACACAATATTTAAATCAGTTTAAAACAGCTCTAGAATCTAAGAGTCTAGGAACACCTTAGAAACATTTGGCCAAACAACATATTATACAACAGATGAACTAAGCTAAAACAGTTAGCTACTCTGTTTTTTGGATTCCATTAATCTTGATACCCTTGCAATCTCTCCTTCTTGTAGCCAGTTGCCAGGTCCTTCAAATTATTAATATTTAATATTATAGATCCCATAATATTTTGATGCATAAATCCATGCTAACACTTTCTGGTGTTCTTATGCAACTGTGCATGCTTAATATTTGATAGGTGGCACAACTGATTTATGAAAGGTCTCCTTAAAATACACCAATACACATTTAGTGATAGACACATATCTGTTGAAAGCATTATCTTACAAAGAAAAAAACGATGCTAGCATGTGCCCAAGATTCAGGATTGTCACATTATGTATTTATCTGTAAATGTATGTCAATCACTAACCTTGGCTTGAAAATTTATAAGTGATCCAAAATGAAGGTGAATGGAACAAGGTTTGCCTAATTATACAAATACACAGCTCAATGGTTGAAAGACAACTTGCAGACAATCCAGATATACCTTTGTTTTCTGATGCTTATCAACATATCTTCACAGGTGATACTGATATATTGCTATAGACAGGGGTCGTCAAGGTTTACCTTGCCTGGGCTGGTTCACTCTAGCAGAGATCTCTCCGTGGGCCTGATTGCGCACGCACATATGATTTCCGGCGTTTGCGCAGACGTGATTTCCAGCGCTGCAGAAGTGAGTCCCTGCATCATGCTGCACCGGTTTAGCGCAGTGCACGGGGACTCGCCAAGCGGGTGGCTCAGTTCGGGGGTGGCTCGTGGGCCAGTTAAACTACCCCCATGGGCTGCTTGTGGCCCATGGGCCTTAGGTTGCCTACCCCTGGCTATAGATATGGTTTGCGCATGGAACATGAGTTGGACTGTCAATCACATATTTAATTAGAAGTAGTTCATACATGCATGGGAAAACTGCACACCAGTGAGCACTCTTGCTCACATAGGTAGTGGGGAAAGCTGTATACATGGACCTGAACCAAAATACGTATCATTGGGACTTTTGGTAGTAGCGAGAAGAAGTATGAGGGCAGCAAAGCTGGTTCACAAGCTTCTATTACCGTATTTGTCTTTGAGACTGGGTCTTGAGCACCTCAACAGAAATGAAGATGTTAGACTGAGAATCAAATACAAAAATTAGACTCTGCATACCCACTATTAACTCTGAAGGTTTGATTCCCCCCACCCCGTTTTCAAGCATAGAATTACAAACTAGATTCTTGCATAGTTTTAAGAATGAATCACTGCTTCATATTTCAGTACCTGCAACATCCAGCTACTGAGATTTCAGCTCTTTCTTTGCAGATCAGCAATACCCTTTAAATGCCTAGACACATTTGTCATAGCCGAAATTTTCCTCCATCTGTTTTAATTCATGAAAAAATGTATTTGATTTTATAGTCTTAACAAAGGGAAACAGTTACTGACTACTATAAGTGGCTGTCCATACTAATCCTGTCACTTATAAGTGAAAATTGCTGCACTGCTACTTTCTTGGAACAAATGGATAGAGAGAAATTGAGGATAGCAGAAGTTACTCATCTCTGTAAGTATTAGCATCAGGAATACCTTATTCTCAATTTTCCACTGGGTTTTATTACTAATTTTCCACTGTCAATTTTACATTAAAATATTAGTTTAAAATTCTGCTTAATTCTTTCTTTTGGGAAGAAAATGGTATTAAAATGGTATTAAATGGTATTTAAATTATTAAAATGGTATTTGTGTAGTAGAAATCCTGGTCCCCCAACAGTTTCCAGAACATTGTTTTCTAAACTTATTCCCATTTAAAAAATAACATTCCATACACACTTTAAGGAGGATGCAGCATGAAGGCTTTTTGCACATAGATTTAATCAAAAACATCTCAATCCTTGTTGTGCATCATGGAACAGAATGCAAAATCACTTAACAGTTGAAGGAGGCAAGGGAGACCACATAGCACAAATGTAACCAGAGCACACTATCGTCTAGGACAGAGGTCCTCAAACTTTTTAAACAGGGGGCCAGTTCACTGTCCCTCAGACACTGTCGGGGGCCAGACTATAGTTTGAAAAAAATATGAATGAATTCCTATGCACACTGCACATATTTTATTTGTAGTGCACAAAAAACAGGAAATACAATACAATATTTAAAATGAAGAACAATTTTAATCAACATAAACTTTTAAGTATTTCAATGGGAAATATGGGCCTGCTTTTGGCTAATGAGATGGTCAATATCCAGTTCCATATTTGTCACTGCTAACCAACGCTCAGCAGTAATGCAAATGGTCAGTGCTTATGCCATATTTTCATTCATATGAAGTATATACATACACCCGTACACACACACGCAAACTTATATATCTGGAGACTGAAAGGAGATGTGATCAGGGGTCGACCCCAGCCCTGGGTGGCAGGGTTCCCGGCGGAGGGGGGCTTCTCTCTCCCCCCTCCCCTCCCCCTGCTTTCCAACCACCTCCTCTGTCGCTGCTGCTGCTGCCCGAATAGCTCTGCCTGCGGTTGAGAGCTGGCTGCGGTGACAACGCCTCTTCACGCTCGACGAGGGATCCCAGGCTCAGCGCATCAGCGGCGGATCTACTAATGAAAGGCTCCATGCCGCGATGAGGTAAACACTGATGCGGCCTTTCATTGGTAGAGCCACCGCCGCCGCACTCCCAAGATGCGCTCCCAAGGAGCTTCCTGCAGCCAATCAGAAGCCGCGGAAGCGTTGCCACCCACGCAGGCAATCCCCACGCGGCGAGGCGTCCGCGGCTTCTTTTCAAGGAAATGCCTCACCACTTCAAATTTACCTCAGCACGCGGGGACTGACTGAGTGGGTGGCAGGGTTTGTGGGCCGGATTTACGAACCTAGTGGGCCGCATCCAGCCTGCAGGCTGTAGTTTGAAGACCCCTGGTCTAGGATTAAGACTGCTTCTCTTTGGAGTTTGCAAAGGTGCAAGAAGGTACATGATAAGGCTATCTGGTTGAAGATTTTCGCATAAAATAAAGAATCACTGTCAGGTTCTTATCCCAAAACACGACAACAGCAGCTCTTCTTTGAGAGTAAGGAAGAAGTCTTTATGCCAGCTAATAGCAGTACACGCTCCACAGCAAAGCCCAGAAATCAAGATTTCAAGGTACATAAGCAAGTGAATTTTTTTATAACTTAATGGAAGCTATGAAGATGTCCCAACAGTTAACACCCCTCTCCTACCAAGCTTTCTAAGATGAGGTGGGGCAAACTTACTCACAATACTTTCTTGCCCTACAGATTTGCTGTGTGCACAGACATGTGCACCTCACCCCACCAATGAAGGCAGTGCCTGGTTCTTGGGGGAGGGGGGGACGATGTCCTGCTCTTCTGTCCCCAGCTCCAGCACCACCTCTTTCGTTCAGCTTTTCCTCTTCCTTTTCCATCTGGAGCTGGCAAACCATGTCAGATCCCAGCGGAACCCAAGGGACCCAAGACAATGATTGCATGGTTACAAGCTAACAAGTGAATAATATTACTCACTTGTGATATCATAGACATATTCCTATTGTAGGGTGTGCCAAAGTATCTGTCAAATTTCTCAGATAAACCAAAAAATGTACTTCTGAAATATACTGAGACTCATTTTTGCCCAATAGATCTAGATAGACCCAACACGGTTGCTCACTGCCAAGGAACAGGACTCCTGAAAGATTAAGCTTGTTGTATCACGCCTCCCTATCCCCGTAACTGATCATCCTGGGAGGTTAGAAAGGAAACAAGAGTGTGTGCTGACAGCTTAGCTCAGCTTGAACTCTCATTTTTCACACGGAGCTAATTAAAAACTGAAATTAGTTAAATATGGAAATGACACTTGCAAGCACTTTAGCACAGTATTGGCAAAATCCCTCCAGAGTGATGCAGCATTACCTGCTGCTCTGAAACTCCCCAACTGAATTTCACAGTTAAAAGGCTGAGCAAAGGGAAAGTTATTACTGAGATTTTCAATTCAAAATGTGACTGTAAAATTCTAAATTAAATTTCATGGTTGCCCTTGGAATAAGCTAGGGATGTTCTGTGCAGTCCAATGATATGGTGCTCAAATAATGTCCCTATGTGCATGCTCTGATTATCTCACCTTTAGGCACAGTGCTGGTTTTGCCAAGGTTCTGAAACTCATAATGCTTACACTACTATAGAAATTATGAAAACAGAAAATGTGCCTGGGTGGAAAAGTAGGCTATATAAAGGGTGCATTTTTGAAAGTTAATAGCAAGCACATCTGAAGCTTAGAGCCCAGGAGTTGAAATATATTCTATGCTTCATAATTTTAATATAGGTGTGTGATAATCCATCAACTTCATAACAGATAGGAGAAGGTCTGACAGTGCAATAAATTATGTTGTAGGTAGTATAACAGGGCAGGCAAGGTAACTGAAAGAATGCATCCCTTTCGCCCTGATCAGGAAAAGGCAATCCATGAACAAAAGCAGGCTTCCATATGAATATCAGGAACTGCAAACATTAATCAGACAAACATCCAAATGTGAAAGTCGTCTATCTGTGCTGTATTACTTTCAATGGGATGCACATCCATATCCAAACACAAATGGGAATTTGCATTCTACTGCTCATCCAAAAACATACCCACTGAAAGTAATAGATGACTTCTGCATAAAGATGCTCATTCAATTTGTAGTTCTTGATATGGATGCAAAATCATGCTCCTGCACACGGATCACCTTTTCTGGATAAGGATACTAGTATTTACATCAACTGTTTAATATGCATAAAATGGACAATGACTGACACCAGCTTTTTGAACACAGTAGCACTCATAATAATTGTGCCTGAGATTATATGACTGGCTTTGATATACAAAAGCAAGGGCAAATTATGATTTCTGCATGCAATTTAAACAAACCTGCCTGCAGAGAAGAAAATTTGGGATGTGAATCAAGAATTTCAGGGTGTCCAGATACTTCCAAAACAACTGAAGTGCTGTGATTTTATTGTTTTTCCTACATCCTTTCCATTTACCCTTAAGGCAATTCTCTCCCACTGGTCCCCATCACTATTGTGCCAACAAATCCCTATGCTGAAGGACTGGCAAGGGAAGCCACTTCTATGCCACAAATCAATTGGCAGAGAACAGAAAGCACTATAAAAGGTGCCAGAACCTCATCTCTGGCACTTATCTGTGTAATCTCTGCATCACACCAGGCTTTGCTAGCCTAGAGTCTCAACATAATATCTGCTTACTTAGCTGGGAAGACAGGAGTGCTGCAGCTGTGGCATCTTATGTTTAATTTTGAATGGGAAATTCCAGACTCATGCAAATGTATTTTCCCAACCTTCCAGATCAGGAAAACTCTGGATATCACCTTAGAGGCACCTTCACCTACACTTTGTAATTCACTTGTAATTCAAAAACAGGTGGGAGGCTGGGCACTTCTGTTGTCAGAACTGACATTCAAGGCAGAGGAGGGGGGGGGGAAGAAGAGAAGCAGACTACTACATATGGACTGCAAGAAGGATCTAAGTGATAGTGAACCCAGATTCAAGAAGAGCCTTACTGAGGCAGGAATATTCCACGTTCAAGAGAAGGTTTGAGTTATCAAAACTGTGGATACGCTACTTGGATTGCACATTATGACTGCAACTTTAAAGCTTTCAGTAAAGTCTGCCCTATCAGTGCATTATCATTTTGTATCTATACATGCAATATTGCAGAGATTTAAAATACAGTGGTACCTCGCAAGACGAATGCCTCGTAAGACGAAAAACTCGCAAGACGAAATAGTTTTTCGTTTTTTGAGTTGCTTTGCAAGACGAATTTCCCTATGGGCTTGCTTCGCAAGACGAAAACGTCTTGCGAGTTTGTTTCCTTTTTCTTAAAACCGTTAATACCCAGGGAATCCGTGCTTCGCAAGATGAAAAATTCACAAGACGAAAAAACTCGCAGAACGAATTAATTTTGTCTTGCGAGGTACCACTGTACTTTACACTGTAGCTAGTAGCAGTGAAACTGTGGTCCTTTGCTGTGAAAGAAAGACATCATGCATGCACATATAAGAGTCTATGCTTATATTTTCCCTGGACTCAGTGGACTAATGCTTTAAATGGTGTGTGATTGCTTAGAGCTTACTTTTTATGAAATATTTTCATGCAGAGATTTTCAACAATATCATCTATAGTTTGAAACAACCTGTCTCATTGCACTAGTTTTCCCAGAGATTCTGCATTGCATGCAAACACATGTGACCTGTCAGCTTTCCCTGTTCATGATACCATCTAATGTGGATGTTATGTGGCAGGTTGTATACCCTTGAAATCATTCCAGGGCATGTATGATTGACAAATACCAACAAAAATGCTGCTGGGGTCTGCAGCTGGCCAGCCATCAAACTGGTGTGGCAGTACACTTGAGACAAAACAGAACATGTCAACCATAGTTCTTTGCAAAGCTACGGACCTGCCCACTCCAGCTTTTCAGTTAAAATCAGGCGGAGAATCAGGGAGCAAAATTCAAAGCCATTTTGCCCAACTTCTTTGTATATGCAAACCTACCCCTGAGGAGAAATGGTAAATAACACTGTCTTGTCTTTTCAAAAAGAACTATGTTATTTTTCTGGCGTGGCTCTGGTTGTGATTAAAGGGTTGATTTATACCCTTTTTGATAGCTATACCCTCATCTTTGAATGCTGCTAAAGCCTGATCCTGTTGAAATCCCAAGATGGGTGGATTTTCACTTTATTTTTTCTTCTTCATTCTCCCCCAGAAACAGGATCAAACTGAATCACAGAAAATGGAAGGTGCATAAAAAGGATCAAGAAGCTAACGGAAAGTAAGAAGGGTCTGATGAATGGGATTTCGCGTAATATCCGGTCATATACCTTATTTTAGAAATAAAAATGGGTAATTTCCTTTTTTTAAAAAAAAGCCAGCCCTAAGAACAACAAATCGTCATAGGGCAGTATGACACGCCTAGACACCTCAAATTTGTACACAATACTTTCAGTTTTATTGCTCCTGGGTCAGGAAGTCACCAGCACTCAGCTCATCAGCATTGGTGACCACATGCTTGAGGTGGTAGATGATTTTATCTACCTGGGCTCTGCCATAACCAGCAGCCTCTCAATTGACAATGAGCTGGACAAGTGTATTGGCACACTTGTAGTTTAACACTGAATTATGGGTGTAATGGAGACTTAAAAGATTTGGATTAATAGAGAAGATGCAGGAGGAAAAAGTTAACATAAGGACCCACAAAAGGGAGGAGGGAAGTCCAGGGGAATCTAAGGAATTCTCTTTCTATTTTGGTTGTTTGACATTTGTTTGTAAATTTCAAAATTTGAAAAACTAAATAAATGAGAGAGAGAGAGAGAGAGAGAGAGAGAGAGAGAGAGAGAGAGAGAAGCGTATTGGCAAGGCAGCCATGGCAATGGCTCAACTATAAAAAGGGGTATGGGAAAAGGTGATATTAAAGACCAGAACCAAGATGAAGGCCTACCAGGCATGCATGGTGAGCATGCTGCTTTATGACAGTGAGATGTGGGCAACTTATACCCGTCAGGAGCGATGCCTCAATGCCTTCCACAAGCACTGAATCAGGAAGATTTTGGACATCACATGGCAAGACAGTGTCTCAAAGATGTGCCCTCCCAAGCCCACTTTTCTAGCATGTCCACCCTCCTCTCAGCACTGTCTACGCTAGCTTGGTCATGTTCACAGAAAGAAAGATGGCAGGATCCCCAAGGATGTGTTCTACAGGTAGATGATTTCAGGCACCAGGCCCATTAGCAGACCAAATGTGCATTACAAAAATGTCAGCAAATGAGAAATGAAGGCTGGCAACATTAACCCTACCATGTGAGAATCACTTGCAGATGACTGTAGCACCTGAAGACAATCAGTAATGTCATGTATCCACAGCAGTAACCAGAGGAGGAATGTCTGCTGGGAGCACACAGAAAAAGAAACACCATGGTACACCTGCATCATCACAACTAGATATCTTCATATGCCCCAGCTGCAACAAAACATGTCTCTCCTGTATCAGTCTCTACAGCCACAGCAAAAATTGTAACTCTCTAATGGTTTGACCTCACCCCTGAGGAGGCACTCTTTTATTGTCTTCCAAGACAGACAGATGCCAACAACAATTTATTGCTCTTGATGACTGCAGGTAAGTCAAATTAGTTATTTCTGTCCAAGGCTCCCCCCCACATGATTCCATATTGCTAATTACATGATTTTACATAGAATTTAATTGTCCCAGAGGCTATTTTCAGAAAACATTATGTTAGTGTGCAACATGGCCAGTGTAGAGAGTTACCATGTGGATATGCCCACAAACACAAATTCTCTACTCTAGCACAGCACACATTCTACACTTGCCTTGAAACATACATAACTTCTAAGGAATTTGCTCATTTTCATATTTAATCTCAAAATTGCTACTATCACAGAGTCTTTCTCCAAGTGTTATTTTTTACCTATGGCCACACATATGTGAAGCTAGGTAGGATTCATAAGCCATTCCTTTGAAGACCTAAAATCTGCCTTTACAAGACAGATGCCTGTAGGCAAAGATGATTAATACAAGCATGTTATAGATTCCTTTGCATTTTCATAACTCCTTGTATGAAATGCAGAATATTTCCTTTAAAAAAGGAAAGTTTAAAGGGGAAATAAATCTGCAGTTGAGCAATATCAACTAAAATGGACCAACCAATTTGTGAAAATTGGGTACAAGTTATAGCTAAAAGATCTGCATTTAGACCTAGACTCAAAATGAATATTACAGACATTGATGGATTGGTCTCTGTTAGATGCTAGAGGTTAAAATTTACATCTAAAACAAAGAAGAAATGGCTGGTCCCCATTTTTTGAAATATAAAGTCCAGCTGTTAGGGATCTGCCATCAGCCTGAAATGATAAGTAAGACAGCAGAAGCAAACAAGCCAAAATTTGGAAAATATTGCATAAGCCCTCAAAAGCAAAGTAGGGCTGGGCAATATCTGGTTTTCAATATTGTGATATATCAGCAGCTAAATACTGCAATATTCTGATATATCACGATGTCTGGAATTTATATTGGCTGCTTCTTTCTTCCCCAGGCAATGTATTGCCAGTTCAAATTGTCTGAAACCAGTATCGCAATCTGAGCGCCATACTGGTTTCAGACATTTTATCAATATATCACCAAGCACTACTGGATGTAGATCATGCTCTTGAACAGTTAAATTTGTCGTTCTTCCAAGGTACATAAAACACAAGAAAAGCTATGTTGGTCCCCTATGAAAAATGCCAACATTTGGGCAATACCTTTATTTGGAGTAACAAAAAGAGTTACTCCACAAAAGTCCACAAGAGTTACTGTCACAAAAGAGTAGGTAAGCACGCTAGGAGTAGAGGAGCCATCTCAAGCTGTTTTACTGAGCCCAAGGAATAAGGAGGCACATTGGACAAGTTTTCTAGAAACATGGAAGTTGTTATGAAGTCACCAATTGTATCATCTTCTGGTTCTGTAAAGGTGAGCTGGTTTGGTGTCTTCAGAACAAGACGGACGGAAGGAAGGAAGGAAGGAAGGAAGGAAGGAAGGAAGGAAGGGGGTGTGTCCAGTGGTGAACTGATACCACCAACTGCCAACTGTTCCAACAAAATCATTCAGTGTTGCCACCACAAGCAATTTTAACAATGTCAGACAGGGCCGAAACTATTCCTTTACCTTAAGTAAATTCAGGATACTATTAAGTTCTAGAGCTGTAAGGCACAGCCTGAGTGGGACCCAGGAGCAGATGACAGCTGACACATAGAAGTCTGCTGCATCCAGTGAAATATTTACAATTTAAATTGAAAAAGCAAGCCTGAGCCTGCAGCACAGCTATCCTGGGCTTAAAAGGCTAGATATCACAAAATATATTATTTACACAGTTGGAATACAATATATATGCTTCATAAAGTGCAGGTGAAGCTCTACGTGCACACAGTATACACTGAAACATGAAGACCTCTACCAAGTGCTATTTTTCTAGAAAAAGAGGCCCTGGAACTCAACATGAACAACCTCCCTTGTTCTCTTATAATGGCAATGGCACCCACCTGAGAGGTGCCAGAACTCAGTTCTAGTGAGTTCTGGTTGAAAAAAGAGCCCCCTCTCTCTTTTTTTTCATACCAGTGCCAGATTGTTAAATGCCCTAAGTATAAAGAGGACAGACTTTGTTTCTTTAATTTCAAAGTGATTGCCATTTGAGCCATTCTTCTTCTTTACACCAGCTATTTTCTCTGCAGCAGGTTATAAGTGCATTAAGAAACATAGGCGCTAATACTTCAATCTATATGCAGTTTTCTTTCACAAAAATTCCTGACAGATTTCAAAGTGGGTGTTGCAGCCAAGAAATGAAGAACCAAGCCTACAGGGTTTGGCTCCACTTTGGGATGAACTGTGCTCGCAATTTTAGGAGGCTGCTAAATAAGCAAACTGCAAGACTGCTACCCTTCTAAGTGACTCCCCAACCTTGTAAATTGTAAGACTGTGAGAAAAAGATATCTTGTGATTGGAGCAAGGGGGACAGCTAGATAACTCATTGGCCTTGGTGATGTTGCCATTGCGTATGTATGCACTGAGCACTGTGCAAATGATATCTTGGGTGAGCCAGATTAGCACTGAGTACAGTCATACCTCAGGTTACAGATGCTTCAGGTTGCGTGATTTCGGGTTGTGCACCGCGCCGAACCCAGAAGTACCAGAATGGGTTACTTCCAGGTTTCGGCACTTGCGCATGCGCAAAAGCGCTAAATCGCTAAATCGCGCTTTGCGCATGCACAGAAGCGTTAAATCGCAACGTGTGTGTGCGCAGACACAGTGCTGTGGGTTGTGGATGCTGCGGGTTGCGAACGTGCTTCCCGCACGGATCACGTTCGCAACCCGAGCGTCCACTGTATTTGATTTTCCTAAGATGTATGATCTTTACACATCACTTGCTCACAAGGTTCTGAGAATATGCCTAATCATAGGTTCTGTGATTGGTTTCATAGGTTATGTGATTCTGAGGGTTCATGGCGCTGGGTAATCAGGACAGACTGGAGATTCTGCTGCTTTACCGCCCGAGTCTGATCTCAGAAGCAGTGTTGAAAACTCCCAAACTGCTGGTTCTGGGAGACTTCAACATTCATACTGAGGTGGTTGGCTCTGGGGTGGCTCAAGACTTTATGGCTACCATGAGAACCATGGGGCTGTCCCAACATGTCACTGGCCCAATGCATATCCCAGATCAGACTCTGGGTCTTGTATGGGTGGGATGGGAAGGGACTGGATGGGAAGAGGGTGATCTGAAGGTGGGGGATATAGGACATCTATCCCTTGTCATGGTCAGATCACTTCCCATTGTACTTTAGATTTTCAGTACTCTGTCCCCCCTGCAGAGGTGGAGGACCTATTGGGATGGTCCGCCCTGAGAGGCTGATGGATCCAATAGGCTTCCAGAAGACTCTGGGGTTTTCTCTGACTGATATGACTTGCCCTCCTATTGAGAGCCTGGACAATCTGTATCCATACGGCTTGGCCATCAACACAATTGCTCCTGAGTGCCCTCTCCTGCTTTGTGGAGCCCAATTGGTTCTGTGGTGTACTCCCAAGCTTAGGGCAAAGAAGCAAGCTGGGAGACGGCTTGAACACAAGTGGAGGAAAACTCCAGATGAATATAACCAAACCATGGTGAGTGCACATTTTGGAGTTCACTCAGTGACAGTGAACACAACAAAGAAGGCATACTTTAAGCTTCAATTGCATCCACACTATGCCACCCAGCAGACCTTTTCCGGGTAGTGCAGAGTGATGCGGAGTGCCCCCTGCCAGCTTTGGCTGGTGGCCCAGCCATGCCCTATCTGGACAGGGATGGCCTAACTTCTGTGGTATACATTCTGATAACCTCTAAGTTGTATTTCTGTAATGTGTTATGTGTAGGGCTGCCTCTGAAGTCGGTTTGGAAACCTCAGCTGGTGCAAAATGCAATAGCCAGGCTGCTCACTAGAGCAAGACGGTTTGAGCATATAACGGTTTGAGCCCCCGCCACTTAATGGATCCAAATGGTTTCCAGAGAGTGGTAGGGGATGCTTTATCCCATGTTGATGGCCTTTCAGCTGATTCCCTGGTGGCCCGCTGGAATGCGGAGTTAACCAGGGCTATTGACTGTCTGGCTCCGAAGCGCCCTCTCCGATTGCATGGAGCCCGGACAGCCCCGTGGTTTTCTTCGGAGCTGAGGGCGATGAAACAATCGCTGAGACGGCTAGAGCGTCGGTGGCAAAAAACTCACTCCGAATCTGACCGGACACAGGTTAGAGCTCAACTTCGAGCCTACAAAGTGGCGATAGCGATGGCGAAGAAGACTTTCTTCACCACCTCTATTGCATCTGCAGAAAATAGTAGCAGGAGACTCTTTCAGGTGGTTCGCAATTTAACGGAACCACCTTTACCACCGGGGCCTTGTAAAGACCCCAAGATCTCCTGCAATGATTTTGCAAAGTTTTTTGCAGATAAAATCACTCATATTCGGAAGGAGCTAGACACCACCGTGGGAGCAGGGCTGGGGCGGGAGAGTGCTAGAGCTCTGTCGGGTCAAGTTGCATGGAATCAATTTCAATCCGTTACCCCCGAGGATGTGGACAGGCTGCTTGGACGCGTGAAACCAACCACCTGTCTCCTTGATCCTTGCCCATCCTGGCTAATAAAAGCAAGCCGGGAAGGGCTGGGCGATGGGCTCTGCGGGGTGGTGAATGCTTCCCTCTGTGAGGGAACATTCCCAGATCCGCTGAAAGAGGCGGTCATTAAACCGCTTCTTAAAAAACCATCTTTAGACCCGGCCAGTATGGCCAACTATCGCCCAGTCTCAAATCTTCCATTCTTGGGCAAGGTGATTGAGCGCGTGGTTGCTGAACAACTCCAGGCACGCCTGGAGGATGCGGACCATTTGGATCCCTTCCAATCAGGATTCAGGCCTCATCATGGGACTGAAACTGCCTTGGTCGCGCTGGTTGATGATCTCCGGCGAGCTAGGGACAAAGGTGAGAGTTGTTTCCTAGTTCTGCTGGATCTCTCAGCGGCCTTTGATACAATCGACCATAACATCCTTCTGGACCGTCTAGAGGGGCTGGGAGCTGGGGGGCACAGTTATGAAGTGGTTTTGCTCCTTCCTCCTGGGCCGTGTTCAGAAAGTGGTGGTGGGGGATGAGTGCTCAGACCCCTGGGCCCTCACTTGTGGGGTGCCTCAGGGTTCCGTCCTCTCCCCCATGCTTTTTAACATCTATATGAAGCCACTGGGAGAGATCATCAGGGGGTTTGGACTGGGTGTCCATCAATATGCAGATGATACCCAGCTCTACCTCTCTTTCAAATCAGAACCAGTGAAGGCGGTGAAGGTCCTGTGTGAGTGCCTGGAGGCAGTTGGAGGATGGATGGCGGCTAATGGATTGAGGTTGAATCCTGACAAGACAGAAGTACTGTTTTTGGGGGACAGGGGGCGGGCTGGTGTGGAGGACTCCCTGGTCCTGAATAGGGTAACTGTGCCCCTGAAGGACCAGGTGCGCAGCCTGGGAGTCATTTTGGACTCACAGCTGTCCATGGAGGCGCAGGTCAATTCTGTGTCCAGGGCAGCTGTCTACCAACTCCACCTGGTACGCAGGCTGAGACCCTACCTGCCCGCGGACTGTCTCGCCAGAGTGGTGCATGCTCTGGTTATCTCCCGCTTGGACTACTGCAATGCGCTCTACGTGGGGCTACCTTTGAAGGTGACTCGGAAACTACAACTAATCCAGAATGCGGCAGCTAGACTGGTGACTGGGGGCGGCCGCCAAGACCACATAACACCGGTCTTGAAAGACCTACATTGGCTCCCAGTACGTTTCCGAGCACAATTCAAAGTGCTGGTGTTGACCTTTAAAGCCCTAAACGGCCTCGGCCCAGTATACCTGAAGGAGCGTCTCCACCCCCATCGTTCTGCCCGGATGCTGAGGTCCAGCGCCGAGGGCCTTCTAGCGGTTCCCTCATTGCGAGAAGCAAAGCTACAGGGAACCAGGCAGAGGGCCTTCTCGGTAGTGGCGCCTGCCCTGTGGAACGCTCTCCCATCGGATGTCAAAGCGATAAATAACTACCTGACATTCAGAAGACATCTTAAGGCAGCACTGTTTAGGGAAGTTTTTAATCTGTGATATTTTAGTGTATTTTTGGTTTTCTATGGAAGCCACCCAGAGTGGCTGGGGAAACCCAGCCAGATGGGCGGGGTACAAATAATAAATTATTATTATTATTATTATTATAACACCAATCCTGGCACAATTGAACTGACTGCTGATTAGTTTCTGGGCCCAATTCAAAGGGCTGCTTTTGGCCTATAAAGTCATATATTGCTCAGGACTTCAGGATCGCCTCTCCCCATAAAAACCGACACAGACCCTGCACTTGTCACATGACTCCTTTATCTATGGCCCCCATCCCAGAGAGGTTTGGAGGGTGCCAAAAAGAGAACAAGCCTTTTCTGTGATGACTCCGATTGTGGAACGCTCTCCTCAGAGAGGCTTGCCTGGCACCATGCCAGGAAAAAACATTCTTCTTTACCCAGGCTTATGGCTATTAAACAATCTATGTCCTATGCAAGTGTGGGTTAAAGGATTGTTATTATGATGACTATTTTACTAGTAGGCTGTCAGCTGTCAGTATGTTTTTTATTATGATTTTATCACTGATGTTTTGTAATGTGCTTCTAATGCTGAGATGGTATATTATTATTATTATTATTATTATTATTATTATTAACAGGTTCTCTGAAGCAATACCAAAATATATACATTTTTAAAAGCAAGCCTTGGAATCATAGGGAGTGTGGTTATGGGTGGCTGGAGAGGCATTGTAGAAGCATATATGATAAATACAAGAGAGGGAACAAGAAGGTTGCTGACTGAGTAAATGTAAATAAGAATGCAGCAGGCATGTAACAAAATACTTTAAACACATCCTTTGTAAGGCACCCTTATATATGACGTAGCTGTCACAAACAGTGTCGAATGCTGTAATTGAAAAGATATCTGAACAATTATCAGGCAGACACTGTAACATTACTCTTGGCAGAATGAAAGCACTGATACTGCACATCAAGCTGGTGCAGTGAAAAATAAGATAGGATTACACATAATATTGTCCCAATATTTTTAGTCTTCTTTTTCACTGAAAGTAATATATTGCAGATGTACTAGCATTAACACATTTGTCTCCATTTCCTGACAATTCTAAAGCTAATGGATTCTGGGATGAAGATGTGACGAAACCAATAAAGAGCACATTTTAAAAACTACATATGATGTAACACTTTGCTTCTGGGTTTAAAAAACAGTGTGCTTTTTGTCACATGTACAGATATGCTATACTGGAATCCCACACCTACCCCACATAGAAATATCAGTGAAAGGTACAACTCTATGATTCTATGTGAACAGTATTGGTTGTCAGCTGGCAGAATGGGAAATTTCAGGCTCACAGAGGTCTATGGCAGACACCCATAATAAGGTTACTGTTATTTCCCTCTCCTACAATTTTTACCCATATACTTGCCATCAGCCTGCCACACTCTAAGTCATGATTCTTTTCACTAGTGTACACGTCATTTACATATAATGCTTCTCCTCCACCCTTCCTATTCCTATTTCTTTTGGGCACGTTGTATCCCTCAATTTCTACATTCCATTCATGAGTTTCATCCCACTAGGTTTCAGTAATACCTATTACATGTTATGTGTCATCCTGTATTAAGAGCCCTGCCCCATAAACTAAGAAGTCCTGAACATTATAACCTCCTATAGGCGAATTGCTGCATCCTCCCACCCTACCTAGATCATTTTGGCTGAACTTTTCTGGATCTTTTCTACCTCTACAATATCCTTTCTGAGGTGGGGTCACCAGAACTGTACACAGCATTCCATGCAAGTCACACCAAAGGTTTTCACAAAAGCATTAAAATATTGGAAGTTTTCAATCCTTTTCCTAATGATCCCTAACAATGCAATCCACCTTTTTCACAGGTGCTGCACATTGGGTTTGTGTATCACTGAACTATCCACCACAACCGCAATATATTTTTTCCTGGTCTGCACCACCAGTATAGACCCCAACTGTGCATCTATATGTGAAGTTTATGGGTTTATTTTATTGCCTCAGTGTGGATCACTTTATGCTTGCAGCTCTATTGTTCAGTTTTGTAATGTCTCTGGACAAAGAAGTCAAAACTTAATGCTAGTAATCGAAAATGAGTAATATGAAGAGAAAGCAATTGTCTGATCACAGCAATTCAACTTTAACTTTTGTAATTAATGCATGTTGTACTGTTAATTAAATTGTATCACATCAAATTTAATTCCCTTGCATGAAAATTGGTGCCTCACTATGGACAATTCAGAGAAAATTGTCTTGGCCCACTGCTCAGTATTATCTAAAGCTTTCACTGTGCTTGGCAAGACTTGCGGGGGGGGGGGGGACGTTTTCAGATGTTGTGTTACTTACATGAGCATTATCCTTACAGTGCATTGGAAAATTCTGAATAAAAAACCAAAGCAAAATTCCAGCAATATCTAAGACTTTAGAGACAAAATTCACAAGAAGCAGTTGCAAAGAAGTCTCAGTTCATGCCAGGCAACATATTTACAGAAGACTGGCTTGAAATATATTTGCATTTCTGGCATGGTAAAACATTAATGGTAGGTAATAATTTATTCTGTCTTTCATACCTTCTTAAACTCATAGAAATGGAGAGCAATTAACTGAAGTCAAGGAAGCAGTTGCTCAGAGATGTAGCACAGCATAATGTCTACAGTAGGAGTAAAAGAACCCGTCAAGTTCGTCATTTTTCTCATTGTCCCTCTACAATAGTTTAAAATTTACAACCTTGGGCTACTGACAGACACACACACAACTTCTGAATTGGGAACTATGGTGAATGGTTTGTAAATAGGCCAAGATCCAGAAGCCATATTTAAATATGGCATCCAAATCTGGTTTATTTGGAACACATTCACCATAGTTCCCACTGCAGATGTAAAAGGAAGCCATGATTAATTGCAGCTTCGTGGTTTGTTTTGCAAAAAGTAGCAAAAGACTGGTGTACCCACAGTGTATCCATATCCTGGTTTATTAAGTCAGGATTTGATCATCCAAATGGGCCACTAAATTAACACATCAGTTGTAAAATGACTGCAAATGTGTTTTGTAGAATATGGCTTCAGAAATCACTGCACCATTAAATCAAAACCTTGTCTTGTGTATATCGAAGTGTACCATCCATTTCAGTGACAAATAAGTTCCCCATTAATGTATCCTTTTGATTGCAGGAACACTGTTTAGAGTACCTATCTCTATTATAAAAATCACAGTTTCCTTTTGCCTCCTATTTGCTAGCATTAATCACAAACAGCATGGTTCCATGTTTAATTTCAATCACAGCATCTATTTCTCTCAGGGAAAAAATTAGGTTCTTATTAAAACATTTAACCTCGGTAGTTTGTATTTCTCCTAATAAGGTGAAGGGTTTTTAAGGGGGGGGGGAGAAATAATTATACTAAAAACTTTACAGCACATCACTTGTGAATTTTGCATCATGTTATTTTTAATTAATGCAGCAATGCCTGGAGACTCATGGGCTCTCCAATTTAATAAATGAAAGGAAGTAAATAAAACAAAACAAATGAAGTGTGGTATCAAAATCTCCCTGGCAGAGGTTCTCTGTGCTACTAAGACTTTAAAAGGATAATGTTAAGAGAATATAATTGTCTCTCCACCCGCTCACTTTTGCATTATGACATCAAAGCAATTGTTTTCTCTATATTTGCAACATTTGATTGTAAAATAGCTCTGCAGCGTTTTGAGTTAAATAACAACACAGGGACAGAGGCAAAGGCTGAACACAACCTAATGGTTTAAGAGGTGGTAAAGCTTGGAGAAATCTGGTGAATCAGGCACAGAACCTGAAGGAATCTGGTGAGTGAGGAATACAGCCAAGATGGAATGTTTTGCTGCAACTTTTAACAGCAATGGACTACTCCTCCCCTCCAATTTTGTACCAACAGAGTCTTCCACCTCCACTTCCTACCTTCTTTCTTGGTCTAGGAAAGGAGAAGGGAGAAAGTCTTGTGAGTGGGCAGAAGATGGCAGGTCTGACCAGGCAGGAAGACTGCCACCTGTAGTCACTAATGCCAGATTCAAGGACTCCCAAAGTGCATAGCCTGGGGCAGTTGTCAATATCTGCCTGCTTCTCTAGGGACAGCCCTGGCTCCAACTAGCTTTTCACTTAAGAGTTAACTAATCAGTTCAAAAATATATCCCACGCTTCCTGTTCTTCCATGTATTCTAATCTCCATAAATAGATCAAAAAAGAGAAAACAAGCCCAAAGGAAGCAAACTTCAAATGTTGCAATCGGCATTTACACTTAAAAAAATATTTTATGCCAGTTTCTTTGCTGGCCAAAATGAGAATTTATATGATCACCAACAATTATTTTTGACGTTTCCACAGAATGAAGTATATTAAGAATTCAGAGGCCTACATTAAAACTTTAGTGAGCAGCTTTTTCATGCTGTTCATTTCTAAAGTTTTGGCTTTATGTGTAAAATAAGTAAATGGTAACTTTGGTAACTATGGATATATAACAGATAGGTAACGGTAAATAATATTTTTCTTTGAATATGGAACCCATGGAGGGAAGGAAGGAGGTACGAAGGTTTGAAAGAACCTTTTATTTTAATATTTCGAAACAGTTAAAGATAAAATGTATAAAATTATGTAAAACCTATAAACATTTTTTTAAAAAACTAAGTAAATGGTAAAACTCTGGAACTGCTGAATTGTGAGGATTTCACAGCGACTCTGGGTTAACACATGGTTAACACCCCTGTGACTATTTAGCTGGGAAAAGACCAGAGGAGGCAGTAAGAATCTTTTATTGGTTAATTGTAAATCCCATTCTTTATATTAGAAGTAATCAATGAAGTATTTTCCATTGATCTGATTTCATCCAAGTTAATAATGTGTTACTTTTAACACAACATTATTATTATTAAACTAAAAGCACCATTTAAATTTCACTGCAAAACACAGCTAAAATAGAAACAGCAAGAAAATATATCCCAGTATTAATTAACTGTACTCTTCAGTCAATTAACTGCAAATTCAATAATTTGTTTAATGGCATCATATGGCATGTACAGCTCAATTTCTTTTTTCAGTTCAATATCAATCAGCAAAAGATGCTTAAACACACACACACACATATTTACATGTCATTATGCTAGTATGGGTTAAGTAGCCTTTCAGGTCACTGCAAATTCAATCAAAAGATTATTGCTTTCAGTGCATAAGTGGTCTGCAAAGCAATATGAGGCTTGCCCCGAAGAACTTGACTATTTGTGCTTTTGGGTAGATTATTTCCAGGATCCACCCTCTTGTCAACATAGGTATTTTCAAGTGATTTTGACCACCCTTACCCATGTTGATCACAGCAGGGCAAAAGATTCCGTCTACAGTTTCTCTAGAGCTATTCACAGAAATCTCATCACACACTGGGAATGGCATGTAACCTTTCTTGCCACAACAAGGAGAGTAAAACAACATCTAGGGATTAGTAGGAAGTAGGAAATGAGAACTCCTGAATCCTGTGCTGCCTAATGTAAAGAATAACAGTAAAAACTCACAGTCAAGCTGAGAGAACTTCTTGCAAACAGAATTAAAACTCTTGGGGGCTTATAATACTGTAAACGCAACCATAACCACTTTTAGTCCTAGACAAACATGCCAAAGTGACTGTGGCCAAGATCTGCTTGTACTCTTAATAAACCATATTTATGCTATTAAGTGGAATTAATGAGGGAGGCGGGAGGATAATGTTTTAAATAATAATAGAAAGCAAGATGAAACGTTTTCCAGAGACACACTCCAGGTGAGCAGCAGATTTTGTTCTGTGGGTCAGACATGCAACAGAGGGTTACAGAAAATCATGGGACTTTCCTAATACTCTCTCTACACAAGTCAAACTAAATCACAGAAGTAATTTGTAATCTCTGCTGCATGTGTGATTTTTTAAACCAAATTTTATTTTATATATAACAACTCAAGAGAAACACAATAAAAAGGACCAACTGAAGAAGAAAAAATAAAAACTGCATTTCACTTATTAAAAAAACTTTGTTATTTTACAGGGTCACTGTAAGGACCAGTTTCAAAATCTCAACACACTAAATCCAGATAAGAAGATACGTTTCAAGCTAATAATTCCACAAACCAGGTTATGATGCTGGGACTCTATGAAAGGTGTTTTCATTTGCAACATGATCAATAAATACTTGCCATGCAATATTAAAAGTGTCTTTCTTAAGCATACCTTTTGTGACATATTTTCCAGTACTGCCAGACTTTATCATACCAGGCCTTGAGAGAAACGGCCTACAAGTTTTTTGAATAATTCCAACATTCAGCCAGCCATAACGAGAATAACCAACATTCAGCCAGCCATAGGGCTAAAAAGGTCTGCACTTGTCATCCTTGATCTGGCCACCCCAGATGTTAAGAAGTGCCAGAATTAGTATGGCTATGGGCATATGGTCCTTGTCCGTTGTCTTTAATTTCAGTGAAGATTTTGTTCGGAAAAGAAGCTACTGTGGAACAGTCCCATCAAAGAAGGAAATAGGTCCCGTTCTTATTTCTGTACCACCGACAGACAGGGATGCTATTGTAGAGATAGTGGCATAACACTGCGGTAAGACGATCCCACAAACATCCTGCCCCCTCTTGACTGCTTCAGTTAGTGGAACTGGCACTATTACAAGTGCCACATAATACCCATTCCACATTGGTAAGAACTTAAGCTTTTAGTGTGGCACCACATATACTCTGGAACTCCCTGCCTATTGATATCAAGCAGGTGCCTTCACTGTATTATTTTCTGTACAAGCTAAAAATATTCTTGTTAGGCAAGCGTATCCAGGTGCTTAGAAATGCTGGTGTCCATTTTAATCTGTTTTAATATTGTAACATTTTGGAGAAAAAGTTCCTAAGCCAGTGCAATCCCCTCTCCTGCCCTTATTGAAACTGATTGAGCCTGCTTTATTTTCTTTATTTTATTTTATTTACTGCATTTATAGCCCATCTTTTTCTCCAAGGAGCTAAAGGTAGCATACATGGGTCTCCTTCTCCTCATTGAATCCCGACAACAATCCTGTGAGGTAGGTCAGACTGAGAAGCAGTGACCAGCCAAAGGTCACCCAGAATGCTGGTCTTTGCCCAAACAAGTGTGAGTAGGGATGGGGCAGGGCCAAGGACTTAAGCCTAGCTGTCTGGCTGGATGCAGAGGAGTGGAGTGATGCACCAGCTAGGGAACCCCCAAGAGAACCCCAGGGGAAGAAGGCTCAAGAGTCAGGGGATTGGTGGTGGGACGACAATGCATGGTCAGAGGGAGCAGACTGAGAGGGGGTGGTGTCGGAAGCTGAAGATGTAACAGGATTTTGGTGAGCCAGAAGAGTCTGTGGCAGAGAGCAGTCTAGAATCAGAGGCATAAGCAGCGGGGGGGGGGGGGGAGAGGCAGAGATCAGTCAGGCTGCTGAAGAAGCCAGTGGGTCTCCTCCTCCTGCTGAGACCAGCTCCTTTCCCCTTGGTCTCCCAGGATCAGAAGAGGTATGAAGAGGGCAGAGCAGAGACTGACTCATCAACAGAGTCTCAGGTTGCTTGGTAAGGATCTGGGAGTGGAGGAGGCTTAGGCAGCTGTAGGACGCTGGGGATCTTCAGTCCTTGCAGATGCTTCATTGGGGCAAGATCTACTGGGAAGAGTTGCTGTGCTCACTAGGCCTGCTCTCTGGAGCTGTTTGTTTCTTTGAATAAAGAATTAACTTCACTGAAGTCGTGTGAGTTATGACTGACCTGCTTCTAGCACCTGTCCTAACAGTAATGCACATTTCATTTGAATATATTCCATCAACACCCAGGGTGAGATTTGTATCAGGGTAGGTATGGCCCTCTCAGCCACTAGTTCATTGAGGCTTACTTTACAATATGTTCATTACATTGCTCAAAAATCACATGATGTTTTTTAAATAGGTGCAGGGCTGTAGAGAGATTATTCTTCTTTAAATAGATTTTATGAGGTAAAATTTTGTTTTTAAAGTAATATTTATAGGAATTCATTCTGTATACATTATATTCACTTGCTGCTAGGGGCTGTAAGAAATATAATATATATTCAATAGTACTGCAGGTGACTAGAGCAGTTGAACTGTGAGTTAACGTTCCGTCAAAACAAGAACTGCTTTGAGAGAAAGGTCCTATATATAGCAGACTGAAATTGTGGGACAATTCATCCTAATATAACAAAATATGCTTAAGTCTAATGCATGGAGAGGTTGAGCCCATAGACTAAGCTATCTTGCAAGATTTAGCTAGGTGACATGCCCTAAGCTTGGGAGAAAGGGTTATATCAAAGCCTTTGTTCTCTCTCTCTTTTCCACCATGTAACCAACCAGTAAGGATGTCGGGATTGGTTGCTCCAAGCATAGACTGTGTGGCTTTATTTGTATTTCTATGCAAATAATTTAGAAACACTTATTAATTTTGAAACTAAGTTGTACTGCCTGTCTTTTCTTGCTACTGTATGGAAACACACATTAATCTTATCTTTGGTAAGTTAAAAATGGTTTTTCTTACAAACTCTTCAAACGTGCAGTCTCTTTCTACACTAAGGGGAAGTGGGAAACTCTTGAACTAAGGAGGAGATATTTTAAAGGTCTAACAGCCTCTATTTCCACACTCTACTCTGCCACATGTTTTGTGATTTTAAATCTCACCAAAGAGTACTTGCCTCAAACCTGGATCTAGGCACCCAGGAAATTACCCTTTTGTTCTTTAGCCAAATTACAAAAAAACTAAAATACCAACAGAAACCTGGTGAGTTTATAACCAAACAGATCATTGGACATTCTGCCTCACCCCATTGGACCAGATTTGTGACCTGGTGCAAGGGGAGATTTCCACTCAAATTTTAAAATATTAGCTGGAAGGAGAACTTGATTGAGCATAAAAGGCTGGTCAAGTTATTCAGCCTTTGGAGACTGTCATTGCGGTCAGGTCATCATGTGAAGCAGCAGCAGAATCTGGAAGTGGGAGCAAAAGGCCAGGGAAAGGAGACTGTGGCTTGCAGAGGCTAGGGAAGCCAGCAAGGAACCAAGAATTGGAATCACAGGTTGTAGTGGAAAGTCTGTGAAGGAATTAAATTATCACAAGAGTGAGACACTGAGGGAACTTAGCAGCCAAGGGTCAACATCAACTCTGCAGTGCCTGAACTAGCAGAGGTTGCTGTGCCCAGATGAAGATTTTAAGGGGTCTGGTTTGAAGACTGAGAGTCTCCAGAGAATGAGGACCAAATAGAAAACTTGGCAGGTGCAGCCCTCAGTGCCAATTGGTTAGGAGTTAACCAGGTTGGGGTGGCTAGGGTACTGAGACTAGGTTTAAATAGAGTGAAGAACTCTATTCTAACAGCAGCAGAGGAAGGAAAATTATTTCCAGAGGGTGGTGGTTTAAACATCACTGCATACCCAGTTTACAAAAAAAAGACATGATTGGAATCAACAAAGCTAACATCACGTGTAGATATGATAGTATGGCAACTAAACCAGGAGAAAACCCAAAAAGCCTATAAGGTAAGGAAAAGTAGTCCATTACTAAGAATGTCTCTAATCAGAAATTGTCAGATGTAAGTGTGAAAGGTCAAGTGGAATTCAATCTTGCACAGAACGAAGAAAATAGCAAACTATGTATATATGAAGACAAAGGCAGAACAAATCTACAGTAGCGTACAAGGAATGGAAAGGAGATTAAATAGTATATGGCCAAAAAACAACAGCACCCCACAGTCAAGATTTCGCCTCAGTTTTTGAACTCAACAGGCCTGTGTTAGAAAGAAGATGGGGATGGAAGTGTGAGACTATGAGTGTTAGCAATTATGATGTTGTGGAGACAGCTCTTCATGTTTTCAATAAATGGAGTAAGAGTAAACCTGGGAGTCAGCTTAACTTCAGTGGTGACTAAAGCCCCAGAAGCAATTGTAACAAAGGAGTGAGAAAAAACAGAAATGTGTGAAACCATCACCTGCTTTCTGTGAGCCTTTTAAGTGCACACAAGCAGAATGCACATTAATTTACAAATCTGTTGCTTATAAAATGTTAGACACTGGACATACACCATGGTGTAAACAGGGCAATTCAAGCTAAAGAAAAGGAAAGTAACTGTTTCTGTATTTCTGAGAACTAATAGCTGTTTCTTGCACAGCTTCATTGTTTCACTATTATCTGTTAATACAACAGCAGACAAAGTGCAGCTGTGGTCCTCAGCATATTCGGCATTTCTTGTCTGAGCATAATCCCTCAGGTAATGAAAAACCCATTTCTATTTCCACATCCTCACTACTCTTCATAGTGAAGGCCCTTGCAGCCTGTTTCCCATTTATTGAAGCTTATTCCTCATCCAAGCTGTCTGGTTAGTATTAAAGAATTAGCTTTTAAAATGCTGCTTTGCCAATATTTATTTTAGGATTTTTCTGATAAATTCCTGAGATTTAAAACTATCAAGAACCCAAATATTCTAAACCTAAATATCTGATCCACACCAGAGAACTCTAGTGACTTTTAAATACCATTTAGGTTTGTAAAGAAATGGATTACGTATACCATATTTTAAAATCAAGAGTTAACAAGATAAGATTAGGCTCAAAAATTGAAGCTACTATATACTCATGTTAGAGTAAGAATAATCTTCAAGCCTCTGAATATTTACAACAGGCAGGTCCACAAAGGGCCGTCTGCCTTTATAGCTTTCTGAACACTGTTGGAAATGGCTTTATGCTGATTCCTTTAATCATATAATAATGGTTACTATACAAAGAAACTGAGTGCAACAGTACATAATTGTTGCCTTGAACATTCTTAAAGGTTCCAGTTTTATAACTCTTTTAAGATCCTTTTTCTGTTTTCTTCCTCTTTTGTGCACTCACATTACAATTATGCCTTTATATCAGTGGTATCTCTTGGCCCTCTAGATGTCGCAGGACTTAAACTTCTATCAACCCCAGCCAGCATGGTCAATCATCAGGAGCGGTCTGAGTTGTAGATCAACAAATCTGGAGAGGTACAGGTTGTCCCTCCCTGCTATGCATGGTAAAATGGATCATTTTCATCTTCTATATTTGATGTTTACTCACCCCACCCCTGCATAGTCCCAAATGTGCACTAGGGCAGTTGAATAGTGACCAATGTAGCATTTGTAAACTTCTTGACATAATATTTTGTTTTAGCGAATAAATGCCTCCAAAGCAAGAACTTGTACATGTGGTCAGCACCAAGTCCACATGGGAAGTTGTAATGCCCACAGGAATTTACACTGAGCTATGGCAACACCCTGATATTGTTTCTTTTCAACCCAATGTTTATCATGTCATTTTGTTGTTTAGTCGTGTCCGATTCTTCGTGACCCCATGGACCAGAGCACACCAGGCTCTCCTGTCTTCCACTGCCTCCCGCAGTTTGGTCAAACTCATGCTGGTAGCTTTGAGAACACCATCCAACCATCTTGTCCTCTGTCGTCCCCTTCTCCTTGTGCCCTCCATCTTTCCCAACATCAGGGTCTTTTCCCGGGAGTCTTCTCTTCTCATGAGGTGGCCAAAGTATTGAAGTCTCAGCTTCAGGATCTGTCCTTCCAGTGAGCACTCAGGGCTGATTTCCTTAAGAATGGATAGGTTTGATCTTCTTGCAGTCCATGGGACTCTCAAGAGTCTCCTCCAGCACCATAATTCAAAAGCATCAATTCTTCGGCAATCAGCCTTCTTTATGGTCCAGCTCTTACTTCCATACATCACTACTGGGAAAACCATGGCTTTCACTATACGGACCTTTGTTGGCAAGGTGATGTCTCTGCTTTTTAAGATTCTCTCTAGGTTTGTCATTGCTTTTCTTATCATGTCATAGAAGTTCCATTTTTAAAAGAGGATTTCATACTAATGAACATCATATAATTTGTTATCACCTGGTTAGCAAATTTTCTTTTCAATTTCCCAGTCTCAAACGCAACATTAACAAAATTGTAAACTGGTACCAGTACTTCAGTGACTGTTTCTGTGTTTGCCCTTTATTTCAACATAATCACATTTCCCACAGGGTCTTTATTTACTATGTTTGTGTTGTTTATTGTAATTTATGAAATAAAATAACATTTCTTGTTAGTTCACCAGATGAGAAAGCAAACGATCAATACAATAAAGCACAATTAACTTATTCTTTTTTTCTTGGAGAACTTTGTGGGGGAGGGAATAGAGAAGTATGTTGTGAGAGTGGAGAGAGTTATACTTTATAAATGTATACAAATATGTATGTGAACAATTCGGGGGGAATTAGGTTGAAAGTGATAGAATAGGCTTTAGCCACAACTATGTTAAGTCTAAGGGACGTGGGTGGCACTGTGGTCTAAACCACTAAGCCTTGGGCTTGCCAATCAAAAGGTCGGTGGTTTCGAACCCCCACAATGGGGTGAGCTCCCATTGCTCGGTCCCAGCTCCTGCCAACCTAGCAGTTCGAAAGCACACCAAAGAAAGTGCAAGTAGGTACCACTCCGGCGGGAAGGTAAACGACGTTTCCGTGCGCTGCTCTGATGTCAGTGCTCCGTTGCACCAGAAGCGGCTTAGTCATGCTGGCCACATGACCCAGAAAATCTGTCTGCGGAGCGGACAAACACTGGCTCCCTCAGCCTGTAAAGTGAGATGGGTGCCACACCCCCAGAGTCGTTCGCAACTGGACTTAACTGTCAGGGGTCCCTTTACTTATGTTAAGTCTGATTGATTTCTGTGGGACTCATTGTGACTAACTTTGGCTGGACTGTGTGGCCTGCAATTTATTCCAAAATTGAGTGTAAAAGTTCTTATTTTTAAAAAAATTGTAGCATGTTTTTGAGTGAGGTTAGCTAAAATAATAAAATGAATAAACAAAAAATAATAAACTTTAAATTAAGGGAATCAGAAGAGCACAACTGATTTAGAGAAAGTTAGAACATTAAGAAATGTAGCATTTCATAAAAGATACTGGAGGCTTTTAGTTTCCATAGAAATATCTTGAAGTGCATATACTCAAGACCAAATAGTTTACTTGACATATAACATTTGTGAGGAGCATCTTTTTTCTTCTCCTCTTGTAGTAAACATAAAGACCAAACATTTCAAAAACCCGCTTTGCTGTAGTTTCCTTCAAGGTTATAAACAATATGTTTCCACTTCAAGTTATATTTAAAGCATAATGTTTTAGCTTATGTCCACGCCAGCGCCTAACTACTTCCTACAACAGAACACATTAGTGCTCAAGTGCAGTACCTATATTAGCAACGGGCCAATTGACCTTTCAGAAAGTCTCTTCTAATCCAAATCAACTTGAGCAAAGCAAATAAATATCAAGTAAATAGAGTATGTGTACCCAGAAGGCAAATGGAAACCTATCTCACCATATTCTGCTTGTGGGGGGGGGGAATAGTAAGTCAAGAAGTTTCTACTTCCTGTAAGTTTCTTAGAAAAGGCCTACTGGAAACCAGAGATCTTAGCAAAGATGAATTATCATAGTACAAGAAAACATTCTATCCAGATAAAAGCACTCAAGAAGAAGGAAGAGCAGGGCAAGTGAATTGTGCAGTCTTGAGAAAGTCCCAAGGACCAAACAGAGAGGCATGGTAGGCCACATTTGCCACCCAGGCATCATGTTCCCCATTAGGCAGAATTAGGTGACTGCCTCAGCTGGCAGAAGCTGCAGTGTGTGTGTGTGTGTGTGTGTGTGTGTGTGTGTGATGGCAATTCCTTGACTGCACCCTTCTGTGGAAAGACAAGAGTTATGTGTGTCATGTAGTCTGTCCTGTACCCTCAAAACTAGCCTGCTGCCTTAAGGTATAGCAGATGACATTATCCTGCTCTAGTTTTGAAATAAAACTGCCAGACTTTTTGCTTCTGTACATGGAACAGTGGGGTATCATCTTACCCACTGCCTCAGACAACACACTGTCTTGGACAGGCCTTTAATAAGCTGTTGGATTCAGCGGAGAACAGGGACCAAAGTCACAATAACTATGGCAGCCAGAGAGAAAAAAAAGACAGGGCACTTACAGAGTCCATAGTTGTGTAGAAGGTGGAATTTCATTGAGTGCAGCTTCTCATGCAATCTATGTTTGCTGGAGCTCCCTCTTAAAGGTGCAGGAGCCTGGGCAAGCTAATGCTCCCTCTCTCTGTGTGAGGGAGGGTCTGGAAGATGAATCCTCATATTACCGTTGTCAAGTGGGAGTGTCAGGCCCAGAACTATTGTTAGGCAGAGTGAGGCTGCCACATCAGGCAACAGATACTGAGGGGTTGGTTGTATGGTGTTGGGGAGCTGGTGTATTGCATTTAACTTGCCTTCCAACACCTAAGTGAGCCTCCTGCCTTTAGGTGTGGTAAAGGATCTCTGTCCTATACCCAGTTTATAAATATTGAATTGCCATTCTAGTTAGCTTTGGCACGTAGAATTGTAAGGGGCGATCTTGTCCTTTTCTTCAGGCAGCAAAATGTCAGACCCTTTAGTTCCAAGCACTCTACTATAAATGAATATTCCTATCCCTGTAGATTCAATTACATTTAGTAATATTTTCACTTTCCAATATATTTACGTCACCAAAATCAGCTTAGATTCAGCAACAATGCAATAAAATGAATGGGGGGGACCCTTATAGAAATTAATTCTGAATAATCAGGATGTGAAGTTAATTAGAGCGAACAGGTGTTGTTTTTACTAGCATTATTGTTTAGGCAAAGGCAGAATTTACTGAAGAGATATTTATTCACTTCATCATAGAAAATTGTGCCTAAAATTTGATAGAATTCTATATCTCCTGTCAGTTCCATTCCCACATTCCACCACAAAATGCTACATTGCAGCATTTTTATTACCCTTTCTAATTATTATTTTCACACTCTTTATTTCATACCTACTTTTTACACTTTGTTTGCTTTCTCATCATTTTCTCACTTACTTTCCTGCTCTTTTGTGTATCCTTCCTCAGGTTTTGGGGGCATTTATTGTATTACTGAGACGGTATCTTAATTGTTGCTTTAATCCATATGCAGCAAAACAATACTGTAAAACTTAAAGAATGTGATTTATTCTGAAGAAGTTTAATGCTATACATGCTCTGACTTTTAAAATGCAACACATTCTGCTTAGAAATAGAACACATTCTGCTTAGAAAAATATAGTTAAACCCACAGCTAAAATGGGAAACACTTTCATTGTTGTTGATAAATTTCTTATTTGCACTTTGTTTATGCTTTGAAGATAAGTATACACTAACCTCTCAGGTAAATTTTAAATGCTATAATATACGGACAGAATAGCTCCACAATGCCTTGACTTTTGTAATTCTAATGTGCCTGAGACACATCATGCAAGCCCAGTCTTGAAGGTTCTAAGAAAAAATGTCTTCAGAAGCATAAAGAAGTACTATGGATGCAGAGTGAATTAAGTGGAGAGAGATAAGGCTTAAAATCCTTTGTTACACATAGACACAAACACATGTATACAGAAGTCCAGAGGAATATGGGAAAGAATGATGATAATGACAATCCAAAAAAATTTCCTAGACACCTTAACACTGCAAAATAAAAGGTGTGAGTTAACCCTCCCTTAGTGTCAGGTGTGGGGGACAGGGAGTCCAGGTTAGACTGGACAGAGGTGTCCCTCCACCCAGCCTTGCTAGTCTCCATCAGCATCACTCTGCCACCACAGAGATCCCTGTTCTGCCTCCTAAACATGAGAATGGGGTAAAATGCTACTGGCAGGTTTCCCGCAGCCAATGGAAAACTCAAAAATGTAGCTTCCCAAGGGTGGAAGGGGCTAAGCCAACTCAGGATCCAATACAGCTGGCTCCACCGCCATCACTTGACAATATGAGGCCCAGTTTGTGTTCAATTGCTGTGATCTACCTGCCCCACCTTTCACTCCAGCTTGTGCGCCAGTAAGGCTGTGGATGGAGTGGTGGCCCTGTTATTCTGTTAAGCTCCTCTGGGCAGCACCTGGGATCTGGATTGTGTTCTTCCTCATTCTTCTTCTGTTAGTGGCAGTGAAATGCAAGTCTTTTGTCAGGAAAAAGGAAATATTTTCCCAACTGAGAATGAGTAACTTGAGATTTCAATCTCCCTGGAATTTCCCTTATTATGCAAAACCGGGTGTTCACAATCAATTTTAACGTGGACCTATTTTAATGTAATGCCACAGTCCTGTGGTGGGATCTCGTAACATGTTTTTTTACCTCTTCAAAGCAGCTGTGGGTGAGTTTTGATTTTGACAGGAGTAGCGTAAACACATCCATTTTATCTGATTATGAAGCTGCTATTATAGCCACTTGGGGTGGGAGAAAGACACTGGGTAACTAACTCTGTTGTTCCAGTCATCAGAAGAGTGAGTGATGTAGATTGGGGAAATACACGTGGAAAGTTTTTTGGGTTGTTTTTTAACTTTCTAAATGCTGTTTTTCAAATAAAATTGGAGCCCACAAAACCACTTTAAAATGTCAGACGATCCAGTTGTGTATCTTCTACATCATATCTGCCTAAGCTCTCAGTTTTAATGTACCAAAATATAACCTGTAATAATGAAAAAGAAAGCCTTAGTCTATTAAAAAATTCAACACACTAATCCAGAGAAAGGACTGCATTTCCCATTTAGGGAGCAAATTGTGAGTTAGTTAAGAGCCCAACAACCCTTCTTTCAGAGAGCAGGAACTTTTAAAAACCTGTGGTTCAGAAGTCTGGGTCTGGGAATGTGGAACTCAAACACAGGGGGCCATGCACAACAAACCAAGTACATTAACAATACTTACACAGTCAAATCACACACAACACTGGATTCATTGCAGCCAATTGCAAATTAATCATCAAGTCAAACACTAGTGTCCTGCAGTATGCTCTATTCTGCAGCCCACTGTGCAACCCCCCTTGGGAAAGAAATGAGAAATTTCGAGGGCTATTGAACACTGACCTTTCAGAGTGAATTGTCACACAAGTTATTTAACACTGATATTTCTGGTAGGAGTGGACTTCAAGCTCACTCTTCCTGCCGAGTAATGGCCTAGTATCAGTATGCAAGGCTATGATATGATGCAGACAAATCTTATCAAAGGGCCAGGCAATGCAGGCAAAAACATCCTTTGAAGAGATGATCCCTAAAATGGCCCAGGAGGGAGCTAGAAAGAAGCTTACAGTCCTGAAACCAATTGTAAAACTTTTATGCCACCTATAGAGAATTGTATTCCCTGGAAACCAGAGTGTGTCATGTCACTACAGAACACCAACTGTACCATAATTTAAGTATATTCCTTATTTTAAAAACCCACAAATTATTATTATTAATTGAATGCATTTGTTGCTTTCCACAAAAAAGTCTCAATACAAGATTAAACTAATAATTTATGGAATCTTGCTCATTCACTAGTGCTGCATTTGCTATCAGTTCTACCAATTTGGTTCTGCCCTTTTGTGAAGTAGAGATTTGGAGTCTTGGCTAAAGAAGTGTTTGCAAAGGAAGAGCTCCTTCAAATCCTGAATAAATTCCCTAGTGCACTGAAGTAAGATTGAAACCCAACCTACATATATTTTCCACTGTTTTATTAAATCAACTTGCAAAAAAACAACAACACCCAGTACAGTAGGAAAACAGAGGCTTCCCCTGACTGTAGTGAAAGTTTTCGTTAACTTTGGCTGTAAAAAGATATCTAGTGTAATCTAAGCAAGAAAAAAGCCACAATTGCATCAGAAGTGTAATCAGAATGAGAGGTATTATGAAGTACTTACTAAGACAATAACCCCCTGTGAATAAAGTTTGCAACAAATTTACAGCCATGTCCCAAAGTAATGCAGAAGAGGCCACGGGGGAAGAATTCACTCTAATGGATCCAAAGAAGGCATAACAGCAAAATGACAATAGCTAGAAGTAAAGGCATCCTGTATGCTAAAATTAATATGTGTGGTACAAAGACATTGGGATGAAATTCTGGATAGGCTCTGGGGACTAGTTGCTCAGGGCATTCCTTAAAACTTACAGGTGCTTTCACAAAGGGCTTTAAAAATACTTCTTTAATATTCCAAGCCCCTTTGGTCACATCATAATGATTTGCAACATTCATGCCCATATGTTAATGTTTTTCACTTGCACAGCCCAATTCTAGGCTTATTTCTTTGGAGGGAAGAGTCCCTCTGACTTCAGTGGAGCTTATCTCCAAGTGAGAATGCATAGGATTGCAGTCTTAATTGTGCAGTTACTGTTTTCCAGTACAGAAAAGACCAGGTGGGCCTATAGGAGGAAATCTTAGTTGCAATTTCTGTACAGTATAGCAAAAGAAGAAGTCACACAACACTGCAACCACTCAAACTAACCAGCTGCTGATTTCCAGATTACAAACCATAGCAACAAAAGTCACAAGTCTTTTAAAAGCCTTTGTTGAAACCAAACACATGTTCTCCCTCAGACATGTGACTGATTTGTTTTTAAAATATATTTCTATACTGTTCTTCACCAAAACAGTCATAGGACAGCTTACATCAGAACAAAGTAATACAAAGCATAATACTCAATAAACCAAAACATTAAAACAATTCCAATCAATACATAAATGTCACAATTAGCATCAAAACTTATAAAAAGAACTTAAGCAGCCCCTAAAAGCCTGACAAAATGTGAGTTTTTATATGAATATAAAGCAGGGGCAAAATACTACTCAGTGAGGTCATTCCACAGAAGTGGAGCTACTATTGAAAAAGTTTCCATACAACATAGCTCAATTAACTGAGGGACCACCAGGACAGCCTCCATCACTGATCTTAATGCATGGGTAGGCTAATACAGGATAAAGAGGTTTCTCATGTATTTGTACCCTAGGTCATTAACGGCTTTAGATGTCAACATAAGAACCTTGAATTGGACCTGGCAACCAGTGCAGCTGTTTCAGAATAGAGTTGTATGTGACCAGCCCACTGTTCCCACCAACACCCTGGCGACCACATTCTGCACTAGCTGCAATTTCCATATCATATTCAAGGGCAACATCATGTAAAGCACATTTAAGGAGTCAGTCCAGGATGTCAGCAGAGCATGAATTATTATAGCCAGGCTATTTCTTCTCCAGAAAAGCCACAGTTGATACACTAACCAAAGTTGCACAGAAGCATTCCAAGCCACTGAGGACAGTTTGCCTTCAACTGGCAGTGACAATTCTAGAAGCACCCTGACACTATTTTATGTCAATTGCTTAGAATTTTAGATAAACTACTTAAGAGTCATTTGAACTAATACTAAGCCCCAAGGGTTACACAGAAAAGTTTGATGGGAAGTGTAGAAAGGTGGAAAGACTTTTAATAAATACCCGCTAAGCTGTTGAGCAAACTGGGTACACTTAACTTGGTCATTGGCCCAGTTTGCACATCAGTCATGTGGTTTACCTTGAATGTGTAATTAGTTTATTGTGAATGTGTAGACTGTTTTTGCTTTGTTCCTTTTCTAGTACAGTGAGAGTGACAAACTATTATCTTCAGCATGATGTCTGAACTGGAAATTGTAGTTTGTTTGAGTGAAGGAGACTGAGAGTGGAAGCAAATGACAAAACTTGGCTCCAGATCACGGCTTGTTTAGAGATAAACAAAGCACAATTCCTGGTTCAATTCTCACACAGCTAAGCAAAATATTGTGATTTGGTCTGTGTCCCCCCCCCCCCGCTCACTCTAGGAGAGAAGCAAAGCAGGAGCAATCTGCTCATCCATAGCAAACCATTAACCATGGCTTACCATGATGTGTGAACATTTCTGTATCTTAGTAGTGGTGAAAATGGAGAGAAATAGCATATTAAGGATATTGCAAGCCAATTTTAAAAAATAAATTTGAGCACTTCAAGTTTCTGATATAAAATTATTGAGCAGAAATGTAAAAGAAAAAATAGCATAAAATGTTAGGTGGCAAACATATGAAACTAGAAAACTAAAAACCTTAGTGATGTGTGTGTGAGAAAGAGAGAGGGAGAGAGAGAGAGAGGGAGGATAGGTAAAAACAATGTGATGAATAAGGTCATCATTTCAGTCTTGCTAGCACTTTCTCTTTGTATCCTAACTGAAAGACAGAGCCAAAAAAATCTTAATTTACTCTTTAATTGGCTCATTCACCTTGACCTTCAACTAAATCCAACTGCAGTCATTGTAGTGCCAGTGCCAAATGTGGCAGCCAGCCAAAAGTAAGTTCTTTCCAACCATATAGATGTAGTTATCCACTTTTCACAGACTGAGATATTCTTTACTGTTTTAGAGTTTGTATAACCTCTCGAACATTTCTAGTTAAACATGTTCCAAGTCATCTCTGGATTGTAATGAATTATAAATCTGAAAGCATTCATATATTAACATATCCAACTAGTATATATCCAATTAATAACTTAACATATCTAATTAATGATACAGGGTGTGTTTTTTTGTTTTTGTTTTTAAATACACATATATCAAAGTTGTTACTCTAAAACTATGTCATTTGCTTTGGGGTTTCTTGCATGTATAATGCAACCTGCAGTTTCCCCCTCAATGCTGTATGACTACTATCTAGCACAAATCGTGTACCAGTACCATGACATCCTTGACATGTGTAGACATATTTTTTTAAAGACATGCTAGAATTTCTATCTTACTGCTGATGTCATGTTAATGTTAGCCTCAATCCTGCAGCAACAGTGTAACTATTGGGCAGTGAAAATATTATGGACAGAAGTAAGGACTATAATGCATAGGAGAGCAGTGCTGTCTAGAGAAATGGCTGACTACTTCCTAACACCCCTGCTTCAGATGGGGATGGAAAGAGTTAAAAGAAATGCATGCAAACACTTTTAAATGACAGGAAGCTACTTAAGTGTCTTTACAGAGGAACTAAATATAGGATATATGTAAGTAAAAGCATGAAAACCCTTTTAATACACCCAAATATCATGTAGGCTTGACCAGTAGGAGAGGCAGCAAGCAATTGTGCCTCATACTGATGTCAGCCCAGTCTGCATGTAACGTTTACTAGGACAGTAGTCCTCAAACTTTTCAGACCTGGGACTTATTTTTTCGCTCAACCATGGTTTGTGTCACATTTATTATTATTTTTACTATATATTTGCTTGATGGTACTGTTGTTGCATCCACCTTAGTCACGGTCCCCATCCCTAGTTGAAGCCCAAAGTGCTAGGCAACATCCTGATACCTCTTCCATCACTTTTGGTGATGTGAGTTAACTGGCCAACTATGGAACAGCAGAGCCCTACTAGGCATGGAAATATATTACTATGAAAACTTAACAGGTGTTAAGATTGTGCTAATTACGTTCCTGTTAGAATACTGAATATGGTTGGCTATGTCGCAAAGCTAGATTGTAGGAAAGTAGCCAAAGACAGCAGCTTCTGTGCCAACTGGTGATGGGGTGTGTGGTAAAATCCCAAGGTACAGTTATGACACCAGTTCTGAAAAATCTTATGGCTGATCTTACGAGCTACTATGTTAACATAACAGATTGTAGGATTTGGAAGTTTTCTTGTTATATAGTGGTACCTCGGGTTAAGTACTTAATTCGTTCCGGAGGTCTGTTCTTAACCTGAAACTGTTCTTAACCTGAAGCACCACTTTAGCTAATGGGGCCTCCTGCTGCTGTTCTTATCCTGAAGCAAAGTTCTTAACCTGAAGCACTATTTCTGGGTTAGCGGAGTCTGTAACCTGAAGTGTATGTGACCTGAAGCGTATGTAACCCGAGGTACCACTGTACTTGCCTTCTTGTGCCAAAATGTAGACCATCATGGGTCAATCTTTTACTTAATCAATTTACAAGAGAGAACTGATGATTTAACCCCCTTTTTATTAATAGTTGAAGGTAAGGTCTGAAGTAATATTATCTACATTTTCAGTCAAAAGCTGAGAACTAAATGTATTGTATTCTCCCTATTCTGTGCATACACTAGGGCTGTTATATAAGTGTCTCTTCTTCACCATCTTTTTCTGTCATTTCCCCTTTATTTCCCCAAGTCCAGGTCTATTTCACATGATGGAAGGCAGCAAAATAGTCCCAGCACTCTAAAATTCATCAGTATGAGTCTCAACATATCAATTTTCAAGTAGAACAACTTTAAATACATTGCAGGCTTTTAGCTTCCCTAGAAAATAATACTTCTATTGTTTCCCAAGGAAACCCTAAGTACCCAAAATTACCACGCTTTTAACATACTGACATGTTGATGGCCTGATGCTTTTCCAAGCTCAGAGTCAGATTGACAGAAGTCAGAGTAGTTTAGAGGAACACTTAAAATATGGCATTTTACATTTGGAAAGAATTACTGCAGCGAAAAAAAATGACAAGGTGACTTTCTAATTCTCAAAGTTTGGCATGGAAGAAGAGAACAAAAATGAATTTAACTGACAAACGCTTTCATCTCTGATCCAGCTACAAAGAGCAAAGATAGGCCAACAATAGGGTTTGTGGTATATGCTTCCTATTAACTACTTGGAGCAATGCTGACTGTATTTTTTCTGGGTTTATCACTTGATCCACTGTTTTAGAGGCACACCTGTTTTAAAAGAACTAAATCCCAATCTCATAGCCTTCACAATGGATTTTGTTATATTTTGGTTTGGGGCTTTCAGAATTATCTGACAAAGTGGTGACAAGTTTTTGACACAATGTGCTGATGCTTAAAGAAACCCAACACAACAACATAATGTACAATATATATGTCACATGATGTTAGAAGGATCACACAGAGAAACCCCTTAAAGAAAACTTACTGCTGAACTGATACACCTGCTTTCTTTCTAATTATGTAAAACTGCCACATCCTAGTCAATTGCATTTGTGCAAAAGTAGGAGGGAGCACAGATGACAAAAATTAATACATGAAAGCTGTTGAAAGTGCTCTATAAAAACCAGCTCTTTAAAAATAGCTCTATCTTCAAAACTTTAATACGTTTCCATCTTCTTTTTCCCTGAGATAAAACTTTTTCGTCTTGCTTTTAATTTTATGCTGTTGCTTTTGTTGTCCAGCATTATAGTTTCAGGGAAAAGTGAAAGATGGCACAGAGCCAAATTTTCCAGCCTAAATGCCTCCAGGAAAAAAACAAAACATTTCTGTTGAACCTCTTTGGGGGTGCATAAACATGCATATGTGTAATAAATATCATATGAAACATAATACATTCCACATACTTTACAGTGCACATTATATTTGTACTTTTGTAGTAACTGACTTTACATGTTACCAATATGAGAATAGAAACATGGGTTTTTAATGAAATAATTAAGGGGTGGCTCTTTTTTTGTTTAACCTCTAGCTAGTGTAGTATGATGCCCTGAAATATTCACCTACAATATTCTATTTCCATCTAATATAATAATGACACCTGTAAATTAAATATCAAATCTTGCTAAGGTCATGGCTTAGAAGCATGTTGTGGACAACTTATTTGAAAAGTTAAACTGTACATTGTATATAAATGAATTTATCTGTATCTATAAAAAGCAGAATTTAAGAAATGCTTAACGGCAATTTAACTCCTGTACTCGTCTTACTGGCAGCCAATTGAAATGTTACTCCACCATATGGAGGCTGATAAATGCTTCCCTATGGTGGCACTTCTTCACAGCTGGGGATAACATTTGCAAGCACTTTTAGCACTTAACCTGTGTGTTCTTCCAATCCTGTGTACAGTTTCTCTGCCAGTATAGTTGCAGCGTGGGATGTTCAGCACTGCCATACAAACTACTTAACTGGTACAGCACATGGTATAAGACAGGGCTTCCAAACACCCAGCACTGCCACACAAGCATTTTAAGTAGCTTCCAGAGGGAGTGTGGCCACAGTTTTAAAGGAATACCTTTTGCAAAGTAACAAACAGCATGCATCTTAAATACACAGCTGGAAGTAGAATTTTCAAAACAGAACAACACAAATAATGTTAGCCACAATAACATTCAGTAGGATTCAAAATATTTTTCTATTACAGTCATACCTTGGGTTGCGAATGTGATCCGTGCGGGAGGCACATTCGCAACCCGCAGCCTGAAGCGTCTTGTCTTCGCATGAGGTCATTTTGTGTTTTTGAGCATGCGCGAGCGCTGAAACACGGAAGTAACCCATTCCGGTACTTCTGGGTTCGGCGCGGTTCGCAACCTGAAAACGTGCAACCTGCAGCGTTCGTAACCCAAGGTATGACTGTATACTTCTATACCACTCTTCAGAAAGTCCAGTGCAGTTTCTATGGGTTCCTAAAAGTTTTCCATCTTGACACTTACCAGGCTGACACCTGATTTTGACTGTTTTAATCCTTGCTCTCCAATGACAATGTTAATAAATGTTCACAGATGTTAAACAATGAATGAGCTTTTGTGCCAGGTAAAGAAGACGAGCAATGCAATCCTATGCATACTTACTCAGAAGTAAGTCCTACTATATGGGATTTTACTACCTAGTAAGTGTATTTAGGATTAGAGACTAATGTACAAGAGGGATGCAGACTGCACAACTACTAGTTTGGTTCCTTTTAAAGGAAATTCACTCTCCACTAACAAATGCCATTATTTGCATATTTTTCTCCCTTTTATTTGCCACACATGTATCTTGGACAAAATTAAAGCTTTTTTGCTTGTATTTTTATACATAATCTTCAAACTCCCAGCAAAAACACCTCTGTCAAAAGCAAAATGTATAGATATGTGGAGCTTGCAGCATGCACTCTAATTAATGGTTGCATGTTTGAACTGGGACAGTGGTTTTTATGTAATCAAAGAATGAATTTTGTAAATTATGTAGGTTTATTTGATTTTAGCAAACTTATGCCTGTCATTAGAATTATGGTGGAGGTGGAAGAGCCCATTCACTGCCAGATTGTCTTGATACAGTAGACTTAACATCTGAGGACACGTAAAAGATCAATACCAGGACCAGCCAATAGTACACGGAACAAGCTGATTCAGAAACAAAGACAATACGCAATCTAACAATGCAAGAGTATGGAGCAGCTAAATCAGTGCCATAGAGCATGACACGATGGAATAAGAACAAAAGTTAAAGAGGGGCTTTATGTATGTTGACTTTCAAAGTACCAATTATTGTGCAGAGAACAAAACCTGTAAAAAAGAAATAGTGGCTATGCAGTATTCCAATTCACTAGCTATTCTGCCTCCCACCACCACCAGCCTGCTCCATTCAACCCAGGATGTATAAAACTGATAGAATTAGGTCGTATAAAGAATCCAACACTTGTTATCTCAAAACAATACAAACTGGGCGTGCTTCAGGGTCTTACAGTGAAGTATTTCATAGCCCAAACTATTAAAAAAGCTTGGTATATATGCTAACAAATTTAAAAAACAGCCCTGCTATCTAATTAAAATTAGATTAGATTCTAAGATCTCCAATGTCTTTAAGCAATGTATTTCTCTCCCCCTACCCCCAAATAATTGAAGAAAGGGATTTTGCATGAGGGCACGGCAGGGTGGAGTGAAGCAGTTGCGCACTTCATGTGAGATTTTTTTGAAATATGGACTTACCTATGAAATAGGCCAGCAGGATGGCGAGCAAGATTGCAGCAGCAATCGCTGATAAAGCAGCACATTTCCAGCTACAGTACTTAGAGGGCTTTTTCAGCTTGAACGCATTTCTGGAAAAAGTATTTCTTGGTAGCAGTCTGGGAGGTGGTGTGTAAACTGTTCCTGAGGTCAAAGGGTATCCAGGGGAAGAACTGCTGAATAGAGGAGTTGTTCCAGAAGATGTCTTGAACAAGAAATGCCTGAAATGCAAACAAATGAATCATAGTTAACAAATACAGGACAGACGAATAACTCAGCTGTTTCGGAATACAAAGTAAAATAGTGGCTCAGCCGTTCAAGTGGGTGGTCATAACTACTCCTTGTGGAGCAAAATCCATAGTTTAACTAGGTGCTGAGTGAAGAAGTACTTTCTGTCATCTGTCCTGAACCTTCCAACATTCAGCTTCACTGGATGTAAATGAGTTATAGTGTTATAAGATGGGGGGGGGGGACTAGTCTCTATCCACTTTATCCATATCATGAAAAATTCTATATACTTATGTCTTCTCTTATTCACATTTTCTCTAAACTATAAAGACCCAAATGCTGTAACTTTTTCTCATAGGGGAGAGTCTCCATTCACTAGAACAGCCTAGCTGCTCTTTTCTGAACCATTTCTAGCTCCACAATGTCATTTTTGAGGCAAGGCGAAAAGTAGCGTACACAATTGGTTGTAATGAACAGAGTTCTGCTCAGGCCCATTTAAATTAACAAATATGGCTAGTCTAGGTTCATTAATCTGTGCAGAACATAGCTGGATCCAACTCAGGATTCCAGGTGTGGCTGCACCATAGATTTGTATTATGGCATTATGATATTGGCAGTTTTATTTTCAATTCCTTACCTAATGATTCCTAGCATTGAATTTTTCACAGCCGCTGGATCTTGGGTTGGCATCTTAATTGAGTTATCCACTATAACTCAAATGTTTCATTCGTTGCAGTAACCACCAATTCAGACCTCATAAACATATATGTGAAATTAGTATTTTTGATCCCAATGTGCTTCACTCTACACTTACTTACATTGAATTGTATTTGGCATTTTGCTGCTCATTCACCCAGTTTGGAGAGATCCTTTTTGGGACTCTCTGCAATCTCTTTTTGTTTTAACCACTCTGAAACATTTGGTACCACCAGAAAACCTGGCTACCTCACTGTTCTCCCCTAATTCTAATTTGTCATCCAAATATCCAACTACCTCCCAGGCCAGTCTCCTGCTACCAATGTATTTAAAGAATTTTTATTTGTTGGTTTTTATGTTCTTAGCAGTGTGCTTCTCAAATTCTTTTCTAGCATTCTTTATTGTCTACGCTACGGAAATAGCAGTACACACAGAGAATTAGGTGATAGGAACCTTGGTGACTGTGCAATTTCCACAAACAAAAACACCAAATAGAAGGGCAACCAGCCATTCAGGAAAAAATCCTAGCATTATAATAGAAAAAATTAAAACCACCACCACCACCAACAATAATAGAAGTAGTTGTGAGATATAAAGAGAGCTTCATGACTGGCATATTGTCATTTCACCTTAAGAGACCTAAATAAATTTGCATGCAAAGCCGGTAGAATTGATTCTAAATAAGCCTTTGTCAAGGCAACAGTTTCCTGGGCACATGGACTGATTCTAGGAAGGGGCGGAGTTCAGTAATAGACAACGTCCCAAGTTCAATTCCAGTTAAAAGCAGAGGATAGCAGTTATGTGAATAGCCTCTGCCTGAGGCCCCAGAAACCTGTTACCAGTCACAGGAGACAATACTGAGCAAGGTGGACAATTAGGCTGCCCTGGAATAAGACAGTATCCTAAGTTCCTATGAATGAAGGCCACAGTCCATTCTTTTAAATATCCCCACCCTCGTTTTAAAAAGCTGCATATACTGTATTTTCGCTCCATAAGACACACTTTTTTCCTCTTAAAATCTAAGGGGAAATGTCTGTGCGTCTTATGGAGCGAATGTGTGGTCCCTGGGGCTGGGGGGAACCTGGGCTTCTCCCGCCAGCCCCGACCTGCTCTTTGGGGCTAGCGGAGGGGTAAATTGCTTCCCTGACCTGCTTTTTGGGGCTGGAGGTGGGGAAAACCCGGGCTTCTCTCGCCAGCCCCAACAAGCTCCTGAGCAGCTCTGGGGTAGCCTGCGAAGCCTCCACAGGGCAGCGGGGAGCATTCATCCCGCTGCCCTGGGGAGGCTTCGTGTGGCTATCCCTGGCTTTTGCGGGAGGTGGGGGAAGGGACAAAGCGAGGCTCTCTCACTTCCCCCACCTCCCATAAAAGCCCCCAAGAGCCGCATATTTTTTTTCTTGAATTCTCCCCCCAAAAAGTAGGTGTGCCTTATGGTCAGGTGCACCTTATGGAGCGAAAAATACGGGAGTCCACATAATTGAGCTTGCATAAACTTAGCTGACTTTTGCATAATTAATAGCATGTATTAACTAAATACAGTAACAGAACTGCTGATTTGGTTGATACAGGTTTAAGAACATGTATTTATTAATTATTGGAATTAAATTAAATACAGTAACACAGCTGTTGATCTAGGTGATACTGAAGTGAAAGAAACACTCTTGATATACTAATTAGAACTGGCACTTAAAAGAAAATTGTTTCACACATGATTTTCAAGCATTACCCAGGGGTTGCTGTCAGCATTAGATGCCAGTAAAAGTTGCAGTTATCCTAAAATAGATATTAATAGCCCTGGAGTTTCAACTAGTAACTACTTGATTAAGGTTTGCTTTACTTATTGCTATACTGGGAGGGCAGAGGAAGTGAGGAAACATAATGCTGGAAGATCCATTCGATGATGTGTAGGATCCATAAATGCAATTAGGCTATATAATTTCTTCTTAATGTAGATGCCTCAACCCTATTTTAATGACAGCCCTGCTATTAGGTATGGTGACATATCCTGCTTCAGGGCCAACATTTGAGGATACTGTGTCGTCCATTATATCTTGCGTGTATGTGTGGATTTCCTAGGTTAAATAAAATCTGTCTCTGCGTTATTTCCACTATTTACCCATCATTAATGGGAACAGGCATACCTGTTGAAGCCACAACAGATGCAAAGCACATGTTCATATTTTCTGACTGTATTCTTAATATGTTTTAACCTGTTCTGGGGGGTCATTTTGGTTGATCACATTACATAGTTCAATTGTACTGGAATTTCTAGGGAAATTAGATTTGACTTTACAGATACCAAAAGCTCTACTGTTTAACAAATGAATGTGCACTCTCTCTACATGTATGCATGATGCTACATAACTTTCATGCAAGGGATACCTTCCACAGAAGGCTATTCACATATAAAACCCCTTAGGAAGAAACAGGAGTCATGCAGAAATGGTGCATTGCTCCTTAAGACTAGGAGGTGGTTCACACATTCAACTACAGCTCATCAGCTGTACTATAATCAAGTAATGTCCACACATGTGGGAACCAGCTAGAGCCTAAAAACAAGGAAGGATCTGAATGGACAAGGAGAAAAAGAAAAGAATAGAAAAAAGGCAAATATTTTCACATTGTTTATGAACATTACCAGTCCTTGAAACAACGATATCTGTTCTTTGTTTCCTGAGCATTGAGATTAATCCATTCCTTTTCTTAAAAAAATCAGTGTCTGTGGCATATGATACTTAGCACTACAGATAGAAAGGTTGGTTATGGAGGATGTCAGATTAGAAGTCATAATGAAAGACAGGAAAGAAGAGAATCTGTGTAATAGCACACTGGAAAAGAATACTAAGCATGAGTCATGTCTAGAAAGTGAGGAGTGCACACGGGGAGCTAGCAGAACTCTTTGTGCTCCTGAAGCTGTAATTTTCTAGGACAGCAGCTTTTTCTTTGTGCAAGGGAGATTGCAGTGATATCTTAAGTATCTCACCAAAAATATAGTTAACAGCTTATTAATCATGCTTCCATCGGTAACAGTCTCTCTAGAAATAAGCAGCAACATACAACCATTTGCAAGTGGGTTAGAAAATAAATATAAGTTTCGAGGAGAATAGTCATAATCAGAACAAAAGGCTAAAGAGCACAACCTTCTTAGGATTACATTGAGGGTTAGGAATGGAAGCAAAGCTATTCTTTTAGAATCGCATTGACAGACTCTGATTTCAATAAAGATAAAACCTTTTAAATACACTCCTATTTCTACCATACTGGTATTGCTTTGCTTCCCCTCGCAAGCAGGAGCTTCATACCACTGAGCTGATGCCTGATACAAAATGCTGACTCCTGGGATAACCATGGTGTGCCATTCATGAACCCATCATCTGAAGTGTGCCTTCCCTCTCTATCTTCCCCAGTCTGTCATTCCCCCCCCTCTTACCAACTTCCAGGTGGGAGTGGAAAGAAGGCAAATTAGACATCACTTCCAACTTTAGCAGGACTGTCACCTCTCCTACAATGCCTCTATTAGCAAATGCCCAGTGGGAGAGATCCTGATGACTTTGTTGTGATTTTACCCTTAGTCCTGCACTAGGGGTAGCCGACATGGTGCCCTCCACATGTTGTTGGACTATAACTCCCATGATCCTCAGCCAACATTTTTGAGGGCTGTCCATGAAGAAAGAATGGGCCATGATAGAGAGACTTAGTGGTTCTTAATGGTAGGTGATGTTGCTGTGTTGTATTATATTATCTATGTACATAGATTTATTTTTTGGAGTTAAGAATAGGACTGGGATAAATTGTGTTCGCTGAGCCCGTATTTTATACAGTCTGTATATGATGTTTGTTTGATAATGTGTGGTGTGCTATGGCTAATAAAGGATTTTGAATTTGATCCTCAGCCAACGAGGCCAATGAACAGAGATGATGGGATTAATAGTCCAACAACATCTGTAGAGCACCACATTGGTTACCCCTGTCCTACACTGTATTTTAAGAGCTTCCCTTAAGAAGATGAAAAGTCAGTAGGGGGTGGACAGATGAGCAAGGTTACCAAGAAGTCCAAAGAAGAAATCTGTAGTCAGAAATCACAAGACCCTCTGATAAAGGAGATGATCAAACTCCCTCAGGTGAGCAGTTCATTATACACAGTGGGATTTCAAAACAACTTTCAAATCCATCTGTCATGGATAGTTGTGATTCCTGCATGGCAGGGAGTTGGACTAGATGACCCTTGGGGTCCCTTCCAATTCTACAATTCTATGATAAGGGCCTGGTTTGCTCAACACAATAAGGCAAACTATGGCTCACCAGGAATGTGGCAACATGTGGGCTTTTGGAGAGCAGATTGCAAGCATTTTGCTCCTCCTAAGTCCTTTTTTCTTCTATGCCATACTGAGTTGAGCTGAGCATACTGTCCAAAAACTGGGCTTGCGGTTATGCTCTCTCCTTGTGAACCCCAAGAACAAACCTTAACCACAGCTTGGGGTTAGTGAGGAAAGAGCTTAAACCACAAGCTGGGTTTTAGCTCAGTGTGGCAAGGGAGGAAAAAGAACCAGGGGGAACAAAGTGTTTATGAGCATCTCCCCAGAAGCTCATACCAATTAAGGTGCTACTGGAAGGATTTTTTTTTTAATTTTGTTTCGACTATGGCAGACCAACATGGCTACCTACCTGTAACTAGAAGTTTGTGCAGGTCCTGCTAAGTCATAGCATGGATGAGGGTGTCAAGTGAGCCAAGTCAGCAGGGAACAAACTAAACTTCCAAAACAAAAGCACAGTGCCTGGGTAGAAAAACTGGTCTGCTTGAAGACATCAATATCAAATCTGAATTAAAAATGCTACTAATGCTACATCTTTATTGGTCTATGCAATATTCAGATTAAATGGCGCAACAGGAGCGGAAGTTAACCTAGAACAAGGTCCTAGAAAATGGGACACACATTCTAAGTCCTTATGACCAACTAAAAAATGTCTATTTAGGGCATTGTCACAGACAAACAGGCACCAAGTGAAACTGATACACTAGCTGCCCATGGATGTAGGCAACAAAAAGTGCACATCTTCATGGGTAAAGATTATACACATGCCTATCTTACACGTGTGTGTGTGTGTGTGTGTGTGTGTGTGTGTACTGGGAATCCACTACTGGCAATAGATTCCCCAACATATATTTACATTATAAAATATATGATCCTAACTCATAATGCTGTATGCTTTTCCTCCAAGGAAAATGTAAAAAAAATGTCATGTGTGAAGCAGCTTGAATTCAGTAATTAAAGAATGAAACAGAGGATTAGAATTCTATTTCAAGTGTATGTCTCCAGATAGATAAGCATATGCACAGATAAGCTGTAAGTACAAACATATGGAGAGGCATCTCCTTTGTCCACACAAGCATATGCCCATGGTCACAGATAGGCACAACTTGCTGTTTCAGTATGTTTGCTGGCCTACAGCATATAATCAATATTCAAGTAACTGTTCATGGTTTGGTAGCCAAGGAAATGCCATTAGGTAGGGAAACAATGATTTAGAATCAACACATATATATTGTGGCACTTAATACCTACTCAAGCACATTCGGAAGCCTTTCAGGAGCAAACATGTTTCTAGCAAAGCTTTATCTAAAACGTGGCACACCAGTCTTCCAACGGTTAATGTTTTTTTAAAAAATGCTAGTTCCTTAGGCCACAGAGGCAAAGCTTTTTTAAAAAATAAACATAAAAAAATGCAAGTGCTAAGTCAGGCTGTCAAGTGCGGTGCCTTAAGTTCCAGAATAGCTTGTCACTGCCATCTTGGTACTCTTAACACAGACACATTTGGACACGCAGAAACACAGTGCTTGAAAGTTGCCTGACAGGAAAGTAGCATGTTAGACTAAAAGGCAGGTGCCAGTTTTTAGGCAACTCATTCTGTCAAAGCATTAAGTTGAGCCTAAAGGGACATATGTGTGCTGAGAAAATATCTTAAATCAGGTAGAGGAACAATAGAATTGCTGCTGTAGCATCACATGTCTAAATAAGTGGTAACACCTTGCGGGGAACTAGTTCATTTTCTACAGCTGAGATGCTATTTTCCTTGTAACAGGGAAATGCTGACACTTGCACTCCTGTGTCACTTCATAGGTCTATAGGGGAATGGCCTTCACCTAGTCAGAGATCAAAAAGTTTGATTTTGTCTCAAGGAAGGCACATGTACATTGCCACATTGTGGGGTTTGAGAAATCAATGAAGACAGACAGTTGCTTTTCCAATTGATAACACAACATAACACTTGCTCATCTTTTTATTATTATATCTATTTATACCTCGCCTTTTCTCTGACATGGATTCAAGACAGCTTACAGATAAAAATAGGAAGAGCTAAAAACATAGAATAAATAATTAAGAAACAATTATACATTGATATCTATCTATCATCTATCTATCTATCTATCTATCTATCTATCTATCTATCTATCATCTATCTATCTATCATCTATCTATATCAGTGCTTTCCAAACTTTTCATTTTGGTGAGACACTTTTTAGACATGCATCATTTCACGTCAAAATAATTCAGTTTTACTAGCAAACCGGAGGCGCTCTTCAGCGGTGGAATGTGCCTGTAAGCTGCCCAGGGCAGTGGCGTAGCGTGGGGGGTGCAGGGGGGGCCGGCCGCACTGGGCGCAACATCTGGGGGTTAGGGTTAGGGGGCGCAAATCCACGGGTTAGGGGGTGCAAATCCACGGGTTAGGGGGCGCAAATTACTTGCCTTGCCCCGGGTGCTGACAACCCACGCTACGCCACTGGCCCAGGGCGGGTGTATGTGTGCCCCCAACCCTCCTGCAGCTGGGGCAACACCAGCCCCAAGCAGCATTGCTCCTCGCGCCACCATCCCCGGATCTGAGCCGTGCAAGGCTGCTCGGGCAGAATGGTGTGAGGACGCAACAGCCATGCACCCCAATCGAAGGGCACATGGTTGCTACATCCCCACACAGCCCTCTCTGAGCAGCCTTGCAAGGCTTGGCTCTGGAGAGGGCAGCGCGAGAAGGGCATAAGCATGCATCCCTCGACCCCAGCCTGGGATCACACGGCTGCCACATCCCCAGCAGCCTTGCACCTTGGATTGCAGCCTCAGTGCCTGCTTTTGTGATGATAAAGCACAGTTGTGTGTTTCGTGTTGTTTTACTTGCTGCAAACCTGGAAATAAGTTGTCCTTGTTCTCTTTCTCTTTCTTTCTTTCTTTCTTTCTTTCTTTCTTTCTTTCTTTCTTTCTCTCTCTATCTGGTGAGGTGCTCCAAGGGTTAAACTAGAGATTGTCCCATTGCCTAGAGAGGCTCAGGACTCCTTGAGAGACTTGGGGGGGGGCATTTAAATACTAGACTATTCTGTTCTAGCCACCCTGGGGAGAAAAAAATGGCTTTGGGATCTTCCAGTAGTAGTATTGTTGATGGAGGTTGGTGCATTTGAAGGAAAGGTGAGTAAATAACTGCAAAAAAGGAGGACGATTTGTTGCTGCTTTTCAGAGACTAGAGTAGGGGGAATTGGACTTCAAGCCAAGATGCAGATCAGGAATCCCATTTCTTTGCAACCATCAAGTTCAGCCTGGGAGCAAGACATTTGCAAAAAAACAACAAAAAAAAACAACAAAACATTAAAAGGGTTCAGAACTGTCAGATCTTTAAATCCACCCCCTGCAGGTGTTTGCTTTTAAATGGCGGTGTTGACCTGCAGGAATCAAGCCCGCTGGAGCTGCCATGGTGATCAGCACAGATCACCTGCCTATTTGCTGTGCACAGAAATGTGTGCAGGGCAAGGCTGTGATGCTGAATAAACAGGGTCTCCTGAATAAACAGACTCTCCTGGCAGGGGTGCCTGTACACCCCTGGCACTGCCCCCTCCTCGTGTGCCAGAACCCACCCAGCACACACAGACCCCTGACAGGCCCCAGCCACAGGAGGCGCTGCAAGTGGAGCATGCGCTGTGGTGCAGCTGGTGGGGACAGGCAGGCTGGGCAGAAAAGGAGTGTGCTGCCCCGCAACCCAAGAGGCTTCAGTCGCTTCAGTGGAGGGAGAATTCTCCTCAGGTAGAAAGACTGGAAATCAGCTGGTCGATCCAGCGTGACACAACACACTTCCACACTGCAGCCGACACACTAATGTGTTCCGACACACTGTTTGGAAATCTCTAATCTATATGATACAGATGGTTACAATAAAAACAGCATGGCACCAGCCCTTCAATAAAAGAAGTCCAAAAGTGTGTTGGAACAAGAAAGTCTTCACCTGCTGGCAGAAGGATAGTTTCTGTAGGAAGAGAGTTCCTAAGTCTGGGAGCAGCCACCAAGAAGGCCCTCTCCCACTTCCCTAGTAAGTGTGCCTACAAGGGTGACAGGACCAAGAGAAGGGTATTGCTTGGTTCATGTGTGCACTAATATAAATAGGAATATAATGGTCTAAGGACCACAGATGCAGCAACTGTCAACAGTGAGGAAGTACACCACAAAGCTAGCTCCTGTTTTATGCTTGCTGTACTATGAATCAAGCTGTCATTTACCTATATACAATAGCCTACTTGACATTTCTAGGGTATATTTAAGATCATGTTAATCTTGTGCCCAGAAGTAACCTTTTAGAAAGAACCTAGATGTGATCTTCCTTACAGCACACTTTCTGCTCCTGTAGTGTGATGAAACAGAATGTGGTGAAAGCGCTGGATTGCTGTCAGATATGTACATATGGATGAGTATAATATAAAATGAACTGTCCTGAGAAGTATTTTGGGGGAGAATGCAATGAGCCAGCAGGCATGCATGTGTACCTACACTGAGGAGAAGAACTTTCCCACTGTGTGTTGCAGGCACAAAAATAACATTAAGCTCCAGGCAATTCTCTTTGAGCTTCTACATCTGAAGGAGGAAGATTATTTTTTTAAATGAGCTGTCAGACGCCTTCTGACCTCACAGGGCTTCTTGCCGATAGTTATAATGTCCCAGCATACCACGCATTTGTTATTAACAGTATCAATAAAGCTAATATCACGTTGCCCTTCAGTGGAGGGTTGTGGGGTTTGTTTTGTTTGTTTGTTTTGTTTGAATGAGGCGAATATGAAAGCTACTCATGTTAATTAATGAGTTAAGCCTCATAACCTCCCCCGAGAGAAGGGCAGACTCTCAAGCTTGCTTAAATCTCCAGAAGGACATGCCTTTTCTGATTGTCAAAATAATAATAATAATATCACAATAAATAAGACATTCCACCTCTAAAATATTATTACATTTTAAAGCTTGTCATTAAGGGCCATCACCAGCCAGTTAATCCAGAAATAATATGATTGCCACCACCTACTCCTCCTCAAAAACAGGGTTCGTAGACTCAGAATCAGAGTGCAAGAAAAAAACACATGTATGCAAAATATTTCTATCCTGCTTTCAGCAGAAAACAAAGTATTCAGGTATTAAGTCCACTGCTGCAGAAAGTCATTCAAGGGAAAGTGGAGACATACTGGCAAGCCTCATCCCCTCCAGTATAATATAAGACTATAAGAAGAGCCTGCTGGATGAGGCCAGGGGCCCATCTAGTCCCATATCCTGATCTCACAGAGGCAAACCAGATACTTATGGGAAGCCCACAAACAGCATCTGAGCACAACAGCATTCTCTCCAGTGGTTTTCAGGAACTAGTATTTAGAAGCACACCATCTCCACTTGTGGAGGTAGAATGTATCTATCAGGGTCAGTAGCCACGGATAGCCTTATCCTCCATGAATTTGTCTTTTAGAGCTATCTATCATTGCTTCTTGTGGGAGCGAATTTTACAGTTTAGGTGTTATGTAAAGTATTTTCTTTCATCTGTCCTGAACCTTCCAACATTCACCTTCACTGGATGGCAGTGAGTGCAAGTGTTATAAGACAGGGAGAGAAAATTGTCTCTATCCACTTTCTCCATACCGTGAGTAATTCTATACACTTCTATCATGTCTCCTCTTATTCACATTTTCTTTAAACTAAAAAGTCCCAAATGCTGTAACCTTTCCTCACAGGAGAGTTTATCCATCCCCTTGATCAGTCTGGTTGCCCTTTTCTGAAGCTTTCCCCACTCTGCAATATTATTTTTAAGGTGGAGAGACCAGAACCGTATGCATCATTCCAAATATGGTTGCACCATATATTTATGAAATCATGATACTTGCCATTTTAATTTTAATTTCTTTCCTAATGATCCCTTGCATGGAATTTGTCTTTTTCAAAGTGGCTGTACACTGGGTTCCTTAGGGTTCAAAATATGTGTGAAGGCCCTATGAGTAGAGGAAGCTCCTCATTCACAAATTTAGCCTCCAGCCCATGGAGCGCTATAAAAAAAAGGGCAGGACTTAACAGTGCACTTCCTCTGTTCATTGTGCAATTGTCTTCACATGAGTAAAATGAATCTCCAAATAGGGCTATAGTTGCAATTTCCAAAAACACAAGCCTCCCTCACACCATTGTGCCCATTGACTAGGGTTATGATTTGAGCAGGATGTGATTTATTTTATTCATTTGTTATCTTGGTAATATTCCTCCAAGGAATATTTTCCATCACTATTTTATCCATCACAAGCTTGCAATGAAGATTGAGAAAGATGAGAAATAGTTACTGGCCCAAATCATTCAGTGAGCTTCATGGCTGAGAGGGAATTAGCCACAGAAGCCATAGAATCATAGAGCTAGAAGGAACCCAGAGGGCCGTATAGTCCAATTCCCTGCAATGCAGGAATCCTGTCTCTGGATGCGCTCGAACCACCAACTTTCTGGTTAGCAGCCAGACACACTGACACATTGTGTCATCTTACGATGCAGGCTGCCAGGTTCCGCACTCTCACTGCCCCTTGACTGGAAAGAATAGAGCAACACAGTTTAAACTGGGTCAAATAACGCTACAACTTTATTGACTACAGATGTAAGAGGTTTGACACAGGCGTTGGGCATAACCAATTACTTCTGACCCGCCTGATAGAAGTGCATCAGGGTCAACCCGGCAATGGGGGAGTCCTATGATTTACATCAAATAGGGGGACTCTTGCAGGTATCGCCGCCTTGATCAGTGCTGTGGCTCAAGCCCTCGCCTGGGAGTACGGAAAAAGCCACTCCTCCAGGATCCCTTTAACGGGATACCCTATCTTTTTGGGGGGGGGCAGAGACTAGAGACTACAACTGAGTGCAGGAGGAGAGGGCAAGGAACCTTAAATACCCTGGGAGCGGACCTGAGGGATGCCTATGTGCTCTGTCAGGCCCTCCCTCAAGGATAACCCTGCCTCCAAGCCTGCCTGTTATTGGTCAATCTGCAGGCAGGCTTGGATCCACTTCCCAGCCGGTGAGGTCAATATTAAGCCCCAGCATCCAGTGTCAGAGTCAGATCCACTAAGGGAGGCGGTGCCACTTCGAAGCACTGCTGAGCTGGGTAACGGTAAGTGGACTTATACAACAGCAACAAAAAGTAGGTTATTGATAAAAAGTTGTGCTATTATAAGTTCCCTGGAAGTCCAGAAGTATCTGCCTAGTGTCTGAAATTCATTAAATAAAGAAACAAATATTTAAAATTACGCAAAACCCTGGTTACTGACAAAAATGAAAGAAAAATATTCTTGCAGTGCTCAAGAATAGCCCTAATTTCTCTTGCTATTTAAACTTTTTTCTTTCTTTCCATACTAAAGCATTGCTAATTACAGTAATGCAGACTTAATTCATACCAATATAAATAACACCAGGCAGGCATCAGAACTGGCATTAGGACATCATGCAATCTTTGACAAATATCCTTTCAAAGGAAATCTATAATAGCTTTTGGGTTACCCTAATTTATGAGCCATTATGCCTTTGATTGGCATCTGCAAATGGCCGATGTGTGGTTTCCATAACAAAGGAGCCTAATACATTGAAGGCAATGATGTAAACTTGCAGTGTAAAGCATGGAACCATCAACAGAGCTCTCATGAAGAATATTTCAAAGTAATTAAGCCTTTAAACAAAAAACTGTTTCCCTACTCAACATCAAATTATGTTATCTAAGTCTGAATATTTGTTATCAGGCTGCTCATAATTCATCTCAATAAAAATGACTGTTTGAATAGCAATAAATTGACACGACCAGACTAGAAAATGTGGATCTTTTGCAAAAAGGAAGTCAGCCAAACAAACAGACAACCAAATAAGAAAACATAAAGTTTTGTACCTAATGGTGAAACAGCAGCTACTGAAGAAATGAAACATAGCATCTTTGTGACACAGTCACATCACTTTAGTCAAGGATATGACTTTTCTCTTATGATAAGTACCCCACTTCCAAGTAAACACTATCAAAGTTTACAAGAGTTTGCAAATATTTAAGGAAACCAAATGCTAAATAGTTGGGGAGAATTTCTGTACACCTAATTGTATTGTGTTACATAGGTAAAACAATGTATTTCATTGCAACACTTAACTCTAAATGTCTGGGGAGAAGTTATACATAAACAATTGCATCATTTCATGCTAAAAGGGGGGGGGGAGGTGAACAAAACATAATAAAAATAAACTTTTGTTCCTAAGAGGTGTTTAGTATAGATCGCAAAAGTCCCAATATTGAGATTAATAAGCTGCCACATTTCAAGGAAGACCAAGAAAACTGTAAAATTAAAGTGCAGTGCAATGTGAAAAGTCTGTGGCCAACTGGGAGTACAATGTCAATGAAGTAAGCTAAAGTCATAAAGCATGATTTCAGGGGAATGAGTCCCGTTGTTTCTCTGATTTTCCCAATAAAAAATTACAGGTGGTAGTATTTGTAAAAGAAGGAACTAAATTATGGATTAATTTTAAAAGATATAGGTATATTGAGATCAAGTGACAGAACTTAATTTCACAAGAAATTAAGAACACTTAAAAGCTCTGAAAAGGTTAACCATCTCATGATGAACTAGAAGAAACTGGGTTATCTGCTTTTACTGTTACTTTAAATATAATTCACTTCTGAGTAAGATGAACTTATGATCATAGCACATCACATGTATGCCTCTACAAATAATCGTCCTATGGTTCCAGTATCATGAACAAGAAGAATTCAGCAAATGCCTCATGGAAAAGGTATATTGTGGATGAGAGAGAGAATATATCTTAAATCTTAGTCCACAGCAACTCCTACAGGCAGATACACTGTGTCCACAGCCAGTAAGCTAAACCTCAACAATGTTCTGAAATAGCTGGATGCCTCATAACCCTTTGTAATCTAATTTTAGAAATGGTAACACTGAGAAACTTGGAAGGTTCAGTGTGTCAAAATAGGATCAGAATTTTCATCAGTGCAATTCTCAGCAATAAGTGCCAGATCCACTATACTACCCAAGATTAAGCCACAAATTGTAGCTGACTTATTCCCAACAAATTTGGCAGCAAAGAACAAGGCCTGGGCAGCTGGCCAAAACATCCTTATCCCTTACAACCTTCTTGAGTCAAAGAAATATGCTCTGGGGGGTTCTGTAGTTGAGTCTACATTCACTTATTGTGTCTATGGTTGCCGCTGGTTTGTGATAGCTTTCCTTTCACCTTTGGCCTTGATTCTCTATGCCTCACAAACTTTTCATGCACCCTCTGCAATAGGATGACATAAAAATACTAAATTACAGCTATTTAGGAGTTTAGAGTTGTCTTTTCTAAGTCTACTGCAGTAGAGCTAAGTGGGGGAAAATCTTTTACCTTCCAAAAACACAGAGATTGACCACGAAGACTTAGTTATTTTATTTCACTCCCAATATTAACCTTTTAAAGTATTTGATAGTATTCAGTGACATTGCTGTCAGGAGTGAAGGGAATTAACATAAATTCACTGTTAAATCTTACCACAAATATTTTTCAGAACAAGTTTTAGAAGTGTCAAGGCCACCATTAGGTCCTGTCCAGCCACCAGCCTTTCACTGGCTTTCTCTGGATGAAATCTTGCCAAGGACTCACTACAGTAGTAGACAGGTGCAAAGCCTTACCACCCTAATCTTCCGTCTCATATCTGAATGCCTGATTTGTTAGGTTTCATGTCCGCCCATGTAAATATCCCATTTCCTCACTTCAGCTTCTATTTTGACTCATTCGGACACTATGTGCACATCTACTGAGACAAACTGTGTATGCTGTTACCTACTTTGGACCTTTGCAGTAATTGTGGCTGCTTCTGTCATACTGCTTCCTCACTGTTAAGCTTGTTACCCCTGGAACTATGTTACAACACAAAAATGACTTTACTTATTAAATGAAGGCATCTATGTTGCATCAGGTACCACATCTCCAACCCCTAACCTATTCAGACCACAATTTCATTCTGCATTGTAACATTTTAATTAGCAAATTCGGGGGGGGGGGGGGAATTGTCATATCGAAAGGGATTTGAACAAGGCTTCACCAGTTCATCCAAATCCATCAGTAGAGATGATGTCTGGGGAGCTAGTGATGTGCACTACTAGGATGGGATGTTAAGAACTAGCAATAATGTATCCGTGGGGAACTGGGAACTAAACAGTGCCAAGGAACTTTGCCAGAGGAGCAGGTGAGAAAGGGATTGTACAAAGAAAACAATAAATAAAGAGTTATGACTATTCTGGCATTTTGAAGAATCTCAATTTTTCTACATTCATAAACTGAGGATGAATTTAATAAAAGAAGAAAACATATATAAAATATAATAATAATGGAGGGAATTTACAAACAGTAAATTGTATAATTTTTTCTATGTGTCATCAGTTAACAAGCACAGTACCTTTTAAACATTACTGTCTTCCCCACAGACATCAAACTGACAGTATGTACAAAAGGGATTTAAGTGAGCTTGTACGTTGTATGAAATATAAATTAAAAGTATTGTTCTGTCAGTCTTGAATCTGGGATTGTTTCTCCAGGTCTCCCAAAACACTGTCAGAAGAATAAATCAGTATTCAAATAAAGCAAACAAAGATAAGCTGAGCTGACCAACATTTGTTTTTAAATGAGTTTATATTAGTTTAGAAATTAAATATAGTAGTTGGTGAAATTACTTCAGAACACACCTAAACCACTATCTTTCCATTTAGGCATATTCTTTTGTTTTTGAGTAACACTTTCCTTACTGGCAATTGTAATTTCTATGGGCACAATTCAGCCAAAGTGAAGCATCTAAGCCCCATTGAGATAGGCACTTACTTGAATGTCTCCCATTGGAATTAATGGGTTCTCAAAATGCTTAATGTCTGACTAGATTGTATCTATAATTTTATGAAGCACTTAAGTATAACTTGATAACATTTGATTATAAGTACCCAAATAAAATTGCTGCTTATCAGAAACAATGTATCCAAATATTGGTTACTTATCCCAGAAACCAGACTCATACACTGATCCAGTTCACACATAATGATAAGGCCAAACCATGATTTTGCACTAATGTGAAAACATGTGAAGTTTGTGGCTGCTGCAATCATCCCGAATCCTATGCTGTTATGCTACTCAGGACTAAACCATAATTTGGTTGAGCATTATATCAAAACATGGGGTCACGGTTTGTCTCATTCTTGACAAGCTCTGAGCTGTAACTAAGGTTTGCTCTTGGATTCCTAGTCATGGTTCATTTGGGGTGACACACCACAAGCCTGGATTCAGACATAATGCTAAGCCATGGTTTAGCCATGGATAGGCTACAGGAGGAGCACAGGGGCCATAATCTTTGCTCCAGAAACATGAGCATTCATGATAAGCCATGGTTTGGCTTAGTGTTATATATGAACTGGACCAATGGCATTCAAAGTCATAATGCCTTCCAGTCAATTTCACCAAATGTCAATCTTTTATTGATAGCCTACCTGGTCTCAAGTGGCACATTGCTATTAAGCACCCAACTGTCCTGTAACTGAACAGATTCAGGAGTGGTGGCTAGATCATTCGGAGCAGGAGCTGGTGCATGGATCTGGTTCCGTCGATTAGTTAGGGAGTTCCTGTTGAGGGAGTTGGCAGAAGAGTGATGATGGGATAGAGTATGATTGTGAGGTGGTGGAAGAGGTGGTCTCAGAGTTGACTGGCTGTGATGATTTGAAGGGCCTAAAAGGGAAAAGAGAAGTAATAAATAACTATGAATTTCCCAATATTTTGGGAAACAATCAAACCTAAACACTTTAACCCAAAACTATGTTCACTTACCAAGTAAGTGTTCTTAGAACTATGTTCTAAAGGAAACAGATAAACTTCAGCTCTTTTGAAAAGATACCACTTAAGAACAGAAGCAGCTATGTGTATATGAAGAATGTTAAGCAACTCTTTCCTTTTCACATTAGCATCTGATTCTTTCTTTAATCCTGATCCACAAGTCACCAGAAAAGCATGGAAGCCACTTGCCTGACATTTAGTCTCATGCTTCTCTAAGTAACAGCTTAAATAGGATATTATGTGAGTCTACCTCACATATTTTACACATTGCCAGAGCAGTTTGGCTTGGACCAGAAGAATATGGCTCCTGTACCACTCTGGCAATGCATTCATCTGACTTTAGATCACTTCAAACCATTCTGGTCCACAGCATAATTTGAAGGCACACAATATAGTAACCTTTCTGAAACTGAGAAGGTTTTCGTCTGTTTAGTGCCTTGAAGGAAGGTTGCTAGGGAACACAACATATACCTACTCACCTCCAAAATAGAAAAGAAAGAAAGATGGGATATAAATGTTCTAAATGAGTAAGTAAATAAAATGCTGTACAATATTCCTACTAAAGTAACTGGAGTATTTAAAAGTACACAGTCATCTAATCAATGTGCTTAAAATCTACATTTTTAAATAATAAAGGTGATTAGATAATTTGTAAAAAAGATACCCTACATTATGTAAGTCTTCAAAATGAATGGAAGACAAAAAAGCAAATGTAACAGGCAAGTGAAATATTAATATCATGTTTAATAATTACACTAATTTGTAAATTTCTAGAGAACAATAATTAGTAAAAATAACATTAGCAAAATCGTAATTATACTGATGTATGTTTATTTTGAGAAACGTGAAAATACATTTTGTATTTAATGAATCAAATAATTAAAGAAAATATCAGTGAGGAAACTGTTGTAGTTAGGAACAAAGCTTTATGGCAATACGTGTTCTAAACAAAAGTTGAGGAATTTAAGTTATCTTTTAAAAATATGAATGCTCACATTTTAAGTGGGAATGGTCGGAATCACCCTCTGCCTGCCGGTTGAGGGCTATTTGTCCTACTTTGGGAAGAAGACAGGAGGCCCTAGGACCCTGCCAGTGCCACAAACCTAGGGCCTCCTTGCCAAGCTGGGAACAGATGCTGACTGAGCGCTGCCTTCCCAAAGCTAGGCAGGGAGTGGTGGTGGGAGTAAATAAATCAAGAGTAGGCTTCCTCTGCTCTCCATTTATTCTTCACCTACCCATGCAAAGTTGTGACCATATATATAAAATAAGCGCAAGTTGCGAGTTACCTGTATATAAACTTTTAAAATATCAACATAACTATAGGCTTCTTCAAAAATGCTGAACAGAAGACCTGTGGTTTAGAAGCACCACAAAAAAGATCATATAGTTAACTTTTGGAGTGCACATTCTAGCAATCTATGCGTGGACAAGAGCGAAAAACCGTTCTCACAATCAAACCCAAGAAGTGTTTGCAAAACTGGCTATGGGAGTAGTTAAATTCCTTCTCTCTATGTCAAGAGCTTAAACAAAAATGACCTCTTCAAAGCTATATCCATTTAACCATTTTTCTCAACATCATGATTTCAACAAAAATCACCTTTCCAAAACTGCTTTTATCAGTGTGAGCTTCCCTAAAAATGCTACTAGAAGCTTTCAAGAAGTTGTTTTTGTTGGGATTATGGCAAGGAAAGAGTTAAACTTCCCTCCTCAAACCCCCCACAGTCCATGGCTTTTAACATAACACACAGCCTGTGCTGTCACCACTGCTTTGTTCCATTCACATATATAATAAGGAGAATGAGCTGCAGAGACAACCACCAGAGAAGCAGGAATGGAAACCTCTATACAAATTATTTACTAAAGGTGCATACCTAAAAAGTGTTAACTGTGAACATGACCAACAGATTAAAACACATATGTAAGACAATAATCAGAACTAGGATTGTCTGAAGCTCCTTGCTGAGTGTATTCTGTGTACACTCAACTAAAATTTACTAGTTTACGTTGTGGGGAATGGCTCCCTTTTTCCTCTCATCTCTTCATCAGTCAGTAGAGAGCATTGTCACTATTTAGTGTGCGCTGCAAGAACAGCTGCTGCAATCTGTTCTGTATTTCCCAATATGAGGAACAGTCACCACCAGGGAAGGGCTCTAGGCTATGCTACAATAAAAGAATTACCATGGTTCCCTAAATCATTTTCTGGACTTGACCTCTCATTGAGTAAGTAGATGAAGGAGATCAAGGCAAAGAGAGCCAGCGAAATTAGTTTTTTATAGTGGGCTTAATCATATAATGTACACAGAGACTTGTCATAGGAAGAGATACTGTATATTTCAAAACAGCAACAATAATGAAAAGTTATATTGTTCCTTAAGATCTCCCCAGTTATCATAGTAAATGGGTATTTCAGTGTTTACTACATGTCCAACCAGAAAAGTCTGTCTTGAAGAATGGAGTTACAAAAATGCTTTCCTAAATAAATAAAAAATAAATAAAAAACCACACACACAGGATAAAAAGGCAAGGGTTGTTGTTTGTTTGTTTTTAAATGGATACATTTTTACTACTCCTACAAATAAGTTGGAAGGAACACATTCAGTGTCATTTTCCTATATATGTTGGTAATTTATTTAAAGTAGGGGAAGCGACCAACACAGACCATCACTTTTCTAGGAAGATCACTCAGGTGTCTTTGAAGCTCTCTATGATAGAATAATTCCTCATGTTGGTAGTTCTTCTAGAGCTGGGGTGGGTAACTAGATCAGCAACTAGATCAGTGGGGAACTAGATCCTAGGTTCCCTCACCCTCAGCAGGCCATTTTGACCTGCTACAAAGCAAGGGATGCCTACGTATTTATCACCTAACACCACTATGATGCCAGGTAGCCAATTTTTTCCTTTGTAGTGCAAAATTCAAGCCTAGGCCAGCAAGGCTTGAAGTTACAGCCAATCAGCTCTACTTTCTACAGGTGATCCCAAGTAGCTTCAAGTCTCCAGATTCTATAGACAAATGTTGAATTATCTCCACAGCCCACCAACCACTGGAATTTTGGCTTCACAGCTGAATAGCAGCTGCCAGTCATTCACACTTGTTCCTCAGGCATGCACAGCTGGCCAACACCTAGCCGGCCTGTGTCCCTGTTGTAAGGCCCCCAAACAGCATGCTTACCACCATTTTGGTCCCCCAGTAGTACAGCAGGTACCAGTCCCTTTCAACCCCCCCTGGATACACTTTATTCAGCAGCAATGGCACTTTCATATAGGAAGTGAGCTTTGGGCATTGCATTTTGGGAGATCCAATATGGCAGCTGCCCAGCTTTTTTAAAATCAACCTATCAATCAACAAAAGCTTTCAGTCCCGGCTTTATATCTAGTAAATACATTTGAGTGGGTGAAAGAATGCAAATGCATGCATTGCACATAAATTTAGGAAACTTTTATAACATTTTTCACTTCTAATTAATTCAGCCAATATCCCTGAAATAGCTTCGACACACTGTGCACTAATTATGTATTTTATCCAAACATCCTTACAAAATTGTAGATATAGATCATGGCTCAACAATATAACGACTTGTTTTATATGGGAATAAGATAATGAAATGTGTCTTAGCTTTATTATATTAGAAAGTATAAACGAACAACAGTCATGATCCAGGAAATAACTTTAAACATTTTGGGGGGTGGAAAGACATTAATAACATTTTTAGGGTTTTGTTTGATAGTATTAAAGTAGAAAAATTAGTTATTTATCAATTTGTTTGTACACTACTTCCCAAATATATTCATTACAAGAGCTAGCATTTAATAGTATTTCTCTTTTTATATTCAATAGGTAGTCTTCCTAGTTTACATTTAAGAAGCTCAAAATTGGCTTAAAATAATTTTTAAAGAATATGGTGGTTACTGAATCAATAAAAGGCTAACAAATAATAAACATTATTATTGCTATGTATTAACAACACAATACTGTGTTTAACACTGTTTTAATTGTTGTCACCTGCCCTGGGACCTTACGGTGAAAGGCAGGTAAACACCAATGTCACCTTAATAGATCAAATTGATGCCTCCAAGTATGCATTAAATGACACTTTCTACTTATTCTTTAAGTATCTGCCCATGTAATCAGGTTCAAATTGCTGCTGTTACCTTGTTAATTTTTAAGTGGTATTGCTTTTAGTTATGCATTAGCCACTCTGAGATGCTTTGGCCTTATAAAGCAGGGTGTATATCTTCAAAACTATAAATAATACGGTTTACATACCACATTATTATGTACCAAAGCAATTATATTTTGGTGTATCTCTATATAAACTATTCCTGTTTCTTCACACACACATTTGCTATAAGACTGTAGTCAATTTCTAATTTAGGTTTTTATTTCAAAACTGGAAATAAATGTGAGGGGGTAAGAGAAAGCAAATAATCTACCACCACCAGTCACCAGTACTATGTAGAGGCTTCAAATGAAGATTTGAAAATTTACCATCTTATCTAAGGGTAAGCAAGTGGTAACAATTGCATCATCATATGTAACTTTCTTGATCATGGAACTTCAAGGGAGAATTCATTACTCTTATAGCCAGGGTTAAGCATGGATTACAACACATATCTTACAATATGTGGTGCTGTGTGGATTCTTCCTATTGCCTCAGCAGTTGGAAATGTAAAGATGATAAATAACTTGATGGGATAACAGTAATTCTGTTCTCTGAAGAAGTGAGGGAACAGTGTTTTAACAGTGCCGTTATGTGAAGAGATAGATAGATAGATAGATAGATAGATGATAGATAGATAGATAGATAGACAATTAGACAGACAGATAGATACACACACACACACACACACACACACACCCTAAAATTCAGCAGGCACTATGAGATTTCTTTAAGGAAAAGCACAGCTGTGGAATTATGTCTCTTGGTGTGCATGTGTAAATGAATTTTCCAGTTTCACTCCTTTTAAAATAATTTTTGTAACACAAATGCTTGGAAGCACAAGGAGGCGCAAGTGAGAGCAGGGAACTCATGAGACCTCAAATGCTATCTTAATAATGGATAAGAGATCAACTGTACTATGCTATACTGATGTTAGATGTATTAGTCTTAAAGTAATAGTTTTAAAGCAAACAAAAATCAGATGGATAAAACCAGATCTAGTGCTTACAACCCATTTTTAAAAGGCAGCATTTTTGAAAACTGATTTTCTGGCGATGACCCACTTATATATTAATTTTATGTGTGTAAATAGAACTGAGTATCCGAGTTATATTGAAAACTAGTGGAGCAGGGATGTTGTGTAAAACTGAATAGAGTGGTATGTCACAAGCCTCCATCCTGAAAGTGGTGCTACACCTCCCCTCTTCACCTTCTTCAAGGATCAGGAAGGTATCTTGAGGCACAGGAAATAGGCAGGGAAATAGGTACTCCACAAGTCCTGGTGGAGTGGGCCACCCCACCCCCCAGCAGGGATGAGACTAGGATCATCACTGCCAGAATTCTTGGTGAGAAACAAACACTATTCACATCATTTCTGCTAGGGAGAAGGTATTCCAAGGCAACCATACTCTTAACTACTCTGCTATAATGTATGGTTATTTCATTGTTTCAATGAAAGTATATGAGTGGTGTGGGAGAGTCCTAAAAACCAAGGTGGAATTTAGACACATACAAAAACCACTCTGAAAATGATTTTTTTAAAGTATTTTTAAAAATTCATTGAATTTTCCGTGAGGCTCATCATCACCATCTAGTGTCAGATTGTATATTGGCCATAAAACACACTTAAAATGGTTTATTTGCAGCTGTATAGCTGAGTCCCAAAGGAGGAACTAGAACTACCAGCTCACTTTTGATATTTGACTGGATTTAGGATAGGGATTTGCTTTATTTATTTCATTTAATTATTTAGTTCTAGTTTGGTCTATTCTAAGTGATTAACAATACATCAATACATATATAAAATATCCAGTTAAATAAGAAAAGACAACTGATTTTAATGCAACACAGTATTACAAGTTTAATCTTGGTCACCAAAGCCAACCCAAGTAAAAAACACATTCGTTAAAAGCACACTGCTAAGAATTGATGCGTCTCTACCACAGAGGGAAGCTTTCCTTCATGTGATTCCAATGTCCCCGATAGTACAAGCAAGAGAATCATCTCTACCAGACTGAGCGATTGCAATGGCACTTGGAAGAACCAGTTCAGATATGTTGGTACAACACATAAAACTAATGTTCAAGTCAAAAGCCGCCACAGTTAGTTTTGTTTGAAGATTGCAGGTAGCTTGGTGCTGACCCTGGAAGACTACTTTCAGCAGGTCATCCCAAACAAGAGGTGTGCTACAATTTATTATTTTTGCAAGGGAAACAATAATAAACAGCACCACTACATAGAATGTGTTGTATAGCGGTCCAGTCACAAAGTTAGTAAGGCATGATAAATGATTATATAGCCTCTTTCCTGGAATAAGCTGAGGAAAACAGCTGTGGTGTGGAAAGTGGAACTCCCTAATCTGATGAAGCTGCGTGGAGAACCTGCACAGATCAAACGCCTTCAAACATATAGCGGTGTTAGAGGTTGTTGCCCTCTCTGTTTCCACATGCATAGGAGGAGTGCAAGGGCCTTTCCTTTCCAAAAAGATGCATAATTTGATCTTCAAGCTTGAAATTGCAAATCAGGAATAGAAGATTAGCTGTGGAGAGTTATTTGAAGTGCATAGGGTGTTTAGAGTCTAGGCATTCACTCTACACCCTGACTAGCAATTCTAGCGCAATGCTTGCAAATGAACACTGGGAATTACAGGTCTACTATCTTATTCCACATGCTGTCCTAGTTATGTTGATAATACTTCATGCCTTTTCAGTTGCCTACAGATCTCTCCTAAAGCCAAACACCATCTCTTGACTATTGTCACTCTTAATTTTCTGCACCATTTTATGCAAGAATACTGACCTACCACTTTCCCGGCATTATCAAATCACTTTGCAAGCTGAGATACTCTGGCATGTGCACTATAGACTCTTGCTAAAACCGCACTACATAGGGATTTCAAAGATAGCCTAGTTAATCTCTCACCTCAAAGCTTCACTTAAAATCCTGCTGAAATCAGGAAAAACATCTGTGAGCACAGTCAAATTGCAGAGCAATCTCTTTTCTGTATCAAAGTTCCATACCAACAGAGCCTCTGAAATGCCACATTGGCTGTAGCTTACTCATACTTACTGACAGAATGTGATGTGAGCTTTAACACCCTTCATTAAATAGCAGCAACTACAATGACCAATACATGGCTCCATTCCTAAAAATAGCTGTGGACATATAGCAAATGTTGAAAAATGAGGCAAAGGTAAGTTACGAAATATGCCGAACGCCAGTATTACTCCCAGCTAATTTGTAATCTTGTTACTTTAAGGCAAAGCATCAAAATTGCTTCAAACGTATACATCCAATTCATCAGTCCAGCTCTGGGAGCTGATAGAACAAAATACCTCGCTCATTCAAAGTAGCTGTGTGTGCCAACAGTATTTACGCTGCATATGATTTTAGCAATAAAAGTACAATGTAAATTTCTTCTCCACTATGGTAATTTGAGCAGTTCCAGATACAAAACAGAACTTCTTAAAAACGTAAAGTTTGATCCCAAAAGTAGATGCACTTAAAAACAATAAAAACAGTAATATCCTCCCTTTAACAACCTAAAAATGCTCTTCTACAAAAACCGTTTTGGCTAAAGTTCCAGTCTGTTGACATTTTTCACACAAAAAGATCATTAGCTGAGCACAGCTTGAAAATCTGATTGTTCTCTAGATGGTCCATGAGGGAGTCTGAAAATTGTCACAGTGATGTAAGAATAATTGTGTTAGAAGGTGGCTTCTTTTCCAGCGCATTCTGAAAATGAGCACTGCTGCCAAGCACATGCCATCCAAGATGAAAAATTCTGGAATCAGGTGCACAACTGTTTCCCCCTAGAACAGTACTTGAACTATACATTATGTTTTCATGTAGTCAGGCTATCATACAATGGATATAACAGAAACACTATTCTTAGGTGGTTTAACAGAGTATCAACTAACTCTGAGGGCCAAACAAGAAAGTTAAATGTGGGAATGCAATAAATATGCTTATGTTTTGTAATGTAAATAGCAGCCCAGGTAGTGGTGGTGGAGGGGGAACAGTGTTAGGACTGCTCTGTTGCAGTGCAAACGAAAACCACCCCAGCTATTCCATTGATAAAGGGTTTCCTCTTCACATGCATTAAGGTTAAAATGGATGGTTTGCTGTGTTCTGCTGTGTTCCCTCTAGCTTGGCAGCCCTGCCTTTTCACACTTCTCTTAACATATGGCTGATGTGCAGGAGTATCATGGGAGCAATGATTTGATGGGACGCTCAGAGTGTGGCCCCTGACAAAGGTATTATGGATTGTGTAGGTATAATGTGGGAGAAGGCTGACCTGTAAACCTGGAATGCAATTGTGTATACTTTTGCTTCTATAAATATATATAATGCTTGGGAAAACAGTAGTCACTCCAGACATAAATCTCTTTTTGGAGGAAGGGCAGGATAGAAATTTAAATAAACAATGAATAATGCTCTGCAGCCCTACCCATCCCATGCACAGCCATGCTTTTTTATTCAGTGAGAATGTGTGCTCATATGCACCTTCACATACTAAAAAAAATCAAAATCACTGATTCAGTTTACATGAAAGCTTGTGCACATAGATAATTCAGATTAAAATAATAATTAATGCAAATGGAAGCACACTATGCATGCACCAGCTCCAATAAATAATAAAATTGTCCATATAGTATTGACTTAATGAAACATGCAGCAGCCAACCCATGGAAAAATAGCAAAATCTGCTCATCCTTATGTGTCATTTTTATTGTTTTAGCGATTGTAGGGAGTCATCTGGAAGTCATTATTTTATATGGCCTATTAAAGCCATATCTTTTTTTCTCACACAAATTTTCACAAAATGGAATGTTGTACAAAGATTTGAATAAATCAACGCTATCTGAAGTATTTCGCCACCCTCTCGAGAAGAAGAGCCTATTAGTATGAAATAATCTTTTGATTACTCCGAGGATATCTACAATACCATTAAGGTCTACAAAATCCCTGCTGAAAAGTTTGTGAAATTATAAGGTGAATGTTGCTCAATAACATGAAATGGCTCCAATATTTTTCGAGAGGCATTATCATCATCTCCCAGCGCTTGGCTTCATCAAAAATTTAAATTCTTCTTGTTCCAACTTTAGCTATTACACTTGGGGCTTTAGTCATTACAAGCCCTTAGCACAGAGTTTGAACAGGATTTCAGTGCAAGGAAAATATCAATTTATTTATCAGGAGGTCTAAATAATGAATAATAATTATTATTATTTCTTAAATCTGTGTGCCACGCTTCATCCGAAGAGCACAGGGTGGTTCACAACATAAAAATACAGAATAAGAACACAAAAATTAATAATAAACAAACAAACAAACCAACCAATAACTCCATCTTCCATAAACACATTTAAAATAATCTACAAGCCATTTAGACTTGTCTCTTGTGCAAGGAACCAGCATAGGCAAAGAAATATCTAGCTGCAATTTCACCTCATCTGAGGAGTTACAGCTCAGTGAAGTCCTATATTCTATAAACTTTACAAGGATCCTGAAGCAAGCTTTTTCTTTTTTGGTCAAAGAACCAGCCATGTAGTGAAGCATGAAGCTAAAAAGGAAATACTGTCATTGCAAAGCAATCTGATTGCTATCTCTCCCCACCCGGGCAAGTCTTTGGACCTCTTTTGTCAATTTCAAGCAGGCTACTTGGGACACTGAAGTTGTAATGTGAGAAAATATTCAGCACTTTGTAAGTGATGAAACTTACAACCTTTTGAGTGGGGAGGGGGATAGAAATTCAATTTAAAGATACAAGAAACAGAATTCCATGAAGTCCAAACACCTTCTAACACTGAAACTGTCCAAAAACAACTTGGTAAGTTGAAAAGGCAAAATAGCTGCCAACACTGCTGAATCCAAAGGTCAAAGGCAAAATGAATATCATAACTGTGCCAATTTAATGAGATAGAGCACAAGAAATATTGAGATTTTGACACTTAATCCCCCCCAATGCTTCTTAAAAGGAAGACTGTTTGCTGGGATGTAGGGATATTAAACTCTAACAGCAGCAATATTTATGGAAGTTGGAAGCAGCTTATACCTCTAATTATGCATGTATGTAGTTCACTTCACTGTAGCACTGGCATGTGGCTCCTCTAGTGGAATACAGCAATCCATTATAACAATGGGTAGACTACATAATACTACATAAGAGCGTAGGAATAGGAAATGAAGAAGGCAGTCATACTTGATCCAATTACATTCACAAGGGAATGGAGACAGGCAGGCAATAATTACCCAAATTGCAATTTGGCTACAACCTCTGGATTAACATCTGCACTCTTGAAGAAGTGGTAAAAGCCTTTTAATGACCACAAATCTTCAAAATCTTTACATCTCAACTAGAAAAAAGTGTTCTAACGGTTTAAATGTATCAGATAGAGGAAGATAACAATAGTTGATGAGGTTTTTGTGTGTTGGCTGTGCTTTAGTGCTTTGTACTCAAGAGTAAGAAAAGCGGAGTTACATAAGAAATTAAATTTTGTGGTGCTATTATTTAATCATAGCTCAACAGGAAATTACCCACTAAAAAAAGCCAAGAACACAAATCATGAGGGACAGAATAACGCGTTATGGTTTCCATTTGGATCTTCCTGAATACACCCTTCCCCAGGGCAGGAATCCCTATCTGCACAAGCACTAGAAACAGTGATTGGGAAAGCTCAGCACTCCAACCAGCCAGCAACACTGAGCAGACACAAAATGTGATATACAAGGTCAATCGGAGTATGTGCTTTTAAACTAAGAGGCATGTGAAAAGAATCACACCCTCTCGTAGGAAAACATTTTTAGCACCATTCAAGAAGTGACCGTAACCAATACTCCAACTCTAAGATAAATAAAAAATGTTATTTTTAATAAATAATATTGATGATACTCATTAAAAACATCAAACTTTGAATAATAATATATAGGCAGAATTGCCAAATCGAGACAGGATTTAATCTAAACCAAGGTTCACTAGGGAGCAACCCCAAGACATGTTTTCAGTGCCAGGCTCAGCTCAACACATGAAGTAATGATGCCACTTTATGTGAAATTTCAATAGATGATATTGTGGGGCACTGGCAGAAGCCTTGTGTCTTCCATAATGTCTAGTTATGCCCAGAATGAAGCCTTGCAAGACAGATGTGTATTGCACAGGTTGGCACAGCCCCAAAAGAGCCTCTGCAGTTGTACAAATTCCACAGGTGCTTATAATCATCACAGATATTCTGACTTGAAGCTGTAGTGCACTGCCAATCACATGAGGCAGTTTTGTACCAAAGATTTGTTTAGTCGTTTAGTCGTGTTCGACTCTTCGTGACCCCATGGACCAGAGCACGCCAGGCACTCCTGTCTTCCACTGCCTCCTGCACTTTGGTCAGACTCATGTTTGTAGCTTCGAGAACACTGTCCAACCATCTCGTCCTCTGTCGTCCCCTTCTCCTTGTGCCCTCCATCTTTCCCAACATCAGGGTCTTTTCCAGGGAGTCTTCTCTTCTCATGAGGTGGCCAAAGTATTGGAGCCTCAGCTTCACGATCTGTCCTTCCAGTGAGCACTCAGGGCTGATTTCCTTAAGAATGGATAGGTTTGATCTTCTTGCAGTCCATGGGACTCTCAAGAGTCTCCTCCAGCACCATAATTCAAAAGCATCAATTCTTCGGCGATCAGCCTTCTTTATGGTCCAGCTCTCACTTCCATACATCACTACCGGGAAAACCATGGCTTTAACTATACGGATCTTTGTTGGCAAGGTGATGTCTCTGTACCAAAGATACTGGAGGCTTAATGTCCCTACATGCCAATATATATAATTTACCATGAAAACCTATAAGCTGTCTCCTCCCCTGCCCCAGCCATCTCAACTGAAAACATAATTAGAAAAATAAAACAGATTGCTCTCTATAGAGGTTCTCTGTCTGGTGTTGTTGCAGGGTGCAGGTCAAATGATAAAATGTCAACACACTTGAGGGAAAGTGTGGTGATGTAGATGTATCCGGGATATCCAATGGTCTGACTAAGGTATAAGGCAGCTTCCTAAGTTGTTCCTGTGTCAGGAAGGAAGAACTAGGTTAATGTCAAAAATCCCCATTTTGAAGGAAAATAATGTTGCTGGCAGCAATTGAGAAAAGGTCATGGGATATAGGATATGAGGGATCTTTGCACAGCAGGGCAAAATACTGATATATACTATTATTAATCTTGAAGGCAAGGGGGGGAAACATATTCCACCATCAAAATCTCTAAACAAGGTAATTCTTAATCTCGTCAGGTACGCAGGTGTGTGAATTTCTGTCTTGAAGCTTTTTTTTAACTAACCTTCCAGTTAAACTACGCTGCAGAGCACAATGAACATTGACATGAATGTTAATTACTACCACTTAGAAACACTGTAGATGTTTGACTAATCTGTGCTATAAAACGAATTGAATATTTACTGCCATACATTTGCCTGAAAAATAAGAGAACAACATGTTGCGGAATGTAACTGCTTTATAAACATCAGAATGTTTTACTCTTTCCACCACACATCCAAAGGATTGTTTTACTTTATATAATATCCCCTCTCATTCATAGTCACCTCTTATCATAAGCAAAGCTAAAAGTAATAATGTTCTACTCTCAGCAGTGCGTTGTTACAAGATAGAAGTTCTCAAAATCATGTTTCACAAGGATTCTGATTACATTATTGTGCAAGTAATTACTATTTATCAGATTTGCCTAAAACATTTAAATGCAATTAAGTGTTTTGAAAACTTAAAATGATTCTTCTGCATTGGTATCGGCAAAGTTATTACAACAGTGGCCACTTGCACAATGCCAAAGAAAGTGCATAGATAAAAAAGAAGACAAAGGGGGGCACTGGTTTGCTTTAATTTTACATGTTATAATCCATATGTATATATGAAGATTTAGAAATTATTACTGCAATTTAAACAGAAATGCAACATATTTCACCATAGTGGGCAAACCTGTGACCATGACCTGCTCAGGCCCCTGTTCTCCCTTTGTATGGCCCTTTATTTTTCAGCTGGACTTGGAATCAGATAGCACTTTAAATTAATGGCATCTTCAAACAGAGGGCTGTCATCTGTAAATCAGCACACATGGCCATCCTATATGACTGAGGGATCACCCGCACTTTCACCATAAATAGTGAGTAGTGTGTTTCCTCTTCTGAGTGCATATTCCTAAAGCAACAGTCATGCACTCAGAAAAAGATGCTCCCAACAAGTCCCGTTCAGACATTCAAAGCATCTACAGTGAATGTGTATTGGAGGAGAACTAAGATAGCTGCCCAGCTAATGCCCCATGTATTCACTAGACTTTCTGCACACCACTTCACCACATATGCAAACTGTGTGCATCTAGGTTGATCTATATGATCAAGTACCTGTTTTTCCACGGCTTCTTACAGCTTTTACAGAACTAGCATGCATATAATTTGTATGCATGTGGGGATTGTGCAAACAGTCTAATTAATTTATGTGATATGGAGCTGGGGCCTGCCACCATGATCCTGCACTCCATGCATACTGATCATGTGCGTTCTGAACATCAGAAGAGCCATGACTTTGGTTGGTCATACTGAATTGGTGGATATACTTGACAAGGTTAAATCTTTGGTCCCTGAATGCACCACATACACTATAGTTGTGGAATTTTTGTTTGTTTGTTTCTGTCTTGTTGGCATCCATCTGTCTTGAGAGACAATGGAGTGGGCCTCCAGGGGAGAAGCCAAACTATTGTGTTAGCAGCACCAAAGTGACCTCCATGGGGCACAAGTCTGCCCAGTGTGCATGGAGGTCCTGGGCTGCCTAGACAAGATGCCCCTCTTGGCTTTGCTGATGTGGTCCAAAGGAAAGCAGAGCAATATATTTGGTACCAGCTTGACTGCAGGAGTTGCTGCAAGGAGGCGCACAAGGCAGCATTCAACTGCCTTAGAGACTCTGCTCTGGATTTGTGTAAGTTAGCCTTTGTTATCCCAAAGATGTCCTGCAGGGAAGCAGAGGTTTAAGTTCAGAGTTGTCCTACTAGATGGGCTACCTTCCAAAATCAATGAGCCCCTCATTTCCCTCTATGGTCAATGCCTTCTTGACCATTGGGCCCACTATTGCTCAATCTGCTGGAGCCTGTCTTCACATGCAGGGGAAATGCCTAACTCACCATGAGTTTTAACCCATCAGCTACCCTCACCTGGTTTAGCCAGTCAGTTGAAATCATTTCTTGGGGTGTGGCTGCTGCCGCATGCTGACAGCTTCTAGCAGCCACAGGTGAGAACTGAGTGCAGGGTGGGGACCAAAAGTGGACAAACTACCCCAGAAGGAGCATGATGTACCCCCCAATGGAGGTACTACCCCACCCCTAACACCCCATACAAGGCAATTGAAGGTGTGATAAGGATCAATTCTTGAAGTGAGGATGTTCTTCTTTCCCAGCTATGTTAGACTGGCCTTACAGAGTACAGAAGACAGGAGTACTACTCTACTTACTCTATTTAAAAATAAATAAAAGATCAACCCTATTCTAATACAGATCCAATTCTAACAAAAGAAAACTAAAAAGAAAAAGACACTTTTCAAATCAAAACATGTGAGCATAAAGAAATGAACAGTTGCTTTCCCTAAGGATCTATCTGAGCATATTGCTGAGTCTTGTATTTCTGTATTAAAACTTTCCCTGAAATTATTAATTGCTTAGACTTTGTGGCTTCAGATCTTTCTTTCAGTGCATCTGAATCAATGGGGAAAATGGCTCTGCCTGAAGGTGCTTCCAGCTCTCATTCAGGAAATAATCATTTTCCTCTAGTTTCTCACAGCTAGAATGGAAAGAGCACTATGGGTGGGGAACTAACAGTCCTAGGCTATGATAAGAGTGACCTTTATACTATTTTTCTGCATGGTTACTTACAACACTTGGAAGCAGCTCTGTGTTACTGCTCTTGAGTCTATACTTTTCCTCAGAGGATATTCCCCAGAGCTATAATGGGAAGATAGCTATGACTCTTCTCCTGCCTTTGGTGTGGGACTCAGAGGCAGAGATGATTTGGAAGAGACAAAGGGACTCTCTAGACATGAAGAAGAATATATCTTGCATTTGTTTGTATATGTGGGCATGCATGCATGCTTCACGCACCTTGAATTCATACTCTTATTTCCCTCACCCCTCCAGAACAGAATAAAAGCAGCACTGGGAGTCCAATTTTTCAAACAAGGCTGTGTACACACTCCTGATTACTCTGCAAGTGGTTTACACACAGTGTTAGCCACAATCCATAGCTACAGACAATCCTATATCTATGTTGTTTCTTATTGTGCTGTTTCTTATTGTGTTCTTATTGTGTTGTTTCTTCCTAGGGGAAGAACCACTAGGAATTGTGCTTCCTTTCACTCCCCCCTGCAAAACATGTTTCCTGGCTAATATCCTCATATTATTCTGTGGAAACTTTCTCAATGCTGGGCATTCCACCTTCACCATCAAGCCAATCTGAGGCAGCCTCATTAGAGTGCATACCTCAGAAGCAAAAAACACTGTTCCTTTATCTGAGGACTCATAGTGGGCTAAGAACATGCGTGCACATCTCTGCAGGAGTATTTCAGCAATCAATAAGCTTCAGACCATCAATGGATCAACACTTCACGTAACCTTTTTCTGGTATAGACCTTGCTCGTTAGCTTTTGAGCAAAACTGGATGCAGCAAATAGTTGCTGGTGTGTTTACCTTGACAGCCCCCACCCCCATTAAACTAAGGTTTGGACAAGGTGATTGGTATGAAATGGTGCAGGCAAAGCCCTCTTCCACAGCTATTTCTCTGCCCAGCCCCCACAGCTATATCTTTTTCCTCCTGTGGAGAAAAGGATTCTGAGAGGACCGACAGACAAGGAAGGCAATCAGACCCACTTCCTGTTCCACTCCAGTATTTAGGGCTGTTTTTCATTTAAAAAAGCAGACAATCCATCCATCACTGGGGTAAGCAAGCAGATTCACTCTGTGCTATGTTTGCTTTGGCCATCGGTCTTGCCTGCAGCTCCAACCATGAACTGTCCCAAGCCTTCCTGCCAAACTAACAACAAACCATAGTTACTGCAAGCTGTTTCAGTCAATTTCAAACTATGGTTTTAGATTATGGCTTGTTGGCCAGAACCAAACATAGTTAATGAGCCTCAAAAAGCCAAATAAACAAACCACCATTTAGTGTTCTGTTTGAACCAGGCCTTTGTCTCACTACCCCTAACCCCAACCACTATCCAATATTTCAACAAGTCCAGGGTAGAGACCCACCCCCTCCCCCCTTATAAATCTGGAAGTGTCACCTCTCAAACATACATGCCACAGTAATATTACTTGTTTAAACATGCTATCCTAAAAGTTACCATTTTCCTTTTGGGGGACAGAGGGGGAGGATTATATAACCTTCTACAGTGGACTGAGCTGAAAAGATAATGTGATCCTGTAGGACATACAAGGCATTTACTTGAAGAAAAGAATGCTCTGGCTGATGACAGCTTTTCAAAATTGCATATAACGAAGGATAAGTACTAGAAATTGGGTTGAATTACTTTTTAAAATAAAAAAGTCTAATTTGCACATGAGGGAACTGAGATACAGAAGCCAAAACTATTCTTTGTGGAACAAGGGAGAAAATCAGCTACAAAGCAAACGGAGCTAAAAAAAATCCACAAAGAATAAAATCCTAGCTCCACATCTGTGTCGGATTCCTAAAGGCATGTGTACAATGGCTTCTATATTTCAATTTGTTTACATGTTTTTATAAAAGCTCTAGGAAACATATCCTCAAAGACTGCCTCACAAAGAAAAGCACAAACATGAATTAGCAAGTGGTGTCTGTGTGCATGTGTGTGTGTTGGTTATCCACTGAGAGTATGTAAATCCAAAGCTGTCCTATTAATTGCAATAAGAATATTAAGCAAGCAAGCAGAGGGTTCATTTGCAACTTGCATTTTGTACAAGGAAGCCCATAGTTTCTAGCAGAACTTTTTGTCAAGCTTTGTAGTATATTCTAAAATTAAGTATGGCTTCACACATGTACATGTTCTTTCCTACACACAGAAATCAGAATCCCATTGCATATCCCACATATATCTAAGGACTGAATTATGTACATGGACAGCAATTTATAGCTGCATATGGGATTATGCACTTACATAAATAAAACAGTAATGTGGCAACTGGATAGCAAGAGTAATACATGAATATTGTTTGTAGATTCTAGAGAATTGTGATGTTGCTTCTTTTAGTTTTGGAGAGAAAAACCAACCATCACTTTTATAGTGAAGTAGAAGAGAAAAAATAATTAGAAGGTGATTTTTCAAGATTGTTTCCCCATCCTACCTGCACTCCTTCATCTGAGACCAAATTTGTTCTATATTCTTGTTTTATTTATTTTAAAAATTATATCTTGCTCTTTGTCAGAAGACCTGAGAGGAGCTTACCAACAGCAAAATGTTAGCTCTGCAAGAGTAATGTACTCCTAAACAAGTTCTGGGACCAGAATAGTACTACATCAATAAGTCTGGCATTACTTTATCTCTGAGAACATACTGCAATGCTATCTTATAATGTGGCTATGGCAAACCACAGCACAGTACCTAAAGTGGAAACATTTATGCATCTAACAGTTCAATCCTATGGATATCTACCTAAAGTCGACTCTAAATGCATTTAGGATTTCAGCCTGAATCATTCACTGTATAACCAGCTACGTTTTTCTTTTTTCTTTAAAAAAAACACACCTTTTATTTAACCCAATCCTATTCTGATTGGAACTACTATTACTGCAAAACTGGCAGACCACACAAACAATTTTAGAAGTATATGAAAAGGAAGTTCAGTAAGAATCCAGTTATCTGTATCTCTGTTTTGATCCAACAATGAATCAGAGCCTGCCTTTGAAAAATTCAAACCAAAACATAAAAGATAGTGCTCTATTTCAGTTTGAAATACAGGGAGAGGGCAGGCACAATGGGTTCCCTACAGTTATTCCGTTCTACCTCCTATTCCACCAGTGTGCTAACGTATGTGGTGGGTGATATAAAAAGTCATTCAGAGATTATTCATTTACAATTATTATTCAATGGAAATGTAGAATGTTGAGCCACCAGGGGTGACACCCAATTTAAAAAATCTTAGCCAAGAAATCATGTGTTTTAGTTGATTCATCAATTATTCAAACAATAAAGGTTGCAATTCTATGGACATTTACATGAAAGTAAGCATAACTGTAAGAACATAAGAGCCACCATGCTGGACATAAGCCTGTCTAGTTGCTCATGTCTCCTAGCAACTGGTATCTTTGATACTGAAGATAACATATTGGCATTATGACTAATAGTCATTGATCCTCCATTAATCTGTTTAATCTCTTTTAAAAGTCCTCCAAATTGATAGCGTTCACTACACCTAGTAATAGCAATTTCTATAGTTTAGTTAGGTTTTGTAGACTTATTTCTTTCCAGAATCTTACACCGTTCAATGTCATTGGATGACGCCATGTTTTGACTTGTTGGATGCTATTGCTCTGGCTCTGCCCATCACGTGAGCCACTCCTGGTTTGAGAACAAGTAACTTGCAGCTCATGAGCATTTAACTTGTGCACATTCAACTTTACATGGTTGGCAAAATAAACAAACTAAAATAAAATAAAATGGAGGCAGAAAGGAGGTGGGTGTCTGAAAAAAAAGACATTGGCAATCCCACTGACCACTGAACCCAATGTGTTCTGGCTATGCACAATTTTGGCATTATGCACTATCTCTGGAGTATTCCGAGTGTAATTGGAGAGTTGCCTATATTATGAGAGGGAGAAAACCATATCCCATGCCAGCCATCATTTTATGCACCTCTATCACATCCCCCTTTACTCACTTTCCTCCTAAACTAAAAAGCCCTCAAACATCATAAGCTTTCCTCAAAAAGGAGATGCTCCACCCCATTGATTATATTTGTCTCTTTTTCAGTACATTTTCTAGTTTGACAAGATTCTTTCTGTATACATGCATTATACAAAGTTTTACATTTATAATCCACCATTCACTACTAGGTCCCAGATTGGCTACAAATCAGAATAGCAATTTAAAGCAATATTTAAATATACAACTACAACTGGAATTCCTTTTGAATTCCATTCTGTCACTTGAGGCAAAAAAGGCCTCAGTGGTGCAAGAGAGCTTCAAATATTTATTTATTGTGCTTCAAATAGTTGTTGCTGTTTGAATTTATATACCCCCCCCCATGCTCAGAGGTCTCAGGGGATATAAATCCACAAAATGCACAATCAAAATAAACAACCCAATAACCGCCCCCCCCCCAAAAAAACCCTCACAATTTATAAGGACATAAGATGTCAATCAAGTCAACAAAGGCCTGGTTAAGAAGGAACGTTTTTGCCTGGTGCCTAAAGGTGTATAATGAAGGTGCAAGGTGAACTTCCCTGGTGAGAGCATTCCACAGACAGGGATCCACTGCAGAAAAGGCCCGTTCTTGTGTTGCCGCCTTCCGAACCTCTTGAAGAGGAGGCACACGAGAAAGGGGTCTCAGGGTCAGGACTGGTTCATATGGAAAGAGGCAGTCCTTGAGGTATTGCGGTTCTGAGCCATTTAAGGCTTTATATGTCAAAACCAGAGACCAAATTGCAAACATGCGCTGGATAATGGAGAAAGCTAGAGAGTTCCAGAAAGACATCTACTTCTGCTTCATTGACTATGCAAAAGCCTTTGACTGTGTCGACCACGGCAAACTATGGCAAGTTCTTAAAGAAATGGGAGTGCCTGATCACCTCATCTGTCTCCTGAGAAATCTCTATGTGGGACAAGAAGCTACAGTTAGAACTGGATATGGAACAACGGATTGGTTCAAAATTGGGAAAGGAGTACAACAAGGCTGTATATTGTCTCCCTGCTTATTTAACTTATACGCAGAATTCATCATGCGAAAGGCTGGGCTAGATGAATCCCTAGCTGGAATTAAGATCGCCGAAAGAAATATCAACAACCTCAGATATGCAGATGACACAACCTTGATGGCAGAAAGTGAGGAGGAATTAAAGAACCTTTTATTGAGGGTAAAAGAGGAGAGCGCAAAATATGGTCTGAAGCTCAACATCAAAAAAACGAAGATCATGGCCACTGGTCCCATCACCTCCTGGCAAATAGAAGGGGAAGAAATGGAGGCAGTGAGAGATTTTACTTTCTTGGGTTCCATGATCACTGCAGATGGTGACAGCAGCCACGAAATTAAAAGACGCCTGCTTCTTGGGAGAAAAGCAATGACAAACCTAGACAGCATCTTAAAAAGCAGAGACATCACCTTGCCGACAAAGGTCCGTATAGTAAAAGCTATGGTTTTCCCAGTAGTGATGTATGGAAGTGAAAGCTGGACCATAAAGAAGGCTGATCGCCAAAGAATTGATGTTTTTGAATTATGGTGCTGGAGGAGACTCTTGAGAGTCCCATGGACTGCAAGAAGACCAAACCTATCCATTCTTAAGGAAATTAGCCCTGAGTGCTCACTGGAAGGACAGATCGTGAAGCTGAGGCTCCAATACTTTGGCCACCTCACAAGAAGAGAAGACTCCCTGGAAAAGACCCTGATGCTGGGAAAGATGGAGGGCACAAGAGGACGAGATGGTTGGACAGTGTTCTCGAAGCTACCAGCAAGAGTTTAACCAAACTGCGGGAGGCAGTGGAAGACAGGAGTGCCTGGCGTGCTCTGGTCCATGGGGTCACAAAGAGTCGGACACGACTAAACAACTAAACAACAACAACGTCAAAACCAGCACTTTGAATTGGGCCCGGAAACTGGTAGCCAGTGCAGCTGGACCAGGTTCATTGTAATATGCTCAAACCGTCTTGTTCTGGTGAGCAACCTGGCCGTCTTGCTCTGGTGAGAAACAATGCAGGAACTTTCATATCATGTCATGTTTCACTCACAGGCATATTTTAAATGATCACATTTAAAATACTGCAGCTCTCTCTGTGTTTTTGAGCAGTTTGCATTGTAACTTCTTTACTGCATGTGGCCATTCACAGCTTTTCAGGAAGGGAAGATGAGGGAGATGATTGGATTTGTTTCTGTTTGTTATAACATTTTTTTTCCGGGGGGGGGGGGAAGAGATGTCTTGCTGCCTGAGGTTCTGTGTCATTCACACACAATGATTTTAAGTGTTTTGTTTTGTTTCCTGCCCTGAAGAAGTGCAGACTTGTAGTGCTAGTGTAGTTTATTAGAAAGAGATTCCACAATTGCTGGAGTTTGTATATGGAATTCTGTCTCCATCTGCACCCAATACATCTAAGTCTACCATCACTTCCTTTGGGCTTCTTCTTTCAAAAACACATGATAATCACAGACAGTCAAACTACAAACCCTGGAGTCAGGAAAATGGTTATAGTGGTACTGGTTCAGGCTTGGTTCCCAAACAAATCGGCTCCCAAACACCGCAAACCTGGAAGTAAGTGTTCCGGTTTGCAAACATTTTTTGGAAGCTGAACGTTCGACGCGGCTTCCAATTGAGTGCAGAAAGCTCCTGCAGCCAATTAGAAGCCGCACCTTGGTTTTCGAATGGTTTTGGGAGTCAAACCGACTCCCAGAACAGATTAAGTTTGAGAACCAAGGTACTACTGTATCTGATGGATAATCAAAAATAGTGGCAACTGTGAATAACACTATTTATTATGTAAACTACAATTGCAATACATCAGGAGAGTAGAAAAGAATAGTGCTATTTTTTCAAACCTTCAGCCTGGGCCAAGATCATACCAACTGAACAAAATGCAACCTGCAAAGGACCGAGTTTGAGTAACAACAACGTGATCTAAAGATGAACAGGTGCAGAACAGCAAATGCCATGCTTACTTCTCAGTAAACAATCATAGCTTCAATCTAGCTGAAAAGATTTGTCCAAGAGAAAACAATAGGTATAAAAACTTTGCTTTTAAAGGGCGCACAGCAGACATCATCTTAGAAAGGTGACTCCCTATTCTCCCTCAACACAGTAGTGAATGCCTCTTTTAAGATATAAAATCTGCAGACGGCAACAACCAAGTACTTATATTTAAAATAATTACTTAAGGGAAACACTTTTTAGCCGACTTTTTAAAATCAGTTAAGCTGGTTAAATATTGCAGACCTATTAGCCAACATTTTAAGTCCATTTTAATTCATTTACATGCCTGAGATGAAATTTTTTTATCCATTCTCCATATTCCAAAAATAATGTGTGTGGTCACCTGCAAGCACGTTTGCACAACATATTGGTTACAGACTTACAAAGAGCCAAGGGGACTTACAAAGAGCCAACTAATGTGTCCCATCAGAACAAGGATTTCCTTTTGTGCAGTGGGACTTCCGCCTCTCTCTCCTCCCTCCCAAGTGCCCTCCACCCTGTCCAAATCTGCTAGAGGATTGGAGGAACACTTAGAACAGAGTCAGGAGGTACCTGGGGAAGGAGACGGGTGATGTCCTTTTGCACAAGTGGAAATCCTCAGTACTCCTTTGGATACAACCCAAGTTTCAGGTTTTCTAAAGTGTGGTTCAAGACTCTGCCAGAAATGCAATTCTGAATCTCTAGCATCTGTAGACCTGAATATAGTAGTCTGAAGCAGCAGCAGGCTGTAGTGTTGATGAAAAAAAGCAGTGCATGGAGCATAGAAGCGGGGTGGGGATACCAATGATGCTTTTAGATCGAGCAAAGAACACTCCTCTTCTTCATGGTTTTCTTTTTAACAGCCTTGCCATTATGAAAGAGAACAGACATGGCTTCATCTGTCCTTTCTCCCTTGGCCTTAATTCCCTTCCCCCCACCTGCTGCAGCTAGGACTTGTTAATTAGTTTAATAAAAATGATATACAGTACTGCTCAATTGTAAAAAATAAATAAATCTCAAAGTGGTTTACAAAAAACAGGTGAATATGTCCCTTAACATGTGGGAGGGCCCGGTGGGCAAACATCAAGGAAGGAAAATGTGGCTGTGTTTTCTTTGGTGACTGCAGAAATAGGTAGGATATTAGATAGGATCTCTAAGATGTGACTCGGCAACCTTAGCACAGAACATCAAATGTAATACCTAAGGAAATTCAAAAGCCATTGTTTTCAGTCTCAAGCCACTTCTTTTTTTTGGGGGGGGGGACTCTGAAAGAAGCAATTAGTATATATTGGTCCCCATGAATTGAGAACAGTTGGAGGAGTGGATTGAGCAAAAAATATCCAGAGAAAGGGTTAAGCAGAACTTCCCCTTACACTTACAAGCTCCTGAGGCTTCTTTTGATTAAACCTAAATGCCACTGGAAAGATACATGCAACTGCATGTCAAGTTTAATTTGAGCAACAAGCATAGTACATATTGTTTATATTTTTTATTAATCCCACCCCCCCCCCCCAAAAAAAACCCTGACATACAATATATGGAAAATAAGTCAGTATGTAGTGTTAAAATAATTATTTCTAAGCTTTAATTAAGATACCATTATAAAAAAGCCAACAACATTCAGCATCAGAAAAAGAGAGCCTTCAGTAGAAAAACATCCTACTGAATGTTTTCAATACTTTCTAGAAAATAAACACTGCTATCTCCTGAGGGCTCAGTGAGCAGATCTGAGCATGCTTCTTTTTAAAGCAATAACCATCAATATGGCTTCCACTTGTACTAGACATCTGTAATGCTTTGAGCTGCATTTTCTCTGGAGATAACAGTGTTGTCCTGAGAACCAGAGCATGAAGAGGACAGAAAGGCAGAGCTGAACTGTTCACTCATACTCCTATCTAAGGGGCAGCAGTCTTATCTTTGTACAAAACAGAGCCTTAAGCAATAAAAGGAAAGTTTCATAAATATTTTTTTCTCTACCAATTTTGTCAGTTTCTATGCTTTCCTACTACTGAATTTGATTAGAATCAGTATTTACAAGAATGGCAGGGACCTATAATGACTGAAGAACATTTCTGAGCCCCCCTGAGTTGCCGGATATTCCAGCTGCTAACATTGCTGATAAGAACTAATGATTCCTAATAGTACTAACAACACTGTTTGCACAGTGGGTACTATAATGCTTCTTTTGTTTTGGCATTACTTAAGTAGTCATGTAGATGTTTGATAAGTACAAAGATACTATATAAATGAAGCAAGCTTGCAGCAACGAATGGCAAATTACCCCACAAGGAGAGACAATGCATTATCCTGCTTCCTTTTCGCAGGACCTAAATTTTACGACACTGCCAAAACTGTAGCCACAATAAAACAATACCGACGTAAACAATTACACAAATGTGTTAAGACAGGAATGAAAATGCATCCATTTGTTTCAGAACATTGAATTTTTTGTGTTTACGGCAGTAGTTAATATTACTAATCTTCACAAGAAATAAAAGAATAAAAGCAAACAATAAGTGTAAAAAAAGAAGAAAAGAAATATACCCTAATTTTGCATGCAACAATAAAACTGGCACGATACACTGAACACATAAAATAGAATAGCATGTGCCTTGCGGGAGGAGGTGGGAAGGAAAAGGAGCTATAACACGCCTTGGAAAAGCTACATCTGTTATTGTTGGGTGGAGCAACAGGGTTTCTGTTCGTGCAACAATGTCAAATGCATGGATTACTAGGCCCTTCAACATTTCCCAGGATGAATTTAATAAGCTAGATATTGGAGAGAAACAAAAAAAGAAGGGAGCACAAGGCAAGCAGTACGAAGAAGCAATATCCAACCATGTTCTTTTCCAGCATGCTGCTCCCTGGCACTCTTCCGGCCAGGGTGAAGGGCATGTTGTTAAGGAAGAGGAACAGCTAGGTGACACTTGCATGATGTGTGCATGTGAACCATGCCAGCAACACTGGGATCAGTATATGTATGAGCTCGGATGTTACCTCTTCATTCAGCTTTAGTTCCAACACAGCTGCAGTGCCCTTTGCAGTGCTGCAGGGGATGCTGGAAAAGCAACTATCGGGCTTTCAAACTTCAAGAGGTAGCATAGTTTATGCTGTGGGCATGTTCTACTGGCTTATAAACACTTAGTTTTCTTGTTGATTAGTATACACTAGGATAGCTTCTAGTGTATACTAGAAGCTTATAGTTTTTTATTGCATTTTATGTGGCGCATTTTTATGAAATAAATACAGATTTTAACAATATAAATAAAAACAAACACACACATGTAATTCAGGGCCACTTTTAAACAGAAAATTCACTAAAGCTGGAATATTATAGGGCCAAGAAAGAATTCCCAACCGTGATCCAGACAATCCGAAAAGTTACAAGGGGCATTCCTAAGGATATTTGGGGTCACACCAAACAGCATGGTTTCTTATTTTGGACACAAGGCCAGATAGGATCATATTTCATAACAAATAGTATGTAACAAGAATGGGAACCCCAGAAATGAACTGGAAGCACAAGCAAAAAACAGGGAAATTCAGGGAAATACAGAGAATAGTGGTTCAAAATTCAGCTGTACCGTTTCTTCTATTTCTTAAGGAGTTTTAAAGACGTTTTCTGAATTTCTTTACAGAAGGACCAGTAGGATCTGAAACTCATTAGATTAATTCAGATCTTTCTCTTGTTATGATTCTGCTGACCTTACAGTGTATTAAATCCACTTCATATGTAAGTTGAACCTAAGGATTTTCATCTATCAACTCAACTGTATGTATTTTGGGCTTTTATTTTATCTTTTTATGTTGTGAACCACCCTGAGAACTGGGGATGAAGAACAGTATACAAATTTTACTACTACTACTATTACTACTAAAGTTACAAATAAAAATATACACAGAGCCTGGATCTGTATGGGCTTTGTATTTTCTCAGTATGCTAAACCCAAATGTAATACATGTTAACTGGATAATATTCTTTTTATGTATCTATTATTATAAAATAATAAATTATTGGTGCAAAATGTCTGCAACCTTTCTGCTTTCCAAATTATAGAAAACACTTGGAGGTGAGCTCTCCAATATTTTAAATATGGGAAGAAATGTGTCATCTCCCACAGCAGGAGATTATTATGCTGATATTATTTTTTTATTTCAACAAGCTGGTTGGTTGGTTTTAAAATAGAAGCATTTAGCTACTTTGTTTATTTGGATAACAAAACAAGAAATAAATCTAACTATCATAATGGAGGAGGTTAAGGAAAAACTCTTAACAGCCAACAATACACACAGAGATTAACTTTAAAAGGCTCAGGTTTCCCCCCCAAATTGAACTCTCTTCCATTTATTCCACATGAATCCTTCACAGATTAGATTTTTTAAAAAAGTTAAAGCCATTTAGAAAAAAGTAAAAATAACGCCGCTTCAGTGTATTTCCAGCTAAGCAGCATAAACAATAGAAAGTAGTAACAGTAGTATTCAGCTAAGCCCGGACTATGCTTTCCAGGAATAGTGAATAACTCATCTTTAAATTATAATTTTCTGCATTCTATGACTTCCTTCCTATCCATTGCCACAATATTCTTTTATGGAAATAAGATTTATTTATTTGCTGGCAGTAGCATTCCATTACTTTTGTCAAAACTGTTTTCATGTGTTCAGTCATCTCTGCATTCTTATAAACTAACTGGATAAGCAATTAACGTTCACCAGCATTTTAGGCTGGCGTGGGAGGGAAAAAACCCTTCATCCCACTGTTGCTAACATAACCTCTGGAGGCGTACGCTAGTGCAAAATGACTGCATCTCTGTGTCGGGGGAGATAAGAGAAGTGACACAGATTAAAACAAATTGTTGATCCACACCAGAGAGGAGCTCGGCAAACAATAGAAGTAAAAGCATAAATGTCAATTTGGGATGATAAAGGATACAATCTAAATGTAATACGAGAGGCCTCCAGATAAAAGCAAGAAATAGAAATTACACATTACTGAAATAGCACAATGTAATAAGTGCTTGCATGCACAAACATATAAACACACATATGCATGAATATGCACACAGAGAAGTCCACACAACAAGGCTAATTGCTCAGTAACGTAGATTAAAGGCTAGCACAATTATGTCGACAAAACCTTTTAAAAATTTGGTATGTAGATCACAATGCAAAGCCTTGCTTGCACTCTGGGCACATTTGTCATAATTTTCAATGGCTCTCATGTTTCCTGTCCCAATTTCCCACCCCTCTTTCTGCTTCCTCTGCATTAGCATCTCAGAGTAATTGCCCATGGGGGAGATGTCTGCAATACTCATGCATCCTTCCTGACAGAGGAGCATTGCCAAATGCTTGCTATTTATCCAGTGGAGAAACTCTGAACAACAGCACTTCAACAAGGCCAGTCTCGTGTTGTTTTTAATGAATGGGCCTCATCCTGAGTGGGCCTCATCCTTCTTCCTCTATCCCATCCAAAGCACGTCCAGAAATATTAAAGCTGTTTGCCTGACGAGACAATGTTTTAATACTGGTGTAAACTCTACTAGGTTTTATGGGGACAAAAAACAAAGAGCAGCCCAATGTGCAGGCTTCAAAATTCTATCTTCTATTATTTAAACGTTACAAAAATAAAGAAAACAAAGAATTAGAAATGCAAACCATAACACACCACAACACCAAAGTAGAGTTCAGCTCTAAAGGAATAATAAAGTACTGACTCATACAAAAATTCCCTTTATTAATAAAAAAAATATGAACTTAACTGAAAGTGCAGAGAGACAGGGCCAATATTCAGTTCCTGGTCCCTTTCCTGTATATGTGAAACGAATTTAGCACACCTTCCTGGAATAGCTTCATCAGGATCAGCACCCAGCTAGCCATTTCCCCTTCTGTGGAGCTTGTCAGATCTTCCACAAACCAGAGCTAACAAATATAATGCAATCTTTCTAAGGTTTCCTTGGACTCACCTTCTAATATCTCAAAACCAAACCAGCTGTTTGGAGCTCTTCCTTTTTACCAGAGTACACACATTGTTGAATACTTGCTGTTTGTGAGCTGGTATTATAGATGTTTTAAAAGAGCTTCAAGCAACTGACCTTCCCAAAAATTTCCTTCAGTTTTCCCTTAAGATCTGAGCATTTTTAGGAGGATGGATCTTTCTCCATCTCCTAATAACTTGAGATGCACTTTCCCCATTGAATATATGAAACTGAATCCAGAAGCAAGTGACAAATTCACTACTAGTAAAACCAAATGTTAAAAGCAAAGTTAGCAAAGAAAAAGTCACTTCTGTTGTGTTCATTGAAATATTTAGTGCACTGGGCATATAAGGAGGTACCAGTCCACCAGCTTTCAAGGGACTTTGTAGTGCACTCCTCTGCCATGAAGTAAATTGACTTATTTTGGGTGAAGAGACAAGAAAATTTTAAGTGTTTTGAGGTGACTAAAATGAATGTTAATTAGAGTAGAAGTATACTGAGGTTGTTGTTTTTTTACCTAAGCAATTAGCATCAGCAGGAATTGCCCAGCTAATATATATTCTATTAAAAGGGAAGATGTGAAAACACCTGTAGCATCAGGAAATGAATGTAAGCCTCCAATAAGATTCCACACTCCCTGTTTCATGCTTTAATAAATAACATGGTTCTTGCTAACTTAAGCCAAACAAAGGAGTAAGTTACCATCAAATGAATTACTGCGTATCATAGGCACACGCAGTCATCTTTAAAAGAGGAGCAACAAACAACTCTGCCCCTTGAATGCTGAAGCAGGCAAGCAAAGTACTAGAAATCAGGAAACTAGTGACAGGAACCGTGCTGGATCTGTTCTGAAGGACTGGTGATTTTTGCTCACCCGCTGACAAAAGCTGTTGTCTGGAACAGTGGGTGTAGGTGACTGACTCATTCATCCAGTCTGAATTTCTTTCAGCATGTCCTTCTGTACCAGCTTGCTGAACAACGTAAAATAAAGTTTTTTAAAATTCATCAGTAACTCAAACCAAATCTAAGCACTTCATTTTTCCAGATGCACTGTAGATACAATAGGCAAAAGTTCACAACAGAAGAATAAGAACAGACTAGCATGTCTGAAAGCAGATTTGGCAGCAGAGATCCCCACAGAGAGAAAGCCCTGATCGTGGTGTTCATCTGACAAGAGAGCCTCCCTACACTTCTACTCTGTGCTCCAGCAAGAGCTGGCTATGTGGTTTCTTGCACTATGAAGGAATGCTGGAAAATTTTGTTGTTGTATATTGTTATAAGCCATGCTTTTGCCAGTGCTTGAAGTATTATTAGTAGCAGAGCTCACTGTTGGAGCACATTCAGTATGCAGTGTTTCAGGGCAGGCTAACCTAGGGTTGCCATGCATCCGGAATTTCCCAGACATACCCAGAATATTGCAGTCGGAAGCAGTGCCCGGGTAGAAATTGGCTAAATGTCCATGAAAATCCGGATGTATAGCAACCCATGTTGGCAGTGTCATTTTTTTGCAATTTTTTTTGTCAGAAAAGTGTCCAGGTTTTCACTGTTTGAAATATGGCAACCATAGCTAATGATTCTCAAAAGAGTCCAGTAGTCCAGCCTAGCCCAAGAAGAGAGAAGTTGCTCCAGAGATATTGGGAAGGCCTGCAAGACTGTTAACTTTCAGGCCTGCTTTTGACTATTTGCTGAGATCAAAATATTAGGGGACTTTTTTTGAGACAATGGAGAAAAGTAGGGCCAGCCCTATTATTAGATGGAGCAAGATAACAGATACCGAGGGGCATGGGGAGAAAGTGGTGGTGAGAACAGAATGTGTCATATGTTCTGCCCTGAACTCCCTAGCCTGGTGCCCTTATGTGATACAAAGGAAGTTGCCCATTTGCTGTTTTTTTGTGGGGGTATATTGTTTATGGAATATATATTTTATAAGTTACACTGGGCAACAATTTTTTACTTTTTGAATGTTGTCTAGATTTCTACAACTGATTTAGGGTATTTTTGCACTGCTGAATCAGGAAATGGCATCCGTTTCTCTCCATCAGGTCAGGTTTACTGTAAACTGGGCATTGATAAAGGTAAGTACACATAAATTGCATGTTGCTTCACCATTTTTCAAACTTCAGGGCTTGAACTTCCGTTTCTTGGAACTCCTGGAATGCTCAGCAGCAGGGAGGTCTCTCTTCAGAGTCCAACAGTAGTCAGCCATCGTGACTGCGTCCCAGCGACCCTGATACCTGGTCTCCATCTCTTTCATGTCCTGATGGAATCTCCCCCCCTGCTCGTCACTCATTGAACCCAGGTTCTCAGGAAACCGGTCCATATGTGAAAATAGGTAGTGCATCTTGACGCTCATGTTGCAGCCCACGTTTCTAAAAGTAGTCAGCATGTTGTTGACAAGTTCTGCGTAGTTTCTGGCCTTATTGTTGCCCAGAAAGTTCTTCACTACCAGAACAAATGCCTTCCATGCTTCCAGTTCCACTTCGTTCATTGAGTTTGCAAACTCTGGATCTCTGATGAGCTGACGGATCTGAGGACCGTCAAAGATGCCAGCTTTCAACTTCTCCATGGTCAATCCTGGAAAAGCCTGGCACAAGTAAGTGAAGCAGTCACCATCCTTGTCCAGAGCCTTGGTGAACTGCTTGATTAAGCCGAGCTTGATGTGCACCGGTGGGAAGAGTATTCTGTCTCTGTCCACCAGAGGGTCGTTGATGATGTTCCTTTCTTTGCAAGGCACCAATTCCTCCCGCACAGGCCAGTCCTTCTTCGTGTAATGCTGAGCACGGTCCCTACTATCCCACATGCACAGAAAACATGGGTACTTGGTGAAGCCAGACTGTTGTTCCAACAAAAAGTTCACCATCTTCAGGTCAACACAAATAAACTACTTATGCTGATCATAACCAATTTTCTCCAGCACATACTTCACCGCTTCATAGTTCTCCTTCAGTGTACTCGAGTGAGCCAGGGGTATAGAGGCAAACTGGTTGCCGTTGCGTAGCAGAACACATTTCAGTGATCGCTTGCTGCTGTCAATGAACAGTCTCCAATCTTTGGGTTCGTACTGTGACACTCCAAGCTTGAGCAGAAGCTGTGCAATATCTGCACAGTACACCAAGTCCTTCTCTTCCGAGAAAAAACGGAGGTACTCTTAATGCCTGTTGCGGAAGAAGCTGATGCGAGCACTGTCAGAGAGGAGGTTTTTTTCCTTCAATCTGGATGCCAACAGTTCGGCAGAGTCCTTTGACAAGCTGAGGTCGCGAACTAGATCATTCAACTCCTTTTGGGAAAATGGATGTGGAGCATCATCTTCAAGAACCACTTCTTCTTCTTCATGTCCTTCAACACTGGAGGCATCTTCGTCACTAAAGTCAGGAAGTTCTCCAAAGATAGGCACTGGAATTTCATCACAATGAGCTACAGGACGTCGTGCTGATTGAAGATCAGGATACTTGAGGCTGCTCCGGTTCTTTCTGTTGATCCCAGCCGCACCAATTTATGGATTTCGAGGTTTTATGACTTCAGACTGACCCCTTTTCGACATAATCACCCAGAACTATCAGACCTGAATACTTCTTGTCATTAAAATAATCATTTCCAATCAAAACAATTATTTGACATGCCATTTTACCCCCACCAACTTCTTCTAAAATGCTCCACACAAGCATACATGTGAACAAAACCGTAAAAAAAGACATGTGGCCATAGCTCAAAAACTTGACCTGATTGAGCAAAATCAATGTGATTTTTGGATTCAGTGCATCAGATTCATCCTAAATCAACTGAAAAAACACAGACAACGAATTTGTTGTTGACCAGTGTTATCAATAACTACTATAGTCTCAAAAGAGGCTATGTTCACAGATCAGTAGTTCATCAGTGGCAACACCAGGGGGCAAAGGGTAGCACAGAAGGGGGGAAGTATATTTCGGGGTGGCTCAGTAGTGTTCCGTATGCTAAGATCTCTGAATGAAAAATAACAGTATATGTTAATGACAGGAGTCCAACAATGGGAGTGGGAGGAGGGCAAGCTCTTTGTTTGGAGATGCTTGCTGTCCTTGGGTACCACCCATGTAGTTCATTGCCAGGGTGGGGGTGGGGGGTATTTCAATAGGAAACAGGTGAGAAAATGAGTCCCACTACCAGATGATGGCAATGATCACCTTTTGAGGAAAGAGGGTGTAGCAATAATTATAAGTGAAATGGAGTGGGGGGTGGGGGACACACAGCAGAAATAGAAACTTTATGCCCTACTACACAGTCATAGGAGCAGAAAAGGAGACTCCTGATGAAATCTTTGTATTCTTTAAGGCGACTAAGCTGTGAAAGTTGCGGGGAACCCCCACAGCAGTTATTTTTGGGTGCACAATGGGCTTGGGGAGGGAAGGGAAGAGAAACTGGAAGTCCTGCAAGAGGGTGGACATCACTGAATGTCACCATATAAATTTATTATCTGAACGCATAATTCAACATCAAATTCCTGGATACCTTAACTGTTTTATATTGAGCATTAGTAATTTCTCCAACAGGGAAGACCAGTGTAAATTCTTTACAACAAATCAAAAGGCTAGATAATGTGCATTTTACCCAAGTCTTCTATTTGTCTAATTGGCTAAAACTGCTTTCCTAAATGTCAATCACTGCTTTGTTAAAAAGCAGGAGAATTTCTTATAAAGCAAATGAGAATAGTGTCTGCACATTTTTACTTAGATCTGAGGTTCCATAAAAGTTACTTTTTTGTTTTCTTGAAAGCTGTGGATCTGGGCATTATGGTGGGCCAGAGCAGGAAAGGGCAATTAACTGCCTCTGTGAGGATGCCCATTAACTGTGTTTTTGCTGGCATAGTCTCTGATTGGTTGTTCTTGGTGTCACCTGTTTTCACACCATTTGGGATTTTCTTTGTTGTGAGTTCCTGGCTTAATATCTATATAGGATTGGCCTGTGAGTTAATATAGTGTTTTGATAATGTCTTTTATTTCAAGGTTTGTAGATTTTCAGTGTAATCCTAACATGAGCTGTGCTAGCACACTACTAATTAAGAATGGTATGAATAATAGATAATCAATAATAAAAAGCACCTCTCAAATGGGCAGAGAGAAATTTCTACCTGGGCACTGAAAACTCACCAGATATCTCTGATAACAGAAATGCAAAGAAAGTTATTATTTTATGTAGCACAAATGAGCCACAGTTAACCTATAGAAAGGGGGAAAGGGGTCATCTTATTATCCATTTCAAAAAAGGTGCTATAATGTCCTTTGACAGAGCACAATTCAAAAAACTACCTTCCATTTCTGTACTTTGACATTTTCTGAATTCTAAAAAATGAAGTCATTAATGTTAATGATAGGCTTAAAGCTTCAGTTAAACAAATATTTTTAAAAGGGTAAAACCAGATTGAAAGGAAACTTGCCTGTTTTAGCCCTCTGAAGTTTGAAAGCTATATCTGTTCTCAGTAATGCATAGTCCATATTTTCAGTATGGAGGACAGAATATTTAGGTTGACAGGGAGGCTACATTTTAAAAGGAGAAATTTAAAATATAATAAATCAGTGATACTGCTAGAAAATTTTGTAAAAGAATCTTAGAGCTGGAAGGGACCCAAGGGTAATCTAGTCCAACCCCCTGCAATGCAGGAATCTCAACTAAAGCATCCATGACAGATAACCATCCAAACTCTGCTTAAAAACCTCCAAGGAAGGAGAGTCTACAATATCCCAAGGGAGACTGTTCCACTGTCAAACAGCTCTTAGTGTCAGAAAGTTTTTACACACGTCTAGTCGGAATCTCCTTTCCTGTAACTTGAAGCCATTGGTTTGAGTCCTACCTTCCAAAGCAGGAGAAAACAAGGGCTATCCTCCATGTGATAGCCCTTCAGATATTTGAAGATGGCTAATTGTGTGAAAACACAATTTAGACAACCTGGGACCTTAAACCTTTTGATAAAACACTATATGAATATATTGCTGAAAGCACTAAACCATTATCATCTAAGGGGTAGTTTAATACTGGAACTACAGCTAGATCTGGAACTACAGTATGATTTATACATAATCATACGTACGTATCTTCTCTGCCTCAGGACAACAGAGAAGAGCAGTGGTAGTTTCTCTAGTAGCAGTAACTATATAGAACTAAAGTACTTTACTGCTGATGTTACTGCTGCAATAAACCACTGATAAAAATACATTATGTTTGTGTAGTGCTTTCAAATGTTTGAAGTGCTTCACCAGTATTATCTAGTTGTAATCCTTGAAACAATCCTGTAAGATAAATCAGTATTATCTCCATATAGCAGATGGAGCATCTGAAGCTGAGAGAGTGTGACTTAGAATAATAGGATTGTAGAGTTGGGACTACAAGGGTCATCTAGTCCAACCTCTGCAATGGAGGAATATTTTGCCCAATGTGTGGCTCAAACACACAACCCTGAGATTAATAGTCTTATGCTCTACCAACTGAGCCATCTCAGGCTACCTAGAAAGTGCATGGCAGAGGTGAAACTTCTGGATTTATAGCTCATTCTCTTAGACACTGTGCTATACCAACTCTCATACTGCCAGGGCCACCATACACCAGTTTACACACTGCTGTCCGAAAAGGTAGGTAAACTTGTTAGGTAGGTCATTAAGGAAAGCAGAAGCTGAAAGAAAGTGGGTTGTCTAAAACAATTATGTGAATTCACTGGTCTGAACTGAGAATTTACCAGCTCATTCTCTTAAACATTGTGCTTCACCATTTACCATTGGACCATATGAATGGCCAGGTTTGCACAAAACGCTAAAATATTATTTAGCATTACCAGCCTAAATTGAAATAAGCCTGAGTGAAGCCTCAGATTCACCTGGTCTCCTCTGCTTCCCTCTCCTCTCCTCCTGTGTTCTAGGAGAAGGATTTCACCATCATTTCACAGAATCTCCGCTTGAAATTCCATTCCAGTTTAAAACCTACTCTGTCCAATTTAAAAAAATCAAAAGTCAAACCATGGCTTATGAATCTGGCTTGTTTAAAAGTATAGAACTTCTTATATGAAGTTCAGTGGTTAGGCAGTAAAACGGTTCAAAACACAGTTCAAGTGTTAAATCACAGTACTGTGGTGTGCAATTGAGTTTTACTTATAAGAATAAGCTTACCCACTGACACCTCTCTGGACATGCTGACAGTTTCTGTGAGAAAGCTTGGGACCTGAATGCATTAGATGCTCACTCCTGCAGCGCTGGCAGGTGTGGGATACGTCAAATAAATTTATTACATTCTGTGTTAATAATGAAAATTATGGAAAAGCTAGATGAAAGTGCTCTACATCCAGCTAATTTGAAGCTACCTTAGGAGACAATAACAAGCTTCTAACAGTTTTTTATTTTTCTTAAAAAAAAATACACTAATTATGCTTAATGTTCCCTGTCGCATTAGCTTTCATGGTAATTATATTTCAAAACTTTTGCAATTAGGGTGCAGTTAATATTGTGGAATATTGCAATTATTTTTCATTGTGACACCTCTATTGAAAACTGGTGGCATAATGATCACATTGTTCAACTAAATCAGAACTGTAGAAATATGGCAAATGAACCAATTACAGATTATTATTTCTAATTACAGATAATGCCATTTTCCATGCCTTTGTCCAAAAGAATTTCTCAAAAAATGCACGTGCCCACAAATGAGCACACACACTCTCTCTCCTGGTCACAATCCAAAGCAGCACATGCACATGTTCCATATCATACTAATCCCACCCCCCTCTTTAAAAACAGTGACTAAGGGATTTTCCATGAAGACTGTATTATGGGAAAGCTGAGCAAAAAAGATGATGTATGTACTAACTGCATGAAAACAAACTGCCTTTTGAACTCAGTAACATTCATTTGCCTTTTTATTTATACTAATAAGTTGGTATACACTTTTCAGACTTGCAAGGTAAAAGATATAAACCAGTTCAAATAAAAAAATAGAAACACCCATTAATGAACACTAGAAAAAAAGCATCACTTAAATAGCCGTTCAGATCTTTGTGGGGAAGTGATGTGATCTGATAAGAAAGTGCCTCCAGGCCTTTGCAGCCCCATTCTCAAGCTGTGAAAGTGGGGAGGCACTTCAGCACATTTGGGGGTGGACTGAAGAAATCCTTAAGGATTGGGGGGGCACTTCTGGGAGCAGGGGATTTAAATATTTAGCAGTCAAAGATTCCACAGCAAAAGCTTCCTTTTTCGTTAGCCATTTCCCTCTTTATGAAATGATTTTGCCAGTGATGGAAAGGATGAGAGCAACTGTCCTCCATCCTGGGGCCATTTTTGCTCCACAGTGCATTTGAGGAAATCCCATTTTGTCATAAATCCCATTAAGTAAGATCCGAGTATCATTTAGGTCACTCCTTTTATTCAATGACCTCCTGCTCTGTATATTCACAAGTTATTTGCTTGCACATGCTTAGTGAAATAGGAGTAACAACCTACCCTTCAACCTGGTTAAACTGGGGTCTGTGCCAATCAGAACATATGCTCCTATGTAACACTGTTCTAATAAATTCCCGAAAATAGCAATGAAACTTGTAGAATAATTGTGTCTTGTCTGCTTTCAAAACTGATGATAAATCCATCAAATATTTTCCTTACGATGCTGTTTATTTGAAAGACAAATATTGCCCCCTTTCTCAAGTCACTCACGGCGTCCTTAATTATGATCAGTAGCATTTTAGATATTTAGCTAACTATTTATCTATGTATGCTATTAATATAATTTGACTTTTATAATAACTGTGAAATCATTCAAAAAACCAATCTTAATGAAGCAATTATCAGTTTTAAAATGCAGGTCAAACAGTCTAGGGGGAAAATAAATACCGGGAAGAAACCTAGCCTATATAATATACCAAGACCAAAAAACCCCAAAAACATGCATGTCAAATTAGAGGCCACAAACCCTGGGGACATACTATGCAGCAATACAGAGTAGAAGGAAGGAAGTTCTAAGCCAGACGTAGGCAACCTAAGGCCCATGGGCCACACGTGGCCCACCGGGGTCGTCTAACCAGCCCACGAGCTGCCCCTGAACCGAGCTGCCCACTCGGCGAATCCCCGCTGCTGCGCTAAACTGGCACAGCGCGGCGTGGGGACTTGCTTTTGCGGTGCCACAAATCGTGTCTGTGCAGGCTCAGACACCGGAAATCGCAGCCACGCAGACACCAGAAATCACAGCTGAATGTGCAATCCAGCCCACGGAGGGCTCTCCGCTGGAGTGAACCGGCCCAGGCAAGGTAAACCTTGCTGACCCTTGCTCTAAGCAGTGACTTGTGCAGATAGCCAACGATGGCAGCTTAATCTTAATCAGGCAATTCTGTTTTGTCTCTGGATTGGGAGTGACTGCATGATCCATTCACATTCAACAGAGGACCTTTCTTATGTTCTGCCGGTCCAGGGAATTTCGTTAAGGGGATCCAGGGTGCAGGTGCTTCTGTCTAGATGCCCAGGTGGGGGCTGATGGGCCATCACCACTCAGGCATAATCTCAGAGACTATAAAATGTAAGAGTGAATGGATTTTTATTTAAACAACGTAGTTTATGAAACACCTCTTATAATTTTAATTATGTTGTCCTCATTCACACTGAATATCTTTAAAAGAAGTTATACTATTTGAATTTAAAAAGTATCAGTCTCACAGACAGCTTGTGAAAAATATCTGTTACAGAAAGGATACAATAGGAAAGCTCTTCAGTTGTAAATTAGTATTTTTACAAACATCTGAATGTTCCATGGCCTTAATTTGCTAACTTAAATATCTACGTATGTGAAAAGGAGAAAAGTGAAACTATGCATTTACTAAGTTTTTGACACTTATTAAAATACAAATATGATGCATCCTCTATGTTCTTTCTTTGATTTCAGAAAGCTCAAAATGCTTTTTATTTTTCCAAAGGTTTCATTTAATTCCTTGACTTGTTTTCTCCTTCTCTTTCATGTACGTATCTGATGACTCTCTGCAACACTTCTAACAAAAGCATTATCAAATTCTGTTTTCATTCATAGGACATGATGCAGCCTTATTGATTTCAAGGAAAGAGACTCAAAGAAAGACCTAAGTCCTCCACTCAAAACAGTCAACAAAGACTCAGCTGTGTTTAATTTTGTTCCAGACACTGTCCTATATTAGCACATTAGCCATCAACAATGGAGTATGTGTATATACAATGTAAGTGTCACCTAGAGTGACCATATAACCACAGTTGAATGTGCAATCCTAAGTAAGCCCAACTGACTCAATGAAACTTACTTCTGAGTAAGTATCAGAATATTACCAAACAAGAATATTCCAAAACAAGAAGGAATTATGGGTTTTCTCCCCCTACTTGGAGCATGGAAGAAAACAATGAGTGCATAACTGGTTGAAGTGTCGTGCAACATCAGCTATGCAGCTAATGAGATGACTGGTCCCTACCTACTACTATAACATAAATTGTATTATATTATAAAAATAGGCACAGAAGAGACAAGAGGAAGGTGAGGAAATGATGACAGGGATAAATAGGGAAATGGTGTATTTTAGTTACATCATTAGATTTAGTCACAAGTAAGGTAACTTTTGAGGTGGGATCCAAAGAAAGATGCTTCAAGCCATTCTGGGAGGCAGTAAATGAGAAAGGACAGTGGTACCTTGCAAGACGAATGCCTCGTAAGACGAAAAACTCGCAAGACGAAAGAGTTTTTCGCTTTTTGAGTTGCTTCGCAAGACGAATTTCCCTATGGGCTTGCTTTGCAAGACGAAAACGTCTTGCGAGTTTGTTTCCTTTTTCTTAAAACCGTTAATACCCAGGGAATCCGTGCTTCGCAAGACGAAAAATTCGCAAGATGAAAAAACTCGCAGAACGAATTAATTTCGTCTTGCGAGGTACCACTGTACTGTTTTGAGGATCAAGGAAACCTGGATAAGCAAAGGTCACAGACAGGAAGAGAGATATAACTAAATATATAGCAATGATGGACTTTTAAAGGAAATGACAAGAAGCTTGTGATGGATCTAGAAGATAGAGGAAGCCCGTATAGGAATTTAAGGGGAATATCATGTGGTTAGAGCAACCAGAGGGGAGTAATTCTGGCAGCAAAGGGCTGGGTAGACGAGTGAGTACTAAGGCAAGATAGCAACACTGAGCACAATAAAACTACTAATAGTCAAGGCAAGAGATGACCAGAGTGTGAGACAGAGTTTTTGCCAAAGTAACAGGTAGGAATGGGTATGTAATTTTGCGAAGGGAAATGTTACATAATTTTGTGATGGAGTGAAGACTCAAAAAGAAATGAAATCTACACATGAACCTACAGAATCTACATGTGAACGTATAGAATAGCCTTGCTGGATCAAACCAAAGGCCTATTTATTCCAGCATTGTGTCCTCACTGCAGTCAACCATTTACCTATGGGAAGTCAACACAGTGGTGCCTCGCAAGACGAAATTAATTCGTTCCGCGAGTCTTTCCGTCTTGTGAGTTTTTCGTCTTGTGAAGCACGGTCAAGTCGCAACTGCACCTCTTCAAGCGGTTTTAAGAAAAAGGAAACAAACTCGCAAGACGTTTTCATCTTGCGAAGCAAGCCCATAGGGAAATTCGTTTTGCGAAGCAACTCAAAAAACGGAAAACTCTTTCATCTTGCGAGTTTTTCGTCTTCCGAGGCATTCATCTTGCGAGGTACCACTGTAATACTCTCTTGTATATGACCCCCATCAACAGGTATTCAGAGTCCTCTTATTTAGGAGGCAATATATCAATCACAATTAGTAGCTATTGATGGCCTTATCCTCCATGTATCTGTCTAATCCCCTTTTGAGGCTGACCAAATTGGTGACTATTTGCATATACATTATACCTTTAAAGCACATTTGAAGATCATTTTCCCCCCTTAAAGAATTCTGGACACTATGGTTTGTTAAGTATTGATGGGAATTGAAACTCTTGTGAGGGCTAAACTGCAATGCTGAGGGGAGAAATGTGCTTTGAATGTGCTTTAAAGGTGTAGTGTGTGCAGAATCTCACCAATCTTGTGGTACCAAATTCCATAGTTTAACTATGCCTGATCAAAATGAATATGCTTTATTTATTTATCTGAAACATTTATACCCTAACAACAGTTTGAGGCATCTAACAACACTTCTGTTAAAACAATTAAAATTCAATTAATGGCACTTAAGCAGCATAAAACAGTGAACTATAACAATCTACAAAAAAGGCAGCAGAAAACAAAATACTGAGCACAACTTGTACCTCTTTAAGGTAGTATAAAACCATCCATAGCAGAGCAAAGCCCCGCCCCCTATTACTATTCAGAATATTTTATCCATCAAACAGAAATACGCAAAGCATGCAGATACTTTGGCTATTAGGTTAAACAAAGTTGTAGTTCTAAAGCTGTCTAGCCCTAGCAATGCCATGACACCTCAATTCCAGTATCCCCCTTCCTTTCTTGCCCAGCCACAAGCATCCTCTCCAATATACCGTACTATGTGATGTTTGCCTCTTGTCTGTCAGGAACCAAAGAGGGAGATCCTTTTGCTTCTCTGGTCCTCGTGAAGGGCAAATGCTTAACATCCATTTCCTCTGAAGGGCAGACGTTCCACACCTCCCTTTTCTGCCTTTTGATGTGACATTCTTTGTCTTCCCCCAGTTATCATCCTTATCTCACTCTTTCCCTTATGTTAATGCTTTTTCCATGCATGAAACCTTAAAGGAGAATTAAAAGGACCTGCTAATAGTTCTATACCCTTCATGAATCTGAATTTCATGTGTCCATATTTTGGAGAGCTAACATCGTGGTAATTGATTTAAGGAAATGTATCTTAGCCTGTTCTCACTCACAAAAAGAGTGTGTATGGGTGCCTAGGTGCATGCTTTTAGCTACACAATCTCAACCTGCTATTATAACCAAATATAGCCAAAGAGATTTCAAAGTTTCAAGAGGACAGGGGCAGGACAAACTTCTCAGAAGAGAGTTCTGGACCTTTAAAAGAATATCCCTTCTCTGTTTTCAGATATGGACTTCAGGGATAACTGGAGAACATAAGAGGACCTCATGACGCTGACATTGCATGGAACACAGTCCTTCAGATATCTTCAGTCTACACGATAATGGTATTTAAAGGATATTACCAATTTGTTGGTATATGATAATTCCTGGAAGCCAAGATACAAGTTTGGGGCCAGTACTCTTTGGTGAGACAACTCCAGTACAGATTTAAAGTCACAAAATGTGCAGCAAAGTGTGGAAATATAGGTGGCTAGACCTTTAAAATATGTCCTTCCAACTGAGTCCCAAAATTTCCCTCTTCCCCCACCATAGGAAAAGACCACACTTTTGGTAAGTTCAAAATATTGGTTTACTTACCCGCTCTTCAAATGTCTAATTCATGTTCTTTTTCCTCAGAAAAGTTGTACAGGCAGTAAACCTTAGCTTGCTTACAAAGTGGTAAAAGCTCCTAGATTATTGGTATAGGAACTCAAGAGTGGCTTGTGAGAGTCATGCAGCTGAGCTGGAACAATTAGCTCAAACATTTTCACATGCTGAATTTCTCAGGGGGTGGGGGACAATAGTTTTGATTACTAATTTCCTTCCAAGGTACGGGATGTGACATAGCTAAGCCTGGCAGGGCAGCTAACTCTACAGTCTTAACCCTTTCATGCATTAATTAGACTAAAGCATGCTGGTTATATGAGTGTGGTTATCCCACACAACTGGACCCAGAAGCAAGTCAGAAGCTACTTTATAGGCAAACAACTATCTTATAGGCAAATGCACACAGCAACACAAACACTGAACCTCACGGATGTTCCAAAGTTAGAAAAGAAATATATTATACAATGGATACCTCCCTCCTTAAAATATGCTTTTGGATGCACCACTACCGTGTATGTGTGTGTGTGTGTGAATAAGTAACTGATTCAATCATTGCAATATCATGTTATTAGGTTATTTCACACAAACCAAGGCTGAAATCTGGTTCACATACAGTGGTGCCTCGCAAGACGAAATTAATTCGTTCCGCAAGTTTTTTCTTCTTGCGAGTTTTTCGTCTTGCGAAGGACGGTTTCCCATAGGAATGCATTGAAAATCAATTAATGCGTTCTTATGGAGACCGCTTGCCAGGCTGGCGGTGCGGAGAAGGGCTTTTCTCCCCACCGCAAGCCTTCAGGACAGGTACGGGAACAGAGGGGAAGGCGCGCAGCGCTTCTCCTCTGTTCCCGGGGCTTGCGGTGGGAGGAGGGTTTTTCCTCCCCACCGCCAACATTCAGAACAGCATTCTGAATGTTGGTGGTGGGGAGGAAAGCCCTCCTCCCACCGCAAGCCTTCAGGACAGCCATCTGAAGGCTGGCGGTGGGGCGGAGAGACCTCCTCCCGCCGCCAGCCTTCCGAGCAGCCTTCCGAAGGCTGGCGGCGGGAGGAGGTCTCTCCGCCCCACCGCCAGCCTTCGGAAGGCTGCTCGGAAGGTTGGCGGCGGGAGGAGGTCTCTCCGTCCCACCGCCAGCCTTCGGAGGAGCCTTCCAAAGGCTGGCGCGGGGAGGAGGTCTCTCCGCCCCACCGCCAGCCTTCGGAGGAGCCTTCGGAAGGCTGGCGGCGGGAGGAGGTCTCTCCGCCCCACCGCCAGCCTTCGGAGGAGCCTTCGGAAGGCTGGCGGCGGGAGGAGGTCTCTCCGCCCCACCGCCACCCTTCGGAGGAGCCTTCGGAAGGCTGGCGGCGGGAGGAGGTCTCTCCGCCCCACCGCCAGCCTTCGGAGGAGCCTTCGGAAGGCTGGCGGCGGGAGGAGGTCTCTCCGCCCCACCGCCACCCTTCGGAGGAGGTCCGAGGACAGTGGGGAAGACGCGCTGCGCTTCCCCGCTGTCCTGGAGATTTCCCTATGGGCTTTCGTCTTGCGAAGGAAGCCCATAGGGAATTTCGTTTTGTGAAGCGCCTCCAAAACGGAAAAACCCTTTCGTCTAGCGGGTTTTTCGTCTTGCGAGGCATTCGTCTTGCGGGGCACCACTGTATATCCCAAAACATCCAGTTTACTAGGGAAAACCCACAGAAATAGAATCTCTATGTAGAGAATATTCAACCTGGATTTGGGTGTGTGTGTGTGGAACATAGTGGAACCCCCAGCTCACAATATCATCACATAGCTTTGCTTATAATGCAGCTGCAGAGGGAAATGTGTATACCAACCCCCAGCTGCCACCTTCCCCTCCTTTTTGCCTCCATTTAATCCTCATGAAAAATTACCAAAATGTACCGCAATTTTACTGCCTGCAAATGGGATAGTGAAATTGGGGGCCCATTTTGACTCTATCATTCAAAGCATCTTAAACCATACTATTTGTATATCTTCACTTTGAAACAAGAAGCCTTAAAAATTGTAATATTGCACAAAGTGAGACAACCCCAGGCATTCAGAATACTTAATGGTCTGAACATTGTTTCCTTGAAATGGAACACATGAAGTGTATTCCAAAATGGGCAATATATTTACAGACTTCTAGAACTTTAAATCTGGTCCAAGGCACCCAAGTTATTACAGAAATTTTAAAACCAAACTTTTGGACATTGAATGGTCAAAATCTGAGATATGAAGTTCACTTCATAATAGAGCCAAGCACAGCTTCACAAGTCACACATGGAACAGAATCCTGTTCCATGGGGCTTCCATTGTATCGTCCCATCCTTGAATTGGGTTCATATTGAGGCAAAATAGACTCCCAGTAGCAGCCAGAAACATATCTATACTTGCAGGATGCAAGCTTTATTAACTTTACAGAAAATGAGCAGGTATTTTTGTTATTGGCTATACCTTTATACACAAAAGCAGAACATTAGTTCAGAAATACGTTTGAAGGTCAACTTTATCACAGCACCTTATTTTCTCCATAGTCCTGAACATTTCTCTCACTTAAGTCTTTGGTGTGTTAATGCAGGTAGGTTGTCTTCCTTCCTGTGATAAATGAACGAATACAACTATCAAACTACTAAAATAAAAACCTAAGACTTTTAACACTTGTTCCAGAGTTGAAACAAAGATGCTTATGGCAAAATGTGACTAAATCCCAAGAGATCATCTCACTGAGGCCTAAAGGGCTTTGAACTCTAAGCGAAATCATAGAATCATAGATGTCTGAGCAAGGCACGTCTGATGGAGAAGCAGTGATCATTACAAAAGACGGAAATCTATGGCAATCTTCACTTACATTCTAAGAGCGGGGGATTGTTTCTGAACAGTCCTTTAGAATTTCTAAGGATCAGGCTTGAAATTAATATGAAAACCAATCAATTATGCATTAAAATGTGTGAAGAAAACTGAAAGCTAGGTCAGCTTACACTGCAGAATGAAAGAGCCAAGGAAAGAAATAGGTAAACCCATGGAAATAAAATGTGTGCATGTGTATTTCTCTGTGTTATGTATTTTTGTGGATCCTTTCTAAGCACTTTGTCTAAGCTAAGTACCATAAATTGCATGCCACAGCATAAATGCAAACAAGTTAGGACTTTAAAGCTCGATTCTGTGAGTCACTGGACTGCTCAGAGAATTGAATGTGAGAATCCCAGGGCTGGTAATAAAAATACCGTACATCAGCTGTCTTAATTAGTTTAACCTAGTCAGAGCCTCAATGGTCACTGTTGCTGTGCAGTGGGGCTTGATGCCATAAATCAGGGATCACCAACATGGCACCTATGGGCACCATATTGTCTGTGAATGACTTCATTGGTGCCCTTTGGCAGGGGCCCCAGGTGCTGAGATTTTTCTTATAAGTAGCCCTCCTAGAAAGAAAGTTTTGAAGCAAAATAGGTCAGTAAAATACAGGCAGCAACTGTTTTAGGCACATTCAATATGTATCATGCCAAACCCGGAAGTGACCTGAAAATGTCACAAAAAGGGGCAGGGCGGAAGCGGAACAGGGTGTTTGCAGACTTTTTCAATAAGCGTTCCGATTGTATGCAATTGCATACAAGTACACAATGACCAGCAATGCAACCCCCACACAAACCTGGAAGTTGCCTGTAAAGGATTTCTAGCAAATGAGCAAGCCTGCCTGCTCCCACCTGTTAGTGTTTACTGGGCAGCAAGCAATATAAATACTTGGGGTCCCAAAGTACTGCTTGTTGCCTCACCTCTTTAAAGCACTTTTGCTTCTGTCTTATCTTACGGGCATAAATTCAATAAGTTAAACCTATTGGAAATACAATTATGAGAAACGATTCACCATAACTGTCTGCACTCTCTCTAAATTTTTGTTACGCCATGCCCTCCTTGGCAGACATGTTGTGTTATGCTATTTTGTGACCGCACTCTCTCAAAATTCAAAATGTGCCCTCAAGTTCAAAAGGTTACTGACCCCTGCCACAAGCAATGGCATGCACTTATGTTCTCTTGAAAAAGAACCAAATTGTTCTGTTCCCTATGTAAAACATGAACAAAATACTTCCAGACATCAGGCAAGTGCTCTTGAAACTGTCACAAGGTGATGCCAATTTCATGTCATTTCTGTTTTTTAAACACATAGCTAGAATTAGTGGGTAGTGATGAGTTTTCCATGGTATATTTTTAGAGAAGTTAATCACCTGTCTCCTCACTTAATCATTATCTTATAGTAGGCCTATTACATGCATATGTCTTCAAATCAGTACAGCATGAGCATACAGTAGGCTAATTCAAACAACCTGCATTACCAACTCTTTCGTTGACATATCAAATTTGAAATTAACTGTTAAAACAGAAACAGCAAAGAATCTTGCAGCACCTTAATGTTATGCCTAAATTTTAATAGATTAGAGTTTATTCCATAATAAACTGGCTAGTTTTTAAGGCGCCACAAAACTTATTTTTGCAGCAGCAGACTAATACTCCTCATAAAATTTCTAAAACACATAAGGGGGAGAGACCTTGTCCCTGCTGCCTTAATCGGTACCATAAAGGAAGAAAATGAACTTTGCACTGTCAATCCAATAGTGATTTCAAAGCACTAAATTCAGTTATAATAAGTGTAAGTGCTCAAATGGAACATTTTAATCGTTTTAACAGCACACAACAATTGCATGTGACCCTGTGATTTTTTTCTACATAGCTGGGAGTTAAGCTTTGCCTTGCCAATTAGAAAAAAACCCCCTGATATTCTCTCAAAATAAAGCAGAAATGGAAAGGGCAAGAAAGCACACTGTCATTTTATAATGGACATGGGCTACAAACAATGCAAATCTAACTGACTGACAATGTCATTGGCTCATTTACAATAGGATATTGAGATGTGTTTGAAAAGGAACCAGGATCCTGCCCAACTGGAAAAGATTCCCTGCCCTCCTTTACAAAAAGTCAATATGAAGCCATGATGACCATGGCATTTTTGTTGATTCCCACTGCTGAGCCCAGGCACGTGGTGTGGTTGACATCTTTTTCAATCTCACTGTCCATCTTGAACCATCATACATCCAAAGGTGTTCATTTGAACAATACCAGGGTGACTAGCAGTCATCCACAACCATCTTGCATTACAGTTTGTCTTCCTTATGCATCATCTGTGTGGCCTTGTCTTCATGATACATTTCCAAAGGGCAAAAATGGTTTTCCAGTTTGGATGTAAGAGTGGAATATGATTTGCCAAAAACTAGTAACTAATTACTCGGGGAGCACAATGAAAGGGTGGTTTTTATTTAATTAAAAAATCATGACTTGCATGGCTCTGGAAAGTCTATACTGTAACATACAAGTATTCCGCTGACCAAATATAAATCAAAATAATGATTTAAGAAAAACCTGAATCATGCAAGGAAAAAAAAGTCATGTCAGTGGGCTTTTGCACTTCAACCTAATAATGATTTAATTCTACATCTTGGGCATACGTGGCTTTTCTTTTCTTCCTTTGGACAAATTCTTCATGTTGGCAGTACTTCAGGATCTATTGACTTTCCATGAGCCCTGCATCCATCTGGATGGCAGCAGGGGGTCTGTGATGGTAAAGGCCCGGAACTCTTAAGCCAAAATATATTTCCAGGGATTTTATATTTATTTATTTTTTTAAAAAGAATTGACCAGCTCACTCTAGTTTGAAAAGTGCCAGGGGATCTTTAATGCCCTTACAACTGAGCCCACTTTAACACAGAAGAGAAGTTCCTCTAGCGATCTAGCAGCTACAGAAGTCAAGCTGGGATGGATACGCATGCCTAGGTTTCTTATCTACAGCTTAAACCAATGTCCTTCTGGCAAAGAGATGAAGGCGCTACCTACTGAGCTGCCCAAACCCTTTTATTTAGTCTGTTAAAATAACTCAAAGTCAATGTTTTTTTATTGTGCATAAGCAAAGAAAAGCTAAGGATTCAGGATTTTTGTTGTTGCAAATGTATTTTCTACCATGTAAGCTGAAAAATACACAATCCATTTTTTTCCCATTTAGTAAGGGGTGATACTCAGCCGTCTGCAGGAGACTCCATTCTGTATCTGTGGGATTCCATTTTTAATGATTTGTCATAGGGCTTTAAATTATACTGCTAGAAAATAGAGATACCCATTTCTGTAAACCCAGATTGCAGAAGGTCATAAAACAGAATGTTTTAAGCTGTCTTAGAAGAGTATATGGAAACCACCAAGAGGGATGAAATAAAAACAAAACACAACAAAATAGGGCTCTTTAGGGCAGTGTTAGTACTGTTAATTTTAAGATTATATAACCTTATACAATGTACTGTTCATAATACACCACTTCGGAAATAATTCAATACTGCTTGCTCCTTCACAATAATTTGTTTTATTTGTAATTCATTAGAACTCGCATTCATTTCTATATTATACACATAATGGCCATGTTTATACCCATAGTTAATTTTACTGGCATTACCACAGTTACTGTGAATGTAGAGACCACTCCTTCTTCATGCCTCCTACAAGAAATCACTTTGTGCTATAAATGCGGATCATGGTCTACTGCACTCATATAAACTGTGATTGGGGAGCCAAGAACAAACCACAACCACCAGTTCAAAAGGAAATGAAGCCAGAGATTTTATCTTACTCCTCCTTCACTCTTCCCTTAACATGAAAAGCAATCTGTGCCTTCATGGTAAACCATTAACTGTGGTTTACCATGATAGGCAAATGCAGATAGTATTAATATGAATCAGATGACTGAATATAATTCAAACCAATATAATGTTAATGTGTCAAATGTTTTATTTATTTTTTGTGAATAAAATCATAGGGCTTTAGTGCAAGGCTGGTATTTGCTAAGGTGTGGCATTCAAAATCAAGGTAACAACAAAAGAGTAAGAACTGCTCGACAGTGGAACTGTCGCCCTCTCTTTCCCTGGAGGTGCTTAAGCAGAATTTGGATGGCCATCTGCCATATATGCTTTCGTTGAGATTCCTGTATTACAGGGGGTTGGACTAGATGACCCTTGGTTCCCTTCTAACTCTACAATTCTATTATTTTTCTCTTTCATCCGTATTATTTGCAACTCAAAGAGAGTCCTTGCTGCAAGTATCAAGAGCATCCTTTTAATTTGTAACTCAATGTATAGAGAGGTATCTCACCCACAAATGGGATTCTAGATTTGCGCATCAGCATCTATTCTTATTTTGTCCAAAACTGCAACTACCAGAATAATGTAATTGCAATAGCATGTACAGATACACCGTTGCATTTATTGCAGTTGGGCTACACAAAAAAATTATGAATGAAATGAAAAAAATGTATTTAAAATCAATGTATTTTAACTGCAAAAAATTGTGATTGAGGACCAAAAATTGCAACTGAGGACCAAACTATATGTCATCTTAACTGCATGGTGAGAAATCTAGTCCGGATATATATATAGGCCACCAGAGCATAAGTTTCATCAGGACTACACACACTGGGAATAAAATATAACCCATCCCTCCCCTCCCCAGTCAAAAATTCCTATCAAAAATCACTTCATCTGCTATGCTGCAATTAGACTGAAACCAAAGAATAATGAGAAATTCTACATATTTTTAATTTTTACATATTTTTAATTAAATTTTTTTCTGAAACATTTTTTTTATAAATACTTTCCAGTAAGTTGGCATTGTATTTGAAGAAAGCGCATTTTTCTATTTAACTTTATGCTAGTTTTAAGCAATTAAACGTCATTCTGCAGTAAAAAGGTTGAATTCATTTGCTGTGTGGTTATGCTAGTTATGATTGATGTCACTTCTGCAAATGATAAACCAATCACCTCAATGATGTAATGTCATTTTAAGAGTGCTAGAATCTAATTTCTCTCAAACTGTAAGCTCTGATGAGTTCTAATAAAGATTTATTGTAGATTAAAGACCTTCATAATATCAACAATGGATTGCTCATTTGATGAGAGATTTGATTATGTATTTTTTTTAAGCATAGGAATTTTCCATGTATATGAAGAATGGTTAGCAGGAAAGGCACAGAGCAGTGTAATCAGATGACTATCTGCTCATCTTTGGAAAGACTCCTAATAAACAGATCTAGGAATTAGTATCTAATTGTGAGGGTTGACATAAACGTAAGTATACATTTAAGTCAAGTAGCATAAATCATTTGTCTAAGTGATACTTTATTAAAGGCAACACAATGAACTTAGTACACTAGTTCAAACTCACACAATTATTTTAAACCTGCACCCAACAGTGCCTCTATTTGTTAAATCAGGACAAAAAAAAGTAAACATGCTAGATCTCACCTAACACCCTTGAATTTAAAAATCTAAGAATTCTCATCTACAATAAGTAATAGATACATCTTTCTCCTGCACCCCTCTTCATAACAACAATGAATCTTGGCTCTAGGATTTTTAAGGGGGGAAATAAATGGGCCAACAGTTTGTTAATTTACAGCAGCATGAACTATTTTGATACTTTGAAAATCAGCCTGCAAATTGCATGCATTCTTACTAATTTATTCAGGCGCAATTACTGCATTGCTCTTGTACATCTTGAAAAAAGAAAGACGACCCAATAATACAAATGCATTAAATCATCCAAGCTACACCTACAGGTTCCAGGCTGCTACTGAATCAGAAAAGTCACAATCTAACGCCACTGAAAAAAGGAGGTATTTATCTTACACTGCTACACATTTCAGGAAAATGTAGCTGAAACATAACCGCTGCACATTTCAGGACTGATTATTGTTGAATTACCTGATTATCCTACTTTTAAAATGAGAAGCACATAACTAGAGCGTATGACCTATTTCATGCTCCATTCTAAAAAGGAAGGAAGTGTGAAAGTAAAAATGCCAGAAGAAACACAAAGCAGCATGGCGCTTTTAATGATTTTTGAAATACTTTAAAGGTTTGGTTGCAAGATGTGCTATAATACCAGCAGGTGAATGAGCAAAGTGAATTCAGACCCCCTTCAAATAGACTGGCTTAAATGTTTAGGGCAACGTCAGCCACCTTGAGTCTAATCAAGGAGAAAGGTGGGGTGTAAATAAATGTTTAATAATAATAATGGTTAAACCTATTTTGCTGTCTATTTGTTTTAGTTAATTTATGGACTGTGTCCTATCCACTAATTTTGAAGTGGTTTATAATAAAATCAAAATACATAAATATACAAGGAACATGATTTCAGATGTTTAATTTGGATGCAGTAAATGCTAAATATATAATATCCATATCTATATAATTAAAATTGGAGAAGACAACTACTAGACAATATTATACAAATTTCTTATCACACCTCAAATGGTGAAACTTTAAACTTCCATGTAACCATACTTAGAATAACAATTTAAGGTGGCAACTTTTCTTTATCATGAATGGTGGCTATCTTTTTTCATTAACAAAATATTGACGCTTTTTCATAATACAGCACCATAAAAAACATACTAATCTAAATGAAAACAAAAACGAAAAAGAGAATGAAAATGCAAAGTCCTCTCTCAAAGGTAGATCTTAACCCTTCTCTTACACAGAAAGGGGTGGACCTTCCCAGCTCACACTTGCAAGCTTCCCTTTGTTCTCCCACACATCCCTGCCTCTCACATGGGGGTCCTTCACCAACCATGAATGGTGGACATCTTAAGAGAATTGTGATCTCTTATGCTTCCTTCTCAAGAGAAATGACAGCAGATTCCAACTCAAGTTCATTCCTCCAGTTTTACAGCTCATAAATGCTGAGAATACTGTTCACTGTAATGTGTTAAAGCAAAAACTCAAGTAAAAAGTTTTATTTTATTTACTAGTTCTGGATTTACACATCCATTAAGCATTGTGACATATTGATAGCATATAATAAGCAGACATGTTACACTACTTTAAAATGGTACTATAATAGAAAAATTGGGATAATAAGATTCTTTACTTTTATTTTTAAAAAGGTCAAAGAGTAAAAAAGGTCTAAATTTGAAATGGCAGAGCCTCCAAAGACTTTTATACAGAATCTAAAATGATACTGAATATTGGAATGAGTATTGAAACCAAACTAACCTTTAAACGAAGTGAAGAATCACAGTCTACCAGTCTGTTGATTTAGGTTTCCCAAATTTTTGATGCCTGTGTGTGAAAACCACCTGTACCTGGTTTTTCCAAGTACTCTACAATGCTTTTAAAGCATCTGAACTCTGACTTGTGAAAGGATCTAAGGATCTTCTGCAAGCACTGAGTTATGCAAATCAGAACCTACTTTCTCATGTAAAATGGAACCTACTTTCTCATTTAAAAATACAATCTAAATGTTTTATAAGCCAGAAGTCAATTTCAAAGGGCATCACCATTGCATGAAGACTGGAAAGTTAGGATTAGCCGTTAATACCGATATGAGGATAGTGTGAAACATAACAACAGGGCCAGCTTAACATTTTGCATTTTAAAAGCCAATGTATTATTCTATATAAATGCAAAGCAGTGAAAACCCTATCGGTTATATTTTTCCTGCAAACAAGTACAAACCAGTCATGAAGATTTCCATCAGTTAATAAGGCACATTAATGGTTTCAGTTTCATATAGGTAACTACTAATTCAAAGGAAACACTTCCAAATAAAACTTTGTCAATGAGATATCAAATGAATATTCATCTATCAAGATATAAAACATTAATCTAATAAAGCATTCAAAACCTCCAGTTTTTCACAGTTACAAATATTTGCCCATTTCTCACAATGTTCATGCTTGAGTCACTGTTTTCATGACAACTAGAAATTGCTCATTTGAGCTAAGAATTTTATAATCAAATGCCACATGTATAGCGTTTCCTTACCACTGCTGGAAGTCTGCTGTGGCCCTGAGCATGCTCTTAGCAGGTATGAATTTGGGGAGAACTCCTCATCAGGGTTGGTATCCATGATTTGATGGGAAGTATTGCTGTCTAGCAAGGGCATCTGGCAGCTAACTGGTGGTGGATTATGGGAACTGGGCAGCTGAGCGGATGGGAGAAGGCTAGACGAGGATGTAGGTGGAATGGGACGACCTGGGAAAGAGGACAGAGGGATCAAAGTTCAGCAATGAATGTAATGAAAGAAACCACAAACAGTAACACTGAAATTGTTTGTTACCACATATGATTACAGCTGGGGCTGAATCAAAATACCCATTGTCAATTGGTATTGACTCTCCCCTTTGCATCATATTCAAGACGGTATGATAAGCTGTGTTGACAAGGCATTCCAAGAAAGGGGATTGGCCTCTCCTGATAATGTCTTCACAGCATCAGCCTGTATCAGGCTATATGAACCGATGCTATATGAATGAAAATAAAACCTATTTGTAAAACAGCACTGAACACACACACTTAAAACCCCCTCATCACTAATTTTTTTAATATAAGAAAGTTTTAATGCCAATAATTTATTTTAGAGGGAACAGGCAGTTTTCTATACCCACCAATTGATCTAGCATCAGCATTATGTTTGAGGAGATTCACAGATCCACAATCACAGAATAAAAATCCCACTTGGAAGCATTTTGTAAGCCAGTTATTTTCAGTACCTAAAAGAAAACAGCACTCCTCCCTCTGTTGTTTTCTGCTCTGCTGAACCAGGGTTTCTGAATGTTGTAAAGAAAAATGATATGAACTGGACTCAGAAAACTTGACTGACACATTCAAGTTGGTTTAAAAAACAAAAGCATTATTCGCAAAACAGCTTCACACTGAAGCCTCCATTCACTGAGAGATGGGAGTGAAAGGCAACAGGATTATAAAAATATCCCTCATAAGCACCAGTAATGCACACCTCAGTAAGCCATTGCAGATGTTGCTCCATTTTTGTACATTCAGGCAATAAATTATTTTGACTCCTGCTGCTGCTGCTACTACAACTACTACAGCATTACACACAGAATCTACAAAGCATTGCACAATAAAATAAATACAAAAGCAAAAAAAACAAAACCTATTTTAGTTTCATAGCATAAATGAGAAATGCATCCTAACTCAGTATCAGCAGCAATGCTAAACTAGTAGTCCCTGGAAAATCTCTCTTGAATAGCAACCCAAATTCTAACTAGAGTGCTGGTAACATTCTCTCAAGTCAGACTCAAAGAAAAACTTTTGAGGGTTTGTAAAAACCTGCCTGAAACCAGATAACAGCTTTTGAAATTTCACCCTGTATCAGATCAAGTCTGAGCTGGAAAATAATTCCTGGCTTCCCTTCCCACATCTTTGGGAGCTCTCCCTGTTACCATAATCCCCATTCCCCAAAAAACACTCCCTCTTCCCTTACTTGGCAAGCAGAAGTGGCATGTGTTTTAACATGCAGAGAGGAATGAGTTTTCTCCTACTTCCTTCTGTCCTTCCCTCTTGTTGCCCCCCCCCCAGCAGAATAGTAATTGAAGTAGCTCTTTTAAGAACATCTCCCATGAATCCCTTTCAACTACTGCCACTCATCATGCTGTGGGACAAAGAATTCTCTTCCTGTGCACCGCCATTATGTTTCCTGCCAGCTGTCACTTAATAGGCAAGTAACGGAAATGGGGATGTACTGGATGGGCACTGAAACAATGGTTATTTGGGAACAGGTATGGCTGGTGGAACACGAGGCATTCCTAGCTCAGAAAAATGATCAGAGTTCTCTCCAATTTTGGACGAAGAATTCACTTGTTGCCAAATTAACCCAATGTGTCTGGAGACAGCTTGCCCATCTCTAGTTTTAATTATCCTGCAAGGTGTACAAGGTGTTGTACAGGTGTTGTGAAGTGGGTTTTGCTGGTTCCAGAAGGGTTTGTGTAACAACCAATAAGAACCTCCTCTGAGTCTGAAAGGGAAGGAAAATGGGTGGAAGGCTGCTCTGTTAACCTTAGAAGATTAAACTATGTGGAAAGATGGTCTTCAATTATGCAAGGCAGAATCTTTAAAACACTGAACATAATACTACACTGGAATTGGGTCCAGAAATAATTTGATAGCCAATGCAAATGAGCAAAAATAAGTGTAACATGTTCTTTGGAGGGTCTGATCTTTCAGGAGTATTATGGCACCATCAACGAAAGTTAAACTCCCAGGCTTATATATAACAATCCTAATAAAACTAGCTGTCCTTTTTTGTAGACTCAGGTGGCACCTGTCCCATCTTCGCATGTTTATTTTAAATCTGTGTCAGAGTTCCACACATAAGCACATGAATTTTAATTTGCCAAAGCAAATTGCATTCCAACATAATCATGATTTTGAAATGGATTAATATGTTGTACACACCAGCACATTCCACCCTATACAACCTACCCAGAGCATAGTCTTCATGGTTACATTCCAGAACACAGTGCGTGCCCTCAGTGAAGTGCTTTCATAGCACAGTCGCCAAGGCACTTGAGAAAGTCATTCTGTGGGTCTGTTTCCCCTGGAAATTTGTTTAAACACTATCTTACCCGCAGGGTATTTATGTAACTTTGTGGCTGTACGTTATTGGCTTTCAAAAATCTGTATATCCACATAATAGAGAATGTATTGAATTGTGGCTGTAAATTGTGCAGAACGAAAATAATGTATATATTGTATTTTGCTGCTGAAAAGATATGGTTGACAAATTAGAATTAAGTTAAGCCAAAACATTCTTTGGTTTAATCAGAATTGTACATCTACCAACTCATATTTCTAACTGCTTCTATCTTCCAGATAGAAACTCATCAATGCACAACAGAGAAAAACACCCTTCTATATGCTCCCTTTCCTATATTATTTTTCCAGCTCACCACACCAAGCCACCCATTCAACAGAACTTAGTGCAGGAATACATGTTTTAAGGCCCCAGCATTAAATGCTGACTCAACAGAGTTGCTTGCCTAGGGTCAGGACAATTCTCTGCAATTACAGTTTCTAATGACTGCAGCACCTAAATGCCCAAGCTTCTTTCTTGCTTTAGCACTTCAAACATGGAAGGATAGATGGCAGGAGATTCTTTGCATTGCACATATTCATCATCCTTGTCAGGGAAAAAGAAATTAGAGAAGACCTGCTGCTTGACTGATTTTTGGGAGGAGTAAAAATGGTTTGTGTCTGGTGAGATGGAGAAATTGTTCAGGAGTAGCTTAACCATGTGGAAATGTGACCTCTGTATTGCTGCCAAGGTCAGTGAGGCATACAAAGCTCTGCTGCATATATGAATTAGCTACAAATGTTAGAGAAATGGGATTTTACAGTAGTTATTTTCAACTATGGTTTATACAACTAGTTATAATCATGCAGTAAAATATACAAAGGGGCTTGCAGATATCATCAAAGTTAATGATACTTATTTATCCAGTACTAAAGGCTGATTTATATACTGTTGAGAAATGTAAATCTCAAGCAATATGGACATGGGGATTTTGCCCTCCTCCCCTTTCATTCTTAAAACAGACTGTGTGAAATGACAGATTTGAAGAATCACAGATATTTGCATCACTACAACAATCAACATCAGAGCAGGCTTCTAAAGCAGGAATTGTACTTTGGAAGACCCCATGGTGCATTATCAGTAGGAGACACTTCCAAGGCACAGCCATAGGGTGGATTGTGCCCCCATCCCTGCAGTGTAAGTTGAAACGCAGAAAGAGGCCTGGCTGACAGTGACATTTCTCCTAACTGCTGTGCACCAAAAGTTCTGTAATTTCACAGCAATATGGCCATTCTCATAAAATCATTGTAGCTTCCACTCCCCCTCTCCCAAACTTCAGGAGCACTCTTTTTAGGATGTTGGCCCTAACCACAGCTATTGGCTCATAGCAATTAATCAATTGCAACAGCACCTGACTAAATGTATGCCTGCATTTTAGACAATCCAGTAGGTCACGGTGGGTGTGTAAAAACTGTATGTACATTTAAAAAAGCATTACTGCCTTGGGTGAAATGGAAGCAAAAAAATGCAAGCTTCAAGGTTTGCTACAAAAGCAGCCAAACACTTTTTCAGTACCAATAACTCTTTTTCCTAACCTTATCTAAGAGATGTGTTTACTGGTGATAAGAGGACCAAAGTTGATGTCATAAACCCATGACATGTATATCCTTGTGAAATATTACATTGTATGTCAGAGAAAATTAATATACAGATTCAGATTTATTGTGGTTCTCTTTCCAACAAAATGACTCAAGCATCAAGAATTATATTTGACACACCTTGCATGGGAAAAATATCCTGTATATGAGAAATTCTCACACATTCTGACTGTGTTTAAACACCACATGTGAAATATAAGGAAAACCAGGAAGGATTTTCATATTTTGTAATCCACATATGCTCAGCCATATGTGTGTGTTTTCTAGCATGAGCTCAGCTTGACCATATTTAAGAAGAAGTGGTAAAATTCTTTTTTAAAGTGATATGTGGGTCATAATAATTAAATACAATCTTCTTAAATAAATTGCGCAGCCCTAATCATTTGATATATATGAAACATACTGCACATACTGCAAAAGTACAGAACGGATAATACTCATAATACATCTATCCATTCCATCATTTTGAATTTTATCTTTAGCACAATTATTAAAGTATTTATTGTTACCATGATTAGTAAAGATTTCTGTAAAATCACAAAGTCATAAAGTTGTTTCCCAATATTTGTAAATATTTTTCAGTGACGTATTAGTAAATGTTTACAGAACTATGCAAATACCAGAAAGAAACAAAAACAAAATAAAATAAGGTAACTTCTTCAAAGACACACACAAACTTAGAGCAAATAAGAGAACAGGCACAGGCCATAAACCAATCCTGTTTTACTTCAAATTAGCAGCTATTATACTATTGTATAATGTGAGACAAGTTTCATCATCCAAATTGTAGTCAACCTTAGAAATGATATATGATTGCTGCACTGTAAAAAGTTGTAGTGAGCTGGCCAAGAGTAGAGTTGTGTACCCTATCTCTGAGCTTTTCATGCACACACAAAAAAGGGAGAGTATGAAAAGTTCCCAAACACATTTGTGGAGGAAAAATTAATGCACTTTTCAAGCATTTCATATGAACACTTGAAAAGTCCCATTTAGCAGCCACCACATTCCTCCTTCCCCTGCTTCTTGCTAGTCCCCACGAATAGGAGCCAACTCCTAGGGGCCATGGGGGCTTTGGTCCCCGCAACAATTTTTTTGAGGAGGCCGGCACCTACAAAGTTGATGGGCATTGCCATTCAAAAGGTGTGTGTTCACCGTGTTATGTGATTAGTTATGCAGGGTGGGGCTTACCTGAGCCCCCGCAATATTTAATTCAAGTTGACACCCCAGTCCCCACCCTTCCCAGACAGAAATGCCTTATCTTGAATACAATTTGGGATAAGAAATGGTGAAGAGCACAGCATTGTTTCCTCTCAGGATCCATGACAGGGAATAAGATACAATACAAGAGTGACTAGTGGGGTGCCACAGGGTTCTGTCTTGGGCCCGGTCTTATTCAACATCTTTATCAACGACTTGGATGATGGACTCAAGGGCATCCTGATCAAATTTGCAGATGACACCAAACTGGGAGGGGTGGCTAACATCCCAGAGGACAGGATCACACTTCAAAACAACCTTGACAGATTGGAGAACTGGGCCAAAACAAACAAGATGAATTTTAACAGGGAGAAATGTAAAGTATTGCACTTGGGCAAAAAAAATGAGAGGCACAAATACAAGATGGGTGACACCTGGCTTGAGAGCAGTACATGTGAAAAGGATCTAGGAGTCTTGGTTGACCACAAACTTGACATGAGCCAACAGTGTGACGCGGCAGCTAAAAAAGCCAATGCAATTCTGGGCTGCATCAATAGGAGTATAGCATCTAGATCAAGGGAAGTAATAGTGCCACTGTATTCTGCTCTGGTCAGACCTCACCTGGAGTACTGTGTCCAGTTCTGGGCACCACAGTTCAAGAAGGACACTAACAAACTGGAACGTGTCCAGAGGAGGGCAACCAAAATGGTCAAAGGCCTGGAAACAATGCCTTATGAGGAACGGCTAAGGGAGCTGGGCATGTTTAGCCTGGAGAAGAGGAGGTTAAGGGGTGATATGATAGCCATGTTCAAATATATAAAAGGATGTCACATAGAGGAGGGAGAAAGGTTGTTTTCTGCTGCTCCAGAGAAGCGGACACAGAGCAATGGATCCAAACTACAAGAAAGAAGATTCCACCTAAACATTAGGAAGAACTTCCTGACAGTAAGAGCTGTTAGACAGTGGAATTTGCTGCCAAGGAGTGTGGTGGAGTCTCCTCCTTTGGAGGTCTTTAAGCAGAGGCTTGACAACCATATGTCAGGAGTGCTCTGATGGTGTTTCCTGCTTGGCAGGGGGTTGGACTTGATGGCCCTTGTGGTCTCTTCCAACTCTATAATTCTATGATTCTATAAGTAAGAAAAGGCCAAGAAGAGTCGCCATTGGCCTTTTGTGTCAGCTGGAAACCTTTGTTTCCCGTACTATCCCTTTGCCCAAGATAATGAGTGTGGGCACACACATATGAAAATGTGAACTAGCATTTTATATCGTGGAGCACCCTGAGATCTGTGGATGAAGGACAGTATACAATATTATTATGATTATGATTATGCTAAATGCTATCCATTATCCTTTCACAAAGCAAGCCCTTTTTTATTGGAGAAGGTGTGGTACATTCGCAGCAGGGCCGGCCCAAGACATTTTGCCACCTGAGACAAAAAAAAACCAACAACCTTGCTGTCACACCTTCTCCTTCTCCATGGGCGTGCATGGCACCATGCTCCCACTTCCTTCATTTCCACTGAGAGGCCACCATACACCCCTCTTCCTGCAGGCAAGCCACACAGCTACCATCCCCCCACAGCAGGAGCATGGCTGAAGCGGAGGTGGAGGTGACTGCAGCAGCTGCAGGGCATGGAGGAGGAGTGACCTGGGAGTGTGGCAGGCCCATGACATGGCAGTGAATGACATGCTCCTTGGGCCCAGATCTGCCGCCTGAGGTAACCACTTCATCAGCCCCTAGTTCGCAGAGGGAATAAGACAGCGGTAGAAGAAGAGTGCCAACTCCAATTTGACTCAGATCCAGCTTGAAAAGGGCTGGACCTCATTTCAATTTGGACTGCGCTTTACAAGTGGGGGAAGTTTGCATTTCAAATTTCCCCGTTCAATACTTGTCCCATTTCTACAAGCGATTAGAAATATATTGAGAATAGCAAGGGATCAAGCTCACTAATGCATGGAGTGGTACTATCATTAAGAATAAGCCCATCTCCTGGCATGCCAGTAACTGAAGCTCAAATTACAGGAGGGTTCCCTATGTTTGACAGCTTTTACTACCTCTGTATCAGTGAGGAGGAAACAGCCACTAGTAAGAATCAGTCTTATATCTACAATCCTGTAGATGGCTTAGCCATTAGGCTTCAAAATGTCTTTGTCACAGAATGATGACTGTTAAAATTAAGAAATACTTCAGAAGCATGACAATCCATGAACAGTCTTGCTTTGGAGTCTCACAAGGACCATCATGGGAAATCAGTAACCCTGACTTATTGAGAAAAATGAGAGCATAAGAAAAGCCTGGTTATGTGCAGTACACCATGCATACTCTTATTGCTCAGGCATCCAGGAAAGAAAACAACTTCCTCACTCTTGGAGAGCAAATAGAGCAGGATAATATGCAAGTTAGCTTCTGCAGGCCTACATGAGAGTCAATTCCCATGACCACTTCTGATGTGCTAAAATCACCATAAGGTGATGTTTACCCAGTATTTTCACATCACAGGTTTCAAGTGATAGCTCTCTCATGTTATAAAATTAAAGGTTACCATATCTTACAGGTTAATTATGAGTCTCAGAATTTATTTAACCTGTAATTTAATGAAGTTCCAGCTCAGAATTTATCACAGGGGGGAAACAGGGAAAAGGCACCTTGTGTAACTGTATGTTTTCCTGAGTCAGGTATTTGGGGAAGGGGAGCATTTAGATCAGAAAAACAGGGAGAAAGGGTTAAATATCCTCTCCCATTTGCTGCTGTCCCAATCCAATTAGGGAACACCTGCAGGTGAAAGTGAAAGTGAAATATCAGGAGATTATATTATAAACGCCTGCGCAACATGTTGTTTGACCCTCAGCAATTTGGAGCTAATTGTTTACAAATTTATATCTGCTATTGTATACTTAATATTTACATTAAAAAGAGTAGGAGAGAACTCATATTAGAAAAATGTATATTCTGGCATAAATCCCTCTTCTGCATATTCAGAAGGCAGTTTCAACTGGTGGAAAGAAAAGTAAGAGCCTCCCAACCTTCTTCATCAGAAGCATGTGGACATATTTATGTATGCAGTAGTCACAGTCCTTCACTTGCTACATTGCTTTTAGTTCAGGAGAAGATATGCTTGTGGCAACAATCTGTCTACAGATGTGAAAGTCAAGGTGGCATCTATATACAGGCTAGTCAAAACAGTATATGCTGTACACTGTAGGACAAATAGTTAAATGCTTGAGTCTAATGAGATTCCCCATTTTGTGCATTTTTTGACCCATTTTGTACAATAAATACATTTGACAAGATATGAGAATTCCTTCCAGTGAAAAGATAGCTGATATTGTGTCCATATTTTAATAAAGTACATGATCTTAAAACAAAGGTTTCATGCATTTATCCTTATGGTATATGTGACTGGAATATTCCATATGTGTAGAAGCATGTGGCCAAATAATTAGGTGGTTAATTCAAACTAATACGTAAAATTCAGGTGGTCCTCTGTTATCTGTCTCTCCTTGTCTCTTTAAAGTTGTGGAAATGTACTGCAGCAGTTTAAAATAAAAGCCACAAAGGGTGTAATTCTCATGTCAGAAACTCTAGTTGAGTGGCTAGGAAAAAAATCATTTGCACTTGCTCAAATAACAACTTGGGGGATTCATAAAAGTGTGCATCAAATGAAGGCCTCGGCTTACATCCTAACTAAGCTTCCACTGGCAATAGCACTGCATTACATTTTCCCAATTTTGCCTTTCCTTGATAGTCATTTTCTCCCTCAAATATCTGTTCTGGGACCTTCTGAAGCATCTTGAGAGATGGCAGAAGGGGCTGCAGGTGGAACGGGAGACTGGCAAAAATTTAAAAAGTTGCTGTCTGACTTTCATACTCCAGCAGGAGTCTCTGTGAAGGGGAAAAAACCCTTGGTTTGTGGAAAGCTAGCCCAAATGCCAAGATCTTTAATTTTTCTCCAGCTCAGATCAAAAAGTAAAACATTTTTACAGGCTCTCAGATCTCTCTCAACCTGTTCTTTGTTTGTTTGTTTACAATTTTTAACATACCCATGAAAGAGCTTATTAAAATGAATGCAAATGATATTATCAATACATGGAACATGCAGCTGTGTGATGGTGGCAGGCTCTGACCACCTCATTTGGACTGTACCTGCAACAGAGAAGTGCATAGCCTATGTCCACATGGTCTGCATCCTTCAAAAATGCTGGATATATATCTTTGAGAGAAGGCCTTCTCACATACATACAGACTGGCTGCCTTCTCATATAATGCTAAACCAAACCAAGGCTTAGTGTGAACATGCTGGGTTCCAGGAAGGAAGTTTCAGCTGCTTTGCTCCTTCCCAGTCATTTTAGCTCAGCACAGCTTGGCAGCTAAATAAATGTTTGGCTTAGCATGTTGAGGAGAAAGCTTAACTAAAATCTTGGGTTTATATGACATGCTAAGCCAAGCCTTAGAGCTGGACCATAAAGAAGGCTGATCGCCAAAGAACTGATGCTTTTGAATTATGGTGTTGGAGGAGACTCTTGAGAGTCCCATGACTGCAAGAAGATCAAACCTCTCCATTCTTAAGGAAATCAGCCCTGAGTGCTCACTGGAAGGACAGATCGTGAAGCTGAGGCTCCAATACTTTGGCCACCTCATGAGAAGAGAAGACTCCCTGGAAAAGATCCTGATGTTGGAAAAGATGGAGGGCACAAGGAGAAGGGGACGACAGAGGACGAGATGATTGGACAGTGTTCTCGAAGCTACCAGCATGAGTTTGACCAAACTGTGGGAGGCAGTGGAAGACAGGAGTGCCTGGCGTGCTCTGGTCCATGTCGGACACGAATGGTCCAGAGTCGGACACGAATAAACGACTAAACAACAACAACAACAAGCCAAGCCTTGGCACAAAGAGGATACCAACAATAGGGCATTTTCAGCTGATCTTATATGAAAAAAGCTGAACTTAGAGAAAGATAGAAATTCAAGTTACGTATGATGCAAGTCATTTTAGCTGCACACCGTGTTCTATCATCAACCAGAGGCAAAGATACAAACTCTCTGACTTCTGAAGTGTGTGCCAAAACCCAAGATCATTTTGCGAGGCAAGCTGCAGTTCTACAGTTCTGTCAGTCATGTGACAGAACTAAAGAATCAATCAGATACCTGCTATTGGACTAATGAGTAGTTGCTCGAGAAACAGTATCAAAAGGCCACAAACTTTTAGTTCTCATTTCTTTGGCACAATATGGAAGTGAGGAAAAATGATTGTGATGTTCTTTGTTGTGGTGAATTTAAAAATCGCCCACTGAAGATCTCTGACACTACACATTGTGGCACTTCAAGTTAATTGCACCCACTTCGTTGCTAAAATAACATGACGGCTAACCTAGCCACATTTGGATGCATTTTCTTATTTGTACTCATTAGCATAGCAGAAAAATCCTCATTCAGAGCAGTCAGGAAGTATTTATGCATTTCAGAGCAGTCCAATAAATAGAAAAGCCTGAAAGAGGTTGCATCCTGCCTTTCCTAAGAAAATGCAAAGGTAGCAATATAAACAGAAAACCACATTAAAATATTATCTAAGCTCTCATTCTAATGAAAAATGTCAACTTCTCCTTTCACATGAATCTGAAAAAGGGGCAAAAAAGCGGGGGGAAGACTCTGGCTCCTATTCAAAGACAGCCTAATTGAAGCATCTATGCTGTCAGCAATATTAATGTAATTTTAAAGAGTGGAAAATATTGTTAAATATGCCAGAATGGTGTAAAATGGATAGTAATGTGGGACACAATAATGCAAATTGAAAGATATATTACAGCACATTCAGTAGGCTCTTTGTCAGGTGGTGGCTGGGAGGCAGGAAGGAGGTTCAGTAACTGCATTGTGAGACAAATTGCTCAGGCAGAGGAACCAGGCCAGAATCCGGCCACACAGGACTTTATTTTCTCAAATCGCCAGATTCCAATGGGCAGAGGGCTGCACTACAACTGCTGACTATCTTCAAGATGGCACAGCATGACAGATCACAGACATCAGACTGACAGCTAATAGTTTGTTCTGCCTACACAATGCCCAGAATGAGGCACCTGAACTCTGCTGCTGATTCTGCTACTAAGAAACCACTTTGCAATTAGTCACATTTCAGATAAACACAAAAGTGATTGTCTATTTGGGGACTGCTCAGTATTTGAAAAAAGGAATCAGAATCAGAAAACAGTACATATGTTCAAATTTTATTTTGTACATGTTAAAACAGTACTCCTTCCCTTTCCAGCTTTCCTTAGAAAATCACAATTAAGGGAGCAAAATATTCTGCTCTATAGTTTGCCGATCGTGTCTTCATTTTTATTTTATGACAGAAAGAATTTTCTAATTGTAAATATACTAAATATACTAACACCAAGTTCCCAAGACTGTGGGTGATAGTCAGCTAAGGTTTACTGAAAATGGATCCACTGAAATTAATGAACATGACTAAGTTAAGTCCATTAATTTCAGTACGGCTACTCAAGTTACAGGCTATTGAAAGTAAAACATCGTTAAACACCATCTTATGTTTTACACAGACATTCAGAAGTTGTTTTTAAAATACAGTATATTTTTCTTCATATGATGTCTGCCTGTGTACTCAAGGCCCAGTAAAATTAAACAGCTTGCCTGGGATCCAAAGATTCTATTGCCTTATTAGACCATGTATAGCAAGGATGGAGAGCCTGGGCTCCAACTCCCATCAGTTCAAGCCAGCATGGCTAACAGTCAGGGATGATGGAAGCTTTAGTACAGCAACATCTGGAGCATTACAAGTTAGATAGTAGCTATTGCATTTTCCTCATCTGAAATCCAAATCTCACAAAAATTATGTTCTGTAAGGGCCAAATTAGCCACAATGCAGGACATCTGTGAATAGGATCTCCCAGCAGCAAGAGTTCCCAATATAAATTACAAATTGTAGTCATTCCAATAAGCTAGGGTTGCCATATTTCAAACAGTGAAAATCCGGAAAGAAAAGTTGTTGAGCTTGTTTTGCTTTTTGCTTTTTTTTTTTTTGCCCAGAGTTGTTCACAAAAACAAACAACACTGCCGGATTTTCCTGGACATTTATATGAATTTACACCTAGACACTGCTTCCAACTGCAGTGTTCTGGATACGTCAGGAAATATGCCAACCCTACCATAAACTGCCCTAAGCAAAATTAGCAGCTTTGGCTGCTGGTTTCCACCCTGGAGAAAGCATTTGGAAAGAGTTAAACCCCTGCTTCCTGGAGCTACAGTTGTCATCTGGGAGTCCATAGCTGTTTTGCTTTTTAAAAATATATATCACAAGGCACCCTATTTACAAAATGTTCATGCCATATCTAGTTTGCCCCTAAGATAGTTATCATCCCAAAGTGGTTTGTTTTTTTATGGGACAACCATAGGCGCATGTTTGTGAAAACTGAACCTACTGTGTTAGATAAAGTCACATATATCTAACAATAAATATGTATAATTAAATATGAGCTTTCTCACTTGGACTCTCACTTATTTCTTTTAACTTTAACAAATTATTGCTTCTCAGCTATGAAGATATCATTAAGCATATGCCAAGTAATCAGCCTGCAACTGTAATGGTTTCAAGAACGAAAAGAATTTTCTAATCTTATTCAGTGATGTTTTTTCCCAAGACAGCAACAGATTTTGTAAAATGAGGGTTATATCTTCTCATTATAGAATCTAATCTCCCAAAAGACATTCAGCAGCTGCAAAACCTTTACATCTTTTAGTTGTAAATTGTTTATATTATTTATCCTTCTTTAACTAAAAAAGAAAGGGCCATCAGATTTTTTAACAAGATGAGAATATAATGACTTGGGCTTTCAACTTCAGCAAACCCACACTTTAACAAGGTCTATGTTGTTATGATGACTGGAAAACATATCACAGCCATTTATTTCTAGTATTAATCTCTTTTCATCCTAAATGTCAATTATGTAGAATTATTCTCACTCTCATGGCCTTTTTTTAAGACACTATATAGAGCGATCAGTTTGTATAAGGTGAATGAAAATCCGATGTTCAAGATGGCAAGGGTTGATTGAAGATTTTATTTTTTCTCAATAAGAAACAGATGTGTGAACATGCCTTGGCTTCTGCCACCTATCCCTTCACATTTTAAAGTTGCAATCCCATTGAACACAGTGGGATTTACCTCTGAGTAACTATGCACAGAATTGAGTTGTAAACCTCATGAATCTCCCAGCTTCTTTTTTATACATTACATACATATCTGCTTTTAAATAATCATTTTTGTTCTCCTGATATTAGTTCACATAATGGAGATTTATGTAGGAAAATCATATCAGATTAAAATAATTTCTGTCAAGGGACATTTTTTGTTGCATGGTAAGTTGCAAAAAGGACATTTGCCCTTTTCAGACAAATTCCAAACACTTTGCCTTGCCAATAATGCCAGTCAAATGTACATTTCATGTGATCAAGTCTGCACTAGTCACAAAGGACACAGCACATATATGCATATTATGTACACATACCCTCATATGGAAGCCGTAAGGAATACTGTAATAATGCATATGCTGGCATGAACTTTACAGAGTTTTTACAGAGAGAAACTACACTACACGGTCTCCAGCATTCCTGGAAGTTCTTGCACAGCAGCACCAAGAGCCCTCTGTCCTCACATTTCCTCACCTCAGTAAGTTAGAGAAAATAAGATGGCAGGTGGGCTTTCAGGAGGGTGAAGACTGCAAGGAAGCCTCAAAACCATTACATTCCTTGTGGCATTACCAGGAGCAACATGTTTCCCATAAACATAACATAAAAACAAAAACAACACATGGAGTACATATTATTAGAATGTCAATTACAAAAAGTAACAACAAAGTACATTAATAATAATAATAATAATAATAATAATAATAATAATAATAATAATTTTTTATTTATACCCCGCCCTCCCCAGCCAAGGCCGGGCTCAGAGCGGCTTACAAGCAATAATAAAAACAAGATGAATGATTACAACTTAAAAACAAAAATAAAATACAACATTAAAATAATGGAACATTAAAATATTAAAATGTAGCCTCATCGCAGGAGGAGAAGGAAAAGAAAAAAGAAAGAGAGGGAGGGAATCAAATTGGCTCCAAGCCAAAGGCCAGGGGGAACAACTCTGTCTTACAGGCCCTGCGGAAAGAAATCAGATCCTGCAGGGCCCTGGTCTCATGAGGCAGAGCATTCCACCAGGCCGGAGCCAGAGTTGAAAAGGCCCTGGCTCTGGTTGAGGCCAATCTAACTTCCTTAGGGCCTGGGACCAATAGAGTGTTGTTATTTATGGACCTTGAGGCTCTCCGTGGGGCATACCAGGAGAGGCGGTCCCGTAGGTACGAGGGTCCTAGGCCGTGAAGGGCTTTAAAGGTCAAAAGCAGCACCTTAAATCTGACCCTGTACTCCACCGGGAGCCAGTGCAGCTTGAAAAGCACTGGGTGAATATGCTCCCATGGCAGAGACCCTGTAAGGAGCCTCGCTGCAACATTCTGTACCCACTGGAGTTTCTGGGACAGCTTCAAGGGCAGCCCCGCGTAGAGCGAATTACAGTAGTCAAGCCTGGAGATGACCGTCGCATGGATCACTGTGGCCAGGTCGGGGCGGGAAAGGTAAGGGACCAACTGCTTGATGCGGCGAAGGTGGAAAAATGTCGCCTTAATAATAGGCCCGCTGATTAGTCCTCTTCATAGAGATGCATATATTATAGGGGATTGAAATAACTGTGCTGACTTATTGATATGATCAATAAACAAAGAACACGTGCCTAAAAATCTCTCTCTCTTTGCCTGCCCATTAATAAGTCTTCTGTGTTGCACCAAGCGTTCAGAAAGTGCTGTTTCCCATACACATGCATACCAGGAAGGCAAAGTAAGAATTTTCCTGTTTTCCACATGACAGCTATCTCCAGCCTGGCAGCAGCTAAGAGAAAAGAGACTAAAGTATGAGATGGAACCCCAGGGTTCAAAGCAGTAATTTAACAGCAGCCACAGAAGCATTAATTTAGGATCCAAAATCAAATTATGACTGATTATAATATAAAATTGAGAGAAAACATTTTGACAAAATGAATGTATAAGGACACAGTCCCATCCCATATAAATCAGAGACCCTAAAGTGTTGCACCACCTCTAGCAACTCTGGGAAAGCTTACAGTTAAGTTGTGCTCCAATGCTGCTTTAAGATAATTTATAAGTGTTAATGTGCTTGTTTTAAAGAAATCGTATTATTGTGATTCACCCTGAAATCAATTTTTCACGAAGGGTGATATATAACTATTTTTTAAAAGATTAGATGTTATTCAAATTAATCCCATTTATACAGGCACAAGAGAGGGAATCCACCCATCACTAAAAATAATGTCTTCTCTCTTTTTGTCTTGCTGTGACTGCTGTGATTTACAATAAATAAATAAATTTTAAAAGACCACCGATGATGATGATGATGATGAAGAAGAAGAGTTTGGACTTGATATCCCACCTTTCACTCCCTTTAAGGAGTCTCAAAGCGGCTAACAATCTCCTTTCCCTTCCTCCATTACAACAAACACTCTGTGAGGTGAGTGGGGCTGAGAGACTTCAGAGAAGTGTGACTGGCCCAAGGTCACCCAGCAGCTGCATGTGGAGGAGCAGGGAATCGAACCCGGTTCACCAGATTACGAGTCCACCGCTCTTAACCACTACACCACACTGGCTCTCAGTGTGTGCAATGTGCGTGGAATGAGGACACATGGAGAGGTTATATGGTGGCTGTCTCAGAAAAGCCTTGGCAATCCCACCACCACCCAGCCAACAATGAAAACTGCAAAATTTGGCACATCCTGAGCTAGTATTGTAAACTGTCTTTTATGAGTGAAACTAGCTGAGTATTGGGGAGCAGGGAATTATGGCATCTGCTATGTTTCAGCTGTTTTAGACTAATTTTAATATAAGTTTAAGCAGATATTTTATATTTGCTATTGATTTATTGCTACTTTAGAATGAACAGCCTACAAATTGAAACATTCTCAAAGCAATCATTTTCCAAGATGAAAGTTTCCATGAAACATACCGTTCTTTCATTATTTTATGCACTGCATGAAGAATCCTTTGAAATCATAGCAATAATTAGTGATTCAAGCAGCTAGAGTTAGGAGTAGGTGGGAAAGATCACACTTTTTGAAAGTAAAATGAGAATATTCAGAGCTGTAACAATTTAGCATTTCTCAAGCTAGACTATGTCAATGTCACAGACAGACTAATTTGAAATCCAACTAAAATACCCAAGACTAGGTGTTAACTCTTTACCATCTTTAAACATCAGCATAAGGCATGCCCTGAATTAAGGTTTTGGGAAATGTACTTATTTAAACAATTTCAAAGATATATAACATATACTGAGAGCATCACAGCAGCGCAATTAAGTTCTCTCTCTCTCTCTCTCTCTAGCGTCTTGATCCAGGCTGTTTGCATTCGCCATACGTGACTCCATTTGAATACACACAAAAACAGCTATTATGGAAAGCCTGCACTATTATGTTAAAGAATCTTTTACATATTGGCTTGGATCGTAATTTTCCTTCAATGAAAAGAACAGAGTTCATGGAATACTTTCCCCCTTCTCCTGTAGCTCCCTGAAAATCTGTTCCTGGGAATGTTAGGAAACAATGGGGACTGCAGAGAGGGGAGTGAGTTGGCAGAAAGCAGTGGTATATGTGAGAAGTATGTGGCACTTCTGATTTCTTAATCATGCTTAACATATCAAACTGTGGGTCAGAAATTGGGAACCTATTACCAGTCTGCAGTCTTTTCCTATAAGAGTATTTGTGAATAATGACAGCTGCCACATGTGATATTCCATAAACTGGCTATCATTATTTGTGACTTGCTCCATATACATATGCATTCAGGCGATTTTCTCCATGCCACTTCCCACATGACTTTTGTGTGGTAAGGTGAATAAAGTTGTCTGATGCATGCAGTGAGTACCTGCAGACAGATTATCATGTTCTGACAGGATGCCACCATATGAAGTAGCTTGAAGCTACAGTGCTATATGAACTGGAATTGAGCTCTTAGAAAAGCTTAGAGCACAACTGCCTAGAACAGTTTGCTTCGTTTAAAAAGGTTTAAAGTTGAAACATAACAATTAGTATGCTCTTAAAAGCCACTGAAACAAATATTGATTCCACCTCCACCGCTACAAAAATACAAACTTTAAGTAGAAGTTTTTAGCTGAGATGCCATACCGTCACCTGTTTCTGAATAATAATCACCTCTTTTTAACACCTCATTAATTAGTTAAGTCAATCTAAAATATAAGATTTGTAGATGTAGACTTTAAACAGCAATCAGGATACATTTTTTAAAAAAGTAAGGACAAAAAAATTCTCTCCTCCCTTCTCCCCCAGATTCTTGTGACCTTAGCACAAAAGTATTTGTAATTTGTATATAACATATATATCTTTTCATATTGTTGGTGGACAGCCTTACTAGCTATAAAAGTTGTCATGGGAATATCTAACCAAGGAAAACCTTTGGATCTTGTTTCAGACCTCTCACCATGGCACTGTTTCTGTGAACTTATACAGTTCTGAAAATGGACTCTACAAGTGACAGCAGAGTAATTTACTGTATTTCAGGGGAAGGTAGCCCTTCAAAGTAGCTAGTTTCACACTCCTTGTTCTCTTTTTACACATTTAATCTTAAGCCCCTTTACAACTTTTATAAAAGTGCAGATATTTTTTTTAAAAATCCACGGTTGAAATATGCTATGTACATATCCAAACTTTGTTTACACAATTAGAAGACACTCAAATGTATATCCCGGTAAATGACAAGGTTCCAGCAGCAAATTAACAAGAACAATTTTCCCATCTCAGGAGCTGTCAAGATGGGACCCGTTGGCCAATTTATCTTACTCTAGCACATCTCTGGTGCTTGTCAATCAATATGTGAAACATTTGGTGCTGATTGCCATTTTTCTATCCACTTCCTTTTGCCTCTCGTACCAGGCAATTTACTGCAAGTCAATCAAGGTTGAAGCAGACCTTGTTTAAATAAAACACTGTTGAGCTCTTTTCACACCAACAATTTCAAAGACAGAATGAGCTGTATCTTTTTACATTTACATTTATACTGCTTTTTCATTTTCTCCCAAAATGCCACGGTCAAACTATAAGCCATAACGATACCCACACAAAGGCTCAAGCAATAAAAAACAACAACAACAGTCAGTCATTAAAGGTGGATGGAGCACTAGTGTGCACATTTTCACTGTCAAAAATGCAATCAGTCAACAGAGGGGAAGTGCCTAAAAGAGCAGGTTGCGTTTACCTCTATCTTTAACTTCAACTCATTCTGGGACAGAATAAGACAGATGTCATGTCCCATGCTGTCTGACCCAACTAACTCAGGGATCTTATTTCAAGGAGATTTTCCAGAACTAATTCAGTAGGTTCAGTAATATAGTGTACATATTATGCAAGTTTACCAAAATCAATTTCAATTTGATGCCATTTTGTAATTTTTAATAGGCTTCTAAAACTCTTTGGAATAAGTGCTAGTATTGGCTTGCAACCAAAATTTCATCAAGTTTGGTTAAAGACTGCAGCCTCAAGAGCCAATGCTATGTTTGTTACAAGTTGAAATCAGTCATATTGGTTGCCTGATGCTCAAAAGTTAAGGTAAAGTTTTGGATTCAGCGGGTCCCAAAAAGTATTTACTGGCTTTGGGTCTGTTTCTGAGCTCAATTCAAAGTGTTGGGTTTGATATTCAGAACCCTTCACAGCTAGGGCTCAGATTCTGATGGATTGCCTCTCCCCCACAACTATATACCTGGATGCTGATATCATAATCTGGAGCTCTGCTATGAGCGAAAGTGACTTTTCAGAAGTCATTCCCCTCCCACCTGATTATGGAATACCCTTCCCAGGGAGACCTGGTGTTCCTCTTTCTTTTTAGCATCAGGCAAACACTGTTTATTTTCTCACTATTTAGAATTATGTTGTGGTTTTAACAGTGTTCAGATTTGTGGGGTTTTTTATGTCTGTGCTCTCTGTTTTAATTAATTTGGCTACATTTTTTTTTATCTGCTCTCTGTTTTAAAGTGACCATTTATATTTTTATTGTGTTTTTATTTGTTGCTTTTTCTGTGTTTTATTATAATGTGATTATTTTTATGTTGTAGGCTACTACTCAGATCTCTTCTACTAGGGCAGCATATAAATAATGCCGAAAGAGGAACATCTTTGCCAAATAGCAAAAAGACAGAAGAGAGAGGCCCAAATGAGTCTTTCAAGGTAGAGAGTTCCATGCAGCCACCAAATAGGCCAGCTCCTATGTCCCAGACAGTTGCACTTGTGGTCATAATGAAGCACGGAGGAAAACTTGCCCATAGATCTGAAATAACTGCAGGTTGGTATAAAAACAAGTTGTCCCTCAGGGTGATAGCTTCCAGCCATGGTACGGCTGGAAAGATAGACATCTCTGCTTCATCCAAAATGATGGCTTGGAGGGTTGCATACTGTATGAAGGGGAAAATGCTTCTGGGCCTGTGCAAATCTCCTTCCATTCATGGGCATAGCCAGGATTTTTGTTGAGGGAGCAGAACCTCAGTTTGCTATGTATTTTGATTGACGGGGGGGGGGGCAGCCGCCCCTCCATGCCCCTCCCCCCTGGTTACGCCCGTGCTTCCATGCACATTTAAATAACACAATCAACCCCTTTGGGACTCCAGGTCATGAATATCAGACTATAGTATTTAAAAAAAAAAATAATGTTGTGGATATTAAGATGGGGGAAATGAACTGAAATAATTTTTTATTTTAGTAGCTTCATTTACTCTGTTTGATTCAGTTTTCACTAACAGACCTACTAATGTTTTCACCCCATTATTTAAGCTATATCCTTTTTAACATTGTGTTTTGAAGTCAACAGAAAACAAGTTTAAAAGTGCCTACCTACATATCTGTCTTTATCTCTCTCCTGAATTAAGAGAGAACAATGCTTCAGATAACAAGGAAGCCCTCACAGACGCTAGATAATTAATAAGAATAAGAAAATATTATTTTAAAATCAAACAGTTTATGTTATTAAAACTAAGGAAGAGACATGGGGTTTCAAAGAAAAAATAAATATTATTTTTTAATATATCCTGAAGCTCAAAATAGCCATTGTTTGCATTGTTGAAAAATATGTCCGGGAACATTCTTTGTGACTGTTTACTGCTAACCTTGAGGAAATGACTGTAAGTTAAGAGAAGGCAGGCTGCAGAAGGAACGCCGAGAACTGCTTCTCCCAGGGGCTCTTCTCTGGGATGGGTGCTTTATTTCTATAGTCACTGGGTATGGGTTTCCTTAAAACCGTATTTTCACTTGTAGTGTGTTCTGGCTAGGTTTTGGAGAAATTGTGTTGTATGTTTGCTCTAGTTTTTATGTAGTGCAATACTTTGCTTGAACTCTTCTAAGTAAAATAGTTCTTAAGGAAACTTAATTGATGTCTTTATTTCATAAAATGTATAGACTTGACTGTAAAAAAACCAACTTAAAAATGGTTTACAAAAAGAACAATGAAATGACCAGTAAACAAAGTTAAACAACTTAAAACCTTCAAATTAAAGTCAATGATAAGCTAGAAACAACAACAACACAACAGATTAAAACAAATATCAACATTCTACATGCCTGGATAGGTTTGCCTAAAGAAAAATGTTTTTAGCAGGTGCCAAAAAAAGAGTGCTTTGAAGGCACCTGCCAGATATCAATAGGCAGGGCATTTCAAAGTTTGGGTGCTGCTGCACTAAAAGATAAATTTATTAGAAATGCGGAATGAGCATTATGTGGCTCCCGTAACAGTGTCAGTTCAACCAATTGAAACACTCAAGCGGGCACACATGGGGTAAGGCAATCTCATAGGTAAACTGGTCCCAAGCTGTTAAGAGCTATATATAGTAATAGTAACACCTTGAACTTGGCCAGGTAGCAAAATGATAACCTGTGCAGATCTCTGTGCAGAGGTGTTATATGCTGACAGGTTATCACTCTCACCAGCAATCGTGCTGTAGCATTCTTCACTAGCTGCAGCTTCTGGGTGAAAGACAATGGAAGCCCCACAGAGTGCATTGCAAAAATGCATTATTGAAATAACTGATGCATGAACTACTGTGGCTAAGCTTTCCCAGTCTAGGTATGGTTGTAGCTGTTGCATCAGTTGCAGCTGCTACAAGGTGCTTCCAACCACTGAGGCTACCTAGGCCTCCATTGACAAAGCTAGATCCAGAGGCAATCCCAGACTGTGAGCCTTGTCTCTTGTGTTCTTTTTAAATTTAAAAAATTCTGTGCAATATTTGTCAGACCTACAAATACAGCTTCACAGGAGATTTCACACTCCCTAGTTAACTGAGCAACTTAGGGTTAGCCTAAATAGCAGGGATGTGAAGATTACTCCATAAGAGGCAGATAGCAACATTAACTCCACATTGTGTTGAAACCTTGTGCTGTTGTTAGTCTGTCGAAATAAAGAGCTGTCATGGAGCTAAAGAGATGATGCATGAAATGAATGTAGTTTATCATCTCCTAGAAATATGATGAATTTTTAATTAAGCATATGCAGCTATGAGACAAGAGATAGCCAAAGGAGTAAACAGTGTTTAATACTTGAAAGAAAGAAACACTGGCATGTAAAAATTCTAAATCTGTCACTAGATCTCAGCATTATTTTAACATCTGATAAAGGTTACTGAACTTCTGTATTTGTAAGCCCAACTGACCATGATTGGGCTGCATACAGGTCATACATTTCAAGCATGATTCAGGCACTACAATTTGTTAAGCTCCCTTAACAAACTACAGTTCCCAGGATTCTTTAGCAGACATCATGTGCTTTATATGTATGGTGTGTCTGATAATGATAATGATAATGATAATAATAATAATGCCCCATCCATCTGGCTGGGTTTCTCCAGCCACTCTGGGCGGCTCCCAGCAGAATATTAAAAACACAATAAAACATCAAACATTAAAAGCTTCCCTGATATAATATTCATAATAAACTAATGTGTGTACATATATCAGATGAGATAAAATATTGTGGAACAATCTAATTATTACATTTTGCTCCTCCTCAAAATCCTGTCCTATTCACTGTTAGCAAAGTTTTAATTACAGTTGCACATATTGGCTGTAGAATATTGTTTCCATTTAGAAATTACTAGGAAGATAAACATATGACAAACAAATAATAAACAATAAATCATTTGATAGTTGGATGGTAAGCAATTAATTGGCTTGTGGCAAAAAGTTGGTTTGAAATTTTATTCTCTCTAAGGGTTCCCATTGATAGACCAACCTGAGTACATGGGAGTCGACTGAGAATGTTCGGCTAGAAAGAGAGAAAAATATGGAGGGGGTGGTGGAGGGAGAGACCGGGGGGGGGGGGGGAGGGAGCACTTCTCACATACATTTATATCACCTGACAGATGGGTAAAAAGAATACTTAGTTATTACTTTAATTCGCCAAAAGGGAAATAACACAATTCTCTATGAAAAGTCAATCACATATTTTCCCCTGCCCTATAATAAGCCAAAAGGGCCAGCATTCTCCTCTCTCCCTCTCTCTTTCTCTCTCTTTCCTTTGCCAGATTGGTTAAAGCATCAACCTTAATTTTATCCCGAACCTATAATTTTAGACGCTGTTAAGAGAATTGCACTTCCTTGACTCTCCAGAGCCCTAGGGACTAATTGAGAAGATTACCTGGAGGCTCTTGGTTTAAAGGAAAGAAGAGAAACTAGTTTGAAACCATTTGTATACAGAGTGACAGAAATAGGGATGTCTAGGGCATTTGTCTGTCACTGTAGTTCCTTTAAGTTTTAAACGACAGTCAATATACTGTCTTATCATGTGTGAGGGAAAAATAACAGTAATAAGACAGTGGCTTTCAGTCTGAAAGGATAAAATGTCTCTCAGTAAAGATGGCTAACAGATGCCGTTTGTATAATAGATGCCTTGCTTACAGGCACGAAACTGCATTAAGCAGTAACAGCTTTACCATATGAATTAGATAAGAGCAGTAGTACGATTCCCCAATCTAACTTCTGAAAAGTTATGAAGAAGCACAAACCAGTTGAAATTATTTTATATAAACAGTTGACACTACAAAGCCTTTTTTCAATCTTCTAGTGTGCCTTGCCTATAGCCAAATTTCTAACAAGGTGTCACAACATTAAACAGTGCTTTGATGTTTCATATATTTTGCCAGGGTTCAAGAGGAGGTTCAAGAGGAAAAGTGAGTTTTGGAACTGGCATTGCCACTTTGGATCAGAGGAGGAAAGGAAACCCTCCAGCACATCATTAGCAGTGTTTAACTCCCCTAATTTTAGAGACCATTCTAGAGAGACGCTTAATGTAGAGATTAATTGAGCTCTGTCACAGCTATTTTCAGTATTGAGCATCACAAGTTGAGGCAGATGAAGCAAGAAGAGTATGCTTCCAGGAAGGGGTTGAATATGTTCTCTCTCAGAGAAGCTTCACCTCTGACTTAACTGCAAACAGCTATCACATATATAAGATAGCTAGAAATGGTTTCCAAGTTAGCTGGTAGGATTTACCTTTGAGATATTATTATTACCATTACTATTAAAATAATAATAAATAGAGCTATATTAGTTATTTAGCTTGTGCAATGCCAATAAAATGAAGGGGGATTTGGATCCTGCAGATCCTCCCACAATCCTTTTCTACATCTGCAGAGCTTTCTGTGGACACGTGGAGCAGGCTTCTCTAGGGATACCACTCCTTCAGCAGAGCTCTCCTCTGCCAGTGGAGCAGTATTTGCATTGCATCCTAAGGCCCCTCAGTCAGTCTTTAGGGCTGCAGTCTAAAACAGATATTATTAAGAAGTACATACAGAAACACTTTCTGCATGCAAAGCATATGCTCTGCCACTGAGCTGTGGCCCTTACCTAAAGCCAAGTTCCAGTGATGTAAATATTCAGAATAACATTCTTAGAGAAGTTAAACTGAAGAGGCCTGTTAACTCTAAAGACAATTATAAACTGCAATTAAAAATTCAAATTACGTTAATAGGCCAAAGAAAAATAACTGTTTGCAGAAATCAGTGGCAATTAGTAGACATAATGTTTTTCAATTACGCTTGAGGGTATTTTTAGCCCTTCATAATTTACTATCATTAAAAAAACCCAATAATGAGTTATTAATAAACTTGTGTACAAACACTGAACTGTCTTCTAGGGACCTAATTCATTTAGATTTAAAGTGCTCTCTCTCCTAAACTTAGTCAATGTTTTTATATTAATAAATTGAAGGTAGCTACATGTCTCTCTGTCTCTTTAACACAGATTTCCCTCCTAAGTTTCTTGAAAACGTTTACTCCTTCACTTATGCAGCTTTCATTTCCCGTAGGATTCTAGTCAGCATTCATGCATGCCCTCACAATTCTATTCTTAGACAATGCAGCTTACTGTATAAATTGCACTGCACATGTGATGTGAGCCAGGGGACTTACTTCAACCAACTTAAAATATTTGAGCTTTTGATATTTTTCAGTGGAACAAAATTGGTATTAAGCAGGAATGCAACAACAACAAAAATAGTAATTAAAATGTGTGGAATGTCTAGCAGGTTCTTATTTACCATTCTGAAACTATTCACTTCCACTAATCCTGTAAAATGGGGAAGTCATACATATACATTAATGTGGAACAACACAGCAAGATTAATTCTGTAAACGACTGACATCAAGAGGAATGAGGAGCAGGCAGGTGGGAAATTATTGCAGATGACTACGGAATCTTTCACATGTTACAAAATTGTTAGCTACATTGTGCATACACTATATTTACTAAAAGTAGAGAAAGACAGCATCCAAATATTTAGGGTAAGCAAATATAGATGTGTAATTAAATTGTTCCATAACTACCAAGAGATACAATTTTGGCCTGCATGTACACAACATCCATTTTGCACATACAGTGGTACCTCGGGTTACAAACACCTTGGGTTACAGACTCCACTAACCCGGAAGTAGTAGCTCGGGTTAAGAACTTTACCTCAGGATGAGAACAGAAATCGTGTGGCTGCGCAGCGGCAGCAGCAGCAGCGGAAGGCCCCATTAGCTAAAGTGGTACCTCAGGTTAAGAACGATTTCAGGTTAAGAACGGACCTCCGGAACGAATTACGTTCATAACCAGAGGTACCACTGTAATGCTCCTAGAATAAGCCTTGACAAGACTTGGGCTTGTGCAGTATAGCTCATAGCCCAGCATAGCCACGAGAAAGAAACTGGAAGCATACATTTTAACTTTTAAACATAAAAAGTGTTCCCTGTTAGGAACAAACTTAGGTCTGAGGGACTTGGGTTACTTTAAACTATGGTTTGTTAAGAAGTCAGGATTCAAAAGCCACTGTCTGATCCTGGTTTGCTTGAAAAAACATAGTTAAAATAACCAAGTTTCCTAAGATAATAACCAAGCCAGAGAAGAAAAATGAACCAGAGCCCTGCTTAGACTTCTTTCTGTAGTTCTAAGCCATGATTTTTAGCATTATGTGCAAAAAGGCCCAATGAATCATAATTGATTCTGGGCTTCCATACATCACATTTGTGCCACTAGAGGGTATATCAGGTATACTTTGTGTATCTGTAAATTTTGTTGTAAATGAAGAATCTCTAACCACGTATTCTATGTTGATAAAAACATGTCAGTTCAAAGCAGTCAAATGTATCTCCAAGAGCTATATTTGCTGCATTACTGGTATATGTGCTGTTATGTTATGTTATGTTATGTTATGTTATGTTATGTTATGTTATGTTATGTTATGTTATGTTATGTTATGTTATGTTTTTAATCGTAATCACCTTAACTGGTGTTGAAGGCTCAGCAGTATTACTAGCCAATATTCCAGATTTCTCTGAAGGTAAACATATAAGACAAAGGAAGAATCAATATAGACATAAACAAAGGCTACAGAGGGATACTAGTGGCTACATGATCTGTTTAACAATGACAGTTCATACAAAGCCAACTAGCTGTTGTTTGACCTAACGTAAAAAGGCCAAACAACACTTAAATACTTTTCAATATTTACCTGCACAATCTTTATTACCTGCCCCTGTACAGAACCTGTAAGCAAGTCTCCCTCTGTAACGCTATCACAGCAACTACCATAATAATTTATATGCTAAAATGGAGTGGCGTGTTATGATGCATGGCAGATGATTTAATAAAAAAGTGGGGAACTATGGAATAGGCACATAAACATTGTTCTCTAATAGAATTATCCCCATAAGAGTGCTAGTACATGCCTTATTATTTTGGCTGGGTTTGTTAGGAAATGGGGTGGCATCTCCTATACATGACCACCATGACTAAATGATTTTTTTGGTGAATATACTAGCCATATTCTCAAGTAGCACCAAATACAGTTTGCTTTATCCGTGCTTTGTTGAACAAGCTAAGATCAGCTTCACAGACAAGCAAAGGAACATATGGTAATCTTGTTTTACTAAACTGTGGTTTATTCCAACCCAGCCCTGCCAATATGTGGCTGATATCCTGGATGCCTTCATTGTGGTTAGGAAAAAAATGTGTAGGGAGGATATAACATTTCTAGGTGTACAAGTTGTGTCCCACAAATTAGTATTTCTAAATGAAAAATAGCCATATATTGCAGGAGTTCAGCCATAGGAGGGAAGAGGGTTGAGTCCCTTGTTTGTGGGGTGCTTGCCTCTCCTGCCTCCTCTCTGGCACTGCCCATAGTTGGGTACTGCTGTCACTCAGGATCTGCAGCAATTTATGCTGGGCTAAAGAGTTCTGAGTGCCAATTCCAGTAGTGAAATTAGCATGATTTATCAATTAAACCAATCTGGGTTGGATAGTAAAGCAGATGCAAAGTTGCTTTACTACACAAATTCACAGCTCAGCCCACATTTACTGAAGTACCATGAAGCTTTAATACTTAAGTATGTTGTGTAGATGGGTAAAACTAAGACAAGCCCCAAGTAACTAGTGTAGCCTTTGGTTGCACTGAAATGAGGAAATTTGGTGCCAGATATCGACAACTGTTGATTTGACATTGAATTTTCATATGTTGCCGTGAGCTTGTTTTTATAGCAATCCAACTTGCTTCCACCAACATGATTTAAAAGCTACACCTTGAAGAAGGGCCTGAGAGGAGAGATACTCAAGAGATATTTTCTCCCCCAGGTATAAACCTCTAGCTTAATATACAAACAACAGCTGCAAACCTACAGTATCCACTAAGCACTGCATGAGACAGCCATTCATCATCTAGACTACAGAAACTGCTCAGGCTCTTTATTGCTTTGACCTCATTAAAAGCATGTGAGCCATGCACTGATGTAAATCTGTGTCTCTAAATACTTTCCTCTTTAATTTTTTAATAGTTCGCAGATGAAGGGAAAGGTTAAAGTCAATTAAAAGAGATACAAATACCATTATTATTGCCTGGCAAACCGTTAGTTATTGGATTTGGCTGTGTCACTTCAGAAAGTCATTATTTTTCTTTCTGAATGAATTCATAATTACACTGTTTATTGACTTGCCTCTTCATTTCTCTGGGGTGCGGAAATTAGATATCTTATTTATCTTCTACTCTACTGTTTAGTTTTACTAGAAACCAACCCTTCTTGCAACAGAGGCTTTTTGCAGTTGAGCAAGGAAAACTGCATATAAATTCCCTGATACAGCCATTCTTATACAGGTTCAGGATGTTATGATGCACATATGGGGTTCATCACCAAGGGTCCTCCATTAACTAAACTTGAGGAAGAAGATTTTCACACTTCATGTGCAAGGTCCAGTATCATAGTTGAAATTATTGGAGAACATGTTCATGCAGTAAATCACTGTGCTTGGGTTGTATGATGGAAGAAAGATCTGATATAAAATGAATAAAATAAAGTAAATGGTAAAAAAAATTAAAAAAATACCCCACATATAATTGATATGCAACCTCTGTTCATTTCAGAAACTGGTACAAGGAAGGTACAATTAATTAGGATGTGTAGCAGTACTGATTTATGGATTATGTACATACTTAGGGAGTCTGTAGGGGAAACTCCCACAGACCAGGAGTGGCACAATCCTTAATATTGATCTAATAGGATGTAACGCTTCCTTGAAAATATTCTTTATTTATGCAGGCTCATTCAAATTCTTTGAAAAAGAAAATTCATTTTATATTTTATACTGAAATCACTGGTAGTTTGTATTTTGAAAGTCTCACCTTTCAGATTATTATTTTTAGTTAAATCACTGATATATTCTTAATATGTGTTTATTTTATCAAATATTGTTTTAGGAATGCAAAAGGGAAGAATTTTGGTAAGAAAATAAAACCTGAAAAGGTTGAACAATTAAAATTATGAGCCCAACCTTTCTCTTACATTGTTAGAAAACATAGCCAGAAAGTAACTCCACCTAGAACAGTTCAGAATATTTAAAATGTTATATTTTTGCAACAGCCCAATGTTAGACATGCCTATACAGTGGTACCTCAGGTTAAGTACTTAATTCGTTCTGGAGGTCTGTACTTAACCTGAAACTGTTCTTAACCTGAAGCACCACTTTAGCTAATGGGGCCTCCTGCTGCTGCCGCGCCGCCGGAGCACGATTTCTGTTCTCATCCTGAAGCAAAGTTCTTAACCTGAAGCACTATTTCTGGGTTAGCGGAGTCTGTAATCTGGAGCGTATGTAACCTGAAGCGTATGTAACCTGAGGTACCACTGTACCAACAGAAGGGACAGTTAAGACCATTTATACCAGTGACTTTAGCTAAATCTAACTGATGGATTGTAGAATCTCAGATTTCAGGCTTTGGAATAAAGCTATACAGTCATTTAATGACTATGTTCAGAAAACGCAGTAAACCATGTCTCTCTAGGTTGGGAATAAACCTGTATAAGCATACGCCTTTCTGGCCTTCCCCCTTCTTTTCCTCTGGTGCAGCTGCAGGGAGGAGTTTGGAAGCTTTCAAGAAGAAGAAGAAGAAGAAGAAGAGTTTGGATTTGATATCCCGCCTTTCACTCCCTTTAAGGAGTCTCAAAGCGGCTAACATTCTCCTTTCCCTTCCTCCCCCACAACAAACACTCTGTGAGGTGAGTGGGGCTGAGAGACTTCAGAGAACTGTGACTGGCCCAAGGTCACCCAGCAGCTGCATGTGGAGGAGCGGAGACACGAACCCGGTTCCCCAGATTATGAGACTACCGCTCTTAACCACTATACCACACTGGCTCTGATTAACTGCGCCTTGTCATGTAATCTCAACCCAAAAAACTGGTTTATCTTAACTGTGCTTTGTTTGGCGTAAACCATGGCTTAAATAAATGTTTGAACAAACTATAGTTAATATTAACCACATTTTAGGGTTCAGATGTAGTGCTAAACTGTGCCTAATCAAAAGCAGAAGAGTCTCAGCACACTGCTGATCCCATGAGGAGTGGAAGAGCGATGGTTTCTCTGTTTTGCTTGTTTTCTTTTGTGACTATAGATCAGGGGTAGTCAACCTTTTTCTACCTACCACCCACTAATGCATCTTTCTTGATGGTAAAATTTCCTTACCGCCCTCGATGGAAGGAGGATTCAGCTTGTGCAGTAGAACCCTCTACTGCCCACCTAGAATCCTGAAACGCCCACTAGTGGGTGGTAGGGACCAGTTTGACAACCCCTGCTATAGATGTACAAAGTAGTTTTGTAAACAACCAGACAGTGGTATTAGCAAAAGCCACTGGAAAATGCTATCAGATTTAACAAGAAAGTTCATAAACATACTTCTGAAAAAGCAGCACAAAATATCAATTTCATATATAAGGACATATTTCTTTAACAGACTTTCAATAAAGAATCACTATTTTATTCATGCTCATTACATTTACTTTTTTCCTCATTTAGATCTCTATAATAATAAATATAATTACAACCATCTTTAATAACTTTGGTACCTTGAGCTGCAGGTGCTAGTAATGCTGTATCTATTATCATATTTTAAGCCCTCTGAAAAGATTGCATTAATTCCTAAGATAATTTAGAACCCATAATACATTCGGAGTTCTGAATAGATGTTAATCACTGTAGAATGGCTGATTTTCCTGTATACTAATGAAGTCATGCAGTAACTAGTAGCTACTAACTTTCTAAATTCAATATTGCCAGTGAAACAGTTGATTAAAATTTTGCTAGCATAACAATTCCCCAGGAGAAAAGCTGAAAAACTGAAATGAATCACAAACTGTTAGGGTTGTTGCATTCTTTCTAGAGAGATTATTAAGACAATTACAAATGTTTATATTATCCACAACATTGGCTGTCTTGAAAATTAATAGAAGTAATTTCTGCATATTTGTCTTTTGTCATTTCCATCTGGCTAATGTGGGAGCTGGATCAGAGAGAGCAAGTAGCATGTTCCACATTATTAATACAATGTTGTTTTTTAAAATGTCAAAGGGTACAGGGAAAAAATACAGCTCTGATTTATTTTAAGTAACAATTAATCTGGATTCTAGATTAAGGACCAAAATTAAATAAATCCTATGTAGGGAGATGCAAACAAAATTCTTCGGGCATACGAAGAAAACTGCCATGACATGTTTGTGCCAAAACAAAACTGTACAACCACTGTAAAACAGCTGTTCTCAGCACTATTTGGATATTTCTGTAACCCTGAAATCAGGGCTTCTTATGCCCTGTGTATTTTTGCATTCCTCCTAATCTCTTCTGCAACATTTCTTAACTCCCTCAAGATCCTTTGCATGAGAAACTGTCCAAAGCACTTGGCATAGAGTATGGGGAAGTGGTAGAACATAGCTCCCACACAAGGGAGGGAGGTATGGCGCTCATATCCACACAACTGGAATATTACTCTACAGAATAACAACCCTAGATTTGTACTCATTGTGCTATCACAGTTGAATGAAAAAATGGCACATCTTATGTTTTTATACGAAAGCTTTGAAATGCAACTGATATTAAATCTCATCTCAGGAATCTTGAAAGGAACAACCAGAATCCAAAGGGAAAATATATAAAATATTGAATATTCCTTATTTAATTATTGATGTCAGTTAACAGTCTGAATCTCATATTCTATCTATTGTGTATAGGTTTACAGTATATTTCGCTCTCACACAGAATGTTATTTGCTAGGCTATAATCTTATGTGCACAAGCCACAATCAACTAGCTGCTCGCTGGCAAGAAGCTAAGCTGCTCTTTGATTTTCAGAAAAGAAACTGCATCTGAAATCTACAGTTTGTCAGCCTACAAGCATCTGGGATCCAGAACCTGCCAAATACCATTCCACAAGTTGTCTTCCTGCAACAGCACTTAATAACTGTGCCCAATCTTTCTATTCCTCAGACATTTATTACTTTTGAAAGCTTAGCTGTATCAGCAGTATAAAGAAGGTGGTGAATAGTCAAACAACTGCTCCTCTCCAAACCACAGAGTTTGGAGATAAGCAAAGTATGTATTCTAATCCTGTTTGGAGAATCTTGGACTCAAAGGTCACTGTCAGCCACTCTAATGCTCATTAAGTGCCAATGCAATCACATTTAGTGGTTTATAACAATCAAAACGATCTGCTACCATGAACAATAATATGTACCTGGAGTGTATTTGAGTTAATGTGTTGCTATTCGATTGCTTTGCCCATCATTTGAAAGGTGAACTGCAAATGAAATGGTGAAAATTCCACCCACTTCAGCAGTATGTGCTGAATGACCCTGTTAGTCATTAGAGGATGAGAAGCTTTCAGGAGATTATACAACCTAGCTATTTACCTTTCTTCCTCCAGAACCCACATCCAACCTTGCTGGCAGCATGCTGTGCATGTCCTGACTGATGAATTCATCTGCAGCACAGAGAGGGACAGTTTGCAAAGTGTACTTAGAATAGTTTCTCAAATTCTGTCTAGGCCCTAAGGGAAGGGGGCAGCTGACAAGTTCTCCTGCTGTTTGAGTTTGCCCTTGACCTCCCTGCAGCTGCAGAACAGAAGGAGGGGAGTGCTGCTGCCTGCATATATTTTCTTTTGTCTGTGGCCAGGTTCTGCAATGGCAGCCAAGCCACAGCTTGTTCCCTTCTTGGCCTCTCTATGGCCCACCCATGGCTGAAGCAGCCACCTCGGGCAGTGGAATCCCATAGGGCGGTGCCTCTGTGGGGGGCCGCACCAGCCCATTCCACCAGGGCTGTGCCACAACTGCCGCACAACCCTGGTAAGTGAGGCTTTGGCAAGGGGCAGTGGCAGTACCTTCCTATTTTGCCCCAGGAAGTGAAACAGGACAGGCTGCCTCTTTCTCTCCATTGTTGTAACTTAATAAAAGCAAACCAAAGGGTTCAATAAGCTCTCACAATATCACCAGTTCATGTGGCAACTCAGATGTCCCATCAGCTGCCACAACAATCCAGTCACTCCTCCTTCCTGGCTGCTCTGTTGTGGCAAGGTTTATTGAACCTTACTACTTGGTAAGCTGGTTGCTGATATTGGACATAACTACTGTAGTGAAATGGGTTGAATTTGCACAAAGAACCTTTTTCTAGGAAATACTTAGTTTTCTTTTTCCCTGTCTCAAAAGGTAAAAAGGAATTACAAAAGCACACCTTGGTAAAGTTGCACTACCAAGTTTCATTCTGCACAATCCCAGAGTTACTGGATAGTAAGTATCTAATACTGATGACAGTCATGAGTGGTAAAAAGGCGAAAGAAACAGTGAACAATTCCTCCTCAACCAAGTATCACTAGGAAGTGTTACCACAAGGCAGTATCATGACGATGCAGTGGATAGTTGAGAAATTAAAGCATTCCTCACCCCTCACCGAATGATCTTCTCACTGGCATGACAAGGCAACAGAAGTACTGTATATTCAGGCTTCTACTCAGGCTTGATGTTCCTGCACATTTCCTATGCTTATTGGAGCTTCGGACTGCAACAAAAAGTGGATGAACATAGATAGGTCCTATGTTCCCCTACTATTATCTGTCCGCACGCCAGAATTTATAAGGTTTCAGTGAGCACACAATACAGTGCGTGAGTAGAGACTAACGTACAGTGGTACCTCTGGATGCGAGTGGGATCCGTTCTGGGGCCCCAGTCGCATCCTGAGCAGAACACAACCTGCGTCTGTGCAAGCGCGGGTCGCGATTCGCTGCTTCTGCGCATGCGCGTGACGTTATTTTGAGTGTCTGCGCATGCGCAAGCAGTGAAACCTGGAAGTAACCCGTTCTGTTACTTCTGGGTCCTACGGAACGCAACCTGAAAACGCTCAACCTGAAGCGACTTTAACCCAAGGTATAACTGTATTCTCTTTAATGACAGGTAATGTTCTTCATTACAGAGAGATTCAGGCTATGTACACACTGTACCTTTAAAGCACATTTGAAACACATTCTATCCCTTAAAGAATTCTGGGCACCATAGTTTACACCTCATAGAACTACAGTTCCCAGCAAACCTTAAGTGCTCAGAAATCTTTCAGAAGACTGGGTATTTTCACATTTGCATTCCAAAGTTCCTGAACTAAGCCTGCAGTTCTCAGTTTAGGGACTGGTGAACATACCTGGTCTGGGGAAATGTGAGCATTTTTAAAAACTTAATTAATAATTATTATAGAAAGGTTATTTTGTCTTTGGAAGTGGGTTTACAAATACTTGCAACTCACATTTTGAGCTGAGAATTATTCACAAGTGAAAAAAAATAGTTCCTTACTGTTTTCGAAACAATTAATGAAGATTCTATACAATTATTTTCTAACATAATTCACTATCTTTTGAAGAAGCATTTTCCATATTCCAAAAAAGGACTGCCAAAAATGTCAAAAGCACACTCAGATGCAGTTGAAATGATTGCTTATTTATCAGCATTTCAAAAATAATAAAGGAATACTTTCCTTTCTACAAAAAAGGCAAAATGCTACCCATCAACACAGCCATATGATCTAATGGCTAAAATAATATATGGGGATACAGTTAATCTGACAGCAGCTCTGGAAGTTCAATTAGTATCTGCTCATAATTCAGTTACTTTACTAAAAAATTTTGGAGTCAACTTTGCCTCTTCGGTGTTGTAGTTTTTCCAAACCTTCCACTAGGTAAGAGTTAAGGAGTGATCTTTTCTTCCCTTGAACAGCATCTGACCTTTTTTTTCAGAGGTACTAGTAGTAAGGAAACAACTGCATTTGTGCTGATGCTAAATGCTAGAAGATTTGCCTAAATGCCTCCTAATAGCACCCCTAAAATTAGCTCGGCTAGTGGTGCATGCCTAGTGTGTTGCTTTTGCTTTTGTTGTTGCTGAAGTTGTTTTCTGCCCCTCCCCCGCCACACACCAATGACACAGCAAAAAGCACTTGGAATCTATTTTCTATGTATGCACGTCCTTTGCAAGATGCAGTGCAGTTCATATTATATAGCACTTGACATGGTGTCATTAAGGTTATAAATCCTAATGTTCTTCTGTTTCATTAAATTAAACATGAAATGTTTAATGTTTTGTTAAATTAAACATGAAGCCGTGACTTTGCCAGGGAAATGCTACGTCCTTCAATCACCTCCCTCTATATGGGCACCTCCTTTGTTCAGAAAACTTAGCTCCATTCAGTCATGTGCCACACTCAGTTGCCATGTTTCAAATTTATAAAGAATGTTTGATGTAGAGTAAAGCTTTGGGATATTATTTTTCCCCATAAGCCACAGCACTTAACACAGTTTATTCGCTTCCTTTGCAGTAACCCAAGGATCCCAAAACACTTTACTGTGTAGGTTTCGGAAATGGTGAACAGCAGCAAATGTTTTAGTTAAATAGAATGGCCTTTTACACAGTGGTCAAAAGTAAAAAATCTGCCTGACTGGGCTTGCAAGAAGCGCCTGACAGAAACTTTATCAGTTAAAGAACGCTGACAAAAAGTTATTTGACATTCATTATCTTTTACAGGCAACATATTCCAGCTTTTTAATATGTGGCAACATTTTCCAGCTGTATAGCTGATACAAAGAGACTCAACATGTAATAAATATGCAGATTGTGCTGATTAAAATATCTTGAAATATTATCTCTTCACCATTCCTGATAGGACTTGATAAACACCTTTTGCACTGTGACTGCCCTTCAAGTTTGCACTATATTCTCTCTCTCTTTCTACCCGAGGCCCTGTTTATTTTAAGTTTTATAGCCACACACTGAATATTAACTGGTAACGGAAATAATACACGAGCAGTCTGAGGGAGCAATCATAGCCTGATTGCCATTCAGCAAGCCCTAGCTTATAGTTTTCCAGTTTATGTTTGGCAGAAACAATTCTATATGCATTTACAAAAGCAAAATGTCCCCATTGAAGCAAATAGGGTTTCATGAAGCTAAAAATCAAGTCGTTAGATGGTGCTTATTATAATTTAGTTATAAATCACATATAATAACAAAAATGTAGAATTTTGAGATCCTCACTTTCTGGAGTCAAAGGATAGTCTAGGAAAGCTTTTTCAGATAAAGAATAGGTTGACAGAGCACTGAAGAAATATGGTGATTTGTAATCATCATTGTCATCTAAATACTGATTCTAATACAGTGTCTTTGGAGAAGAAACTGGCAAACCACTCCAGTATTTTGCCAAGAAAACTCCATGGACATAAAAAAAAGGAGAAGCTTTGAGAAGAAAGTGAGTGTTTCCAAGGCATGCTCTGGTTCATGTGGTCACGGAGCGTCAAACACGACTAAGACGACTAAACAACAACAACAACGGGTACCACCCAAGCACAAGAGGAAGTTTGCAGCAGAGTCAACGTAACCCAAAGGTTTACAGAAGCACAACATTCAAAGATTATAAATGAATTCCTGCCACATACGGACTAACAGTTAAAAGAAGTGTGATATCTGATGGGGAGGGGAATGGAATGCAGAGGATGGAAAAAGCAGATGGAAGAAGAGACACATAAATATAAAAGTGTAGAGAGAACCATCTCATTGTTTGTAAAGGTCATTTCTTTGTTCCTTCTGAGAAACTATTTTTATATATTCCCAGGATTGGAAGTGAGAGCTTCCTGTAGAAATGAATGCAGTAACTCAAAATTTTAATGCCACTAAAATTGGGCACACACAAACACACCACCCAACCCCATGATCCTAAGATAGTCCAGTGGGCATACAAAGTGGGCACTGAATGCAGACTGACTGTTGAAAGATAAATCCAAATGAATTGCCTTGAGATATAGATTATTTTATAGTTTATTTATTTTAGTTTAGATTAGTTTGTTTTATTTTTATACTACCCGTTCTCCCATGGGAACCCAGGGCAGCAGCTGAGATTGCAATAACTATCCATGACTCAAAGGCCCCCAGAAATAAGTATGGGTGGGATTCATCAGCGGAAACAAGGACTTTGCAAGGACTTCTGCTTGCACATCAGGGCTCCCCTCCCTCCCTCCTTCACCGCCTCTTGAAATTGACTCAGGGCTGTGGGATGGTATCTAGAGTACCCCCAGAATAGCATGCAGGGGAGGAGAGTAGGGATCATTCCATCTGGCTAGCTGTAATGTTTATGCTGATGGAACATTTGACATAACTCAATGCTGAATTCCCTGCTATGTCTTTAGTCCACATCTTAACCCCACACAGGGGGTAGAGGCATTAGAGGGAGCAGGTCAGCAATAAGCCACTTGGTGTTAGTGAACTCTTTATTCAAAGAAACCAAAACAGTGCAGGCCTAGGGATCACAGCAACTCTTCCCAGTAGGTCTTGCCCCAACGAAGCAGCCCCAAGGACTGAATGTACCTGACTTCTGACAGCTCTCTAAGGCTCTTCCCCTGGACAACCCCTCCCCTAAAATCAACATCAATGCGCATTAGAGAAAACTCTTTTAAGTTGGCATCTAACACAGCTATATAGACAAAGCATCCTCTTCAGCACACTAGACATGTTGCAAGGTAATTGGCACAAATTTCCATATGTGGTGGACATGTGAATTAGTGCAACCATTTGGGGAAAAGATATTTGCAGAAGTAAGCAAAATTACAAACCAGGACGTACAATGCAACCCGTGCCTAGGTATACCAGCACCCAATTTAGGGTGGTGTAGGCGGTTCCTCTGCCCAGGGCACCAAGCCGAGAGGGTGAAAAATAGTGCAGATCCGTAATTGAGAAGATCCATCTGGAAACACCAAATTTTGGTCTCGTACAGGGCACCATATTATGAAAGTTTACCAAAGTCCACCCCAGGGTATACGAACCATTTTTAAAGAAACTCAACTTAAATTATTACACAATGAAGTTCCTTATCACTTTTCTTCTGGTAGTGGCATAATTACTTATAGCAAAAAGCTCTCCGAATCTTTTTCTGTAATTGGAAATTTTACAAACACAACTGCCTGAGACATCACTGCATTGGTACAGCATGTGCCTGCTTACACATACACACACTGTTCAGTTTGCTTCTTTGCCCATCAATGAAGGGTAACACTTTTGGTCCTCTGGCAATTTCAGATGGCCCTTTAAACAAGTTTCTCTGAAAGGGATTCTACTAAACAATAAAACACATTTTGCAGGCATCATTAAGGCAGGAAAATCTATAGCAGCAATGGGTATGCTTTTATCTTCATTATGATGAAGCCACCTAGACATATCTTGTTAGTGACAGCTCTGTACACTTACCCAGACTGTGGAAGATCAGTCCATCTTTGTGGAAGATGCAGAGATGGATAAATTAACCCATTCTCTACCCAGAAACACTGAGTTATATATCCTTCACTTTCATGTACTCACTGATCTATCGAACCAATGCAGATCTAGTATCTGAACTACTCTCCCTGTTTATTTGAATGTGAACACAACTAAAAACACTGTATAGTATCCTGTAAATCAGCAACTGATATTGATGCTTTACAGACTATATAGGTTGTTTCTGCTACATTTACTAAGTCAACATTCTACTGCAAGCCCACACAAAGTGCCATTTATACCATACTTGATAGCGTATGCTAACAACTGCATTTCTAATGCAAAAATTATCTCTTATGCATATCTTTCTTTCCCTATCTTTCTTGAATCATTGGAATTCATGCATTTGAGGGCTACTCTAATAATAACAAAATAGGTGCTATTTTGCTGAGGACTGCTGACCTGAAGAATACTCTGGAATCTGTGACTAATTTGTTTGTTCCCAAAGTAGAACCTTCATTCATTTTTGGGGGCACAGCACAGAGCAGATGAAAATAAGGAAAGAAATAGTGAGAAAGAGGAAGTATTGAGCAAAAGTACTTAAACCTAATGAAAGTCATTTTAAAAATTATTCCGCCACTTGGTGGCTTGTATTTCTATTTTGCTGTTAACTCTTGAAGTAATTGCTACTTCTTTATATGAATATTTATATTAATATCATAGTAGTAGAATTTAAACAACTTACAAGATACTCACTACTTACGCAAACTTCTGCCTTGTTGTTTCGTTGCTGCACTCCTATAAGGAAGAGTGTATTTTTGTCTCCCCAGTTCCATTTCAGGAAAACAGCTACTGATTATTCTGAATATAACATTGGTTGGTTTAAACTTTGTGAACTTTCTGACCTTCGTTAGAACTATGAGGCATGGAAGTATCTACTGGTAATATTAAGTCATCATGAGAACGTGCCACTACAAGAAAAACATGTGTAGGAGGTAATCAAAAGATACATATTTCTTTAGATGATTAAGAGTTCCTTGGGTAAATTAAACTCTTGTGGGACTTCACCTTGGTGGGTGGGAGATCTGAAGCAAATTCCAAGATGTTTACTATCAGTGTTAGCAGGAAAATACCACTAATGAATAAATGTGAGCGTAGTTATGTTTGAAAAAGGCTGCATTTTAACTGGAACATCTAACCTCACATACAGTGCTTAATGTTCTCACATATAAAACATGCCTCAACCAGCTTATTTAACAGGCTCACTGGATAAAGATTTGCAGCTGATAAGAAATGAATTCATAGCTTGGAGAGAGGTCAAAAGCAAGGAACTGAGAGCAATGGCACAAACTGAACAATCAGTATAGCTGTGATCTCTGGGGCTTACTCTCAAGTAAGTGTGGATGGGATTATAGACTAACATGAAGAGCATAAGAAGAATCCTGCCAGATCAGAATATAGGTCAATAAGGTCCAGCATTCTGTTCCTTTAAATGCCCATTGGAAGCCCACAAAAGTAAGACATGAGTGCCATAGCACTCTCCCACTTGTGATTGTTAGTAACTGGTCTCCAGTAGCATACGTTTCTCCAATATTGAAGGTAATATAGCTATCTGGACCAGTAGCAATAGACAGCCGTATCCTCCAGGAATATGTATAATTCTCTCTTAAAGCCATCCAAGTTGCCAGCTATCATTATCTTGTAGTAGCAAATTCCACAGTTCAACCATACTATTTATTTATTTAGGTACAGTTTTTATCTCCTCTTCATCAAAATATTCCAGGGTAAGTAACAAAACAACTAATAAATCAACACAGTAAAAACAGATAAAATAATAGTAAAACAAAATATATCGACCACAGCAGTGACTATCTACTCATTAATTCCCTGGTGCTGAAAAACTATTTCCACATTTGGAGAAGGCTCTATCACATGTCACTGCTCAAAGTACAGACTAGATGATATACCGAGAAATGTTGATTCAGATTCATTTGGGACATTGTGGGTTAACAGCAGCACCATGAATTCAGACTGTAAGCATAGTAGCAGCCAGTGGAGTTCCTTTAAGATTTGTATGATATGTAGCAGTCCCTTTCAATATCTGGAAGCTGCAGTTCAAACCAGTCTAGAACATTTTGAATGACATTCCCACCTAAAGTGCTCTAGAGTAGTCCATATGGAAGGTAAGCACAGCATGGGTCACCACAGCCTGATTAACACCACAACAGATTTTGCTTCTCTTTGAGGTTTGTAAATAGGGGTTCCAAAGTCAAAGCTTTGGTTCCACACAGAAACCAAACCAAGCCTCTCTTGACTTTTCCCAGCTCAAGATAAGACAAGACGGGTCCCTGGCTTATTTTTCATGCCTCCAGCCATGTAAGGTGGGAAGGCCTGCCTCCGTCTCCTGGAAGCATCTCAGACTTGTAGTTTGTAAGGCAACACGCCTGTACTTAGCCAACTGTTTAGTCATGCAAAGGGATACTTAGCAGACCTGGCTTAAAAAGGAGACTGGTTTGATCACTTATACAACCTCTTCCTCTACATAATCCCATTCTACAATTATAAAATCATAGGCTTGGAAGGGATCGAAAGATGACATCCAGACTAACAACCTAATCCTATAACAGTGACAAACACTTCAGCCCCCCCCCCATCCTATAAAATTCAAGAAGTAGCTATATCTCTATGGCACAATTCTACTACAAGGCTCAGAAAACCTATAATTCCCTACTCATTTTATACAATTCTGTACTTACTTTCATAAACTAAAAATACATTTTGATACAGCCATACTGGTTCCTTCCTTATGGAATTATATACTGGAGTATTCCAAATAGGGTTATTATGAAAAACACCACTTTAGCATCAGAGCAATTTAAGTTTTAAAAAATCTTCCACATGATAAAATAATGTCAATGTTCCTTGCTTAACCCCCTACCAGGAAAAAAACAACCTATACTGAACCTGATCATTTTTAACACTTGCCAAATTAAAACATGTGAATTTTTATCAAGTGCAGCTAATCACCCATGATGTCTACGTAACCTTATCGCTTTGCAAATATATCACAATGTAAAAGCAACATTGCAAGAGGATACCTGTAATTCACACACATTGCTGTGCTTTTCACTTTTTTCTCTGTGGCATTTTCTACAAATTTCTATAAATTTCAGTGTTCTCATTTCTCAAATAAATGCTTCAGCGCATTTTTATTTTAAATAAATCAATGTCAGCAGCCAAGCACCCAGGAGAAACGATACACTAAGAAACTACTGTACATATCACAAGGTGGGAAATAACAGTGCAAAAATAGCTGTGCAAAATGCGGTCCTTAGAGAAGAATCCAAATTTATATACTGTTCAGGATGTTAAGCTCTGGAAGTTTGGTTTGGGCTAGTATATGGATAATCTGGGTCCCAAATCACCAAAGCTTTAAGACTTGTTTATTTATTTTGCTTCCAAGGCATCAGACTGATCTTTAGTTTTTGTAATGATGGCCAGATTTTTAAAAGATTTTGAGCTTGCACATCTGCTGCTTTTCTCTAATAATGAAATGTCTTGTCCCAGATAATCTCCTTAGGGTCTGATAATCTTTTTGGAAATATCTTTTAGCAGTTTAGCACACTAAACTTTTGCTTCATGACCAGAAACACTCCATTTCCCAATTATATCAGCATCAATTGTCTAATCATTTTGTGCAAAGTTGCAACCCTAAGCACTTTTATCATGGAGTAAATTCCATTGAACTGTGCGGAACTTAATTCTGAAAAAACATGCTTAGGATTGCATGCATTGAAGATAAAGCTTCAAAATGCACTTGGCTCTTTGATAAACATAAGTTAAAGCTAAAATCTTCTACAGGCTATGGCAGTACACAAGCTACTCTCCAGTTCTGCACACATCGCTGTTACTCCTTTGGAAGAACTTGGAAAACTATTTCCAATTCCCCACATCAAAAAGAAAACTACTGCTGATCAACATTTCATTTAATTAATCTTCACCTGTGAAGTCTCCTATCGTCCTGACAACAATGGGGTTTAAAGCAGTTTTTGTGTAATTATCATGACTACAAGTCATACTTAAAAATTTGTCAGAGAGATGTTGGGGTTATCATCCACTGGATGTCGAGATTTCCAATGTTGTTCTTAATTTTGTGATTAACACAATAAAAGCCTGCTGTATCAGGCCAATGGCCCATCTAGTCCAGCATCTGTTTCTCACAGTGGCCAACCAGATGCCTGTTCTGGTTTACAAGCAAGACCTGAACACAACAACACTCTCCCCTCTTGCAATATTCAGCAACTGGTTTTCAGAAGCCATTGACAAACTTACCCTCCATGAATTTGTCTAATCTTATTTTATAGCCACCCAAGTTGATGATAATCACTGTGTCTCATGGAAGTTCCATAGTTTAACCATGTACTGCATAAAGAAGCATTCCACACGTATTTGTTTCTTTGTTTAATTTGTATACCGCCCTTCATCTGAAGATCACAAAGAGGTTCAGAACAAGTCCTAGCATAGTGAGAAGGAGAACAGATTTTCTCTGTCCACTTTCTCCGTGCCATGCATAATTTTATAAACTTTTATGTCACCTCTTACTCACATTTCCTCTAACCTAAAAAGGCCCAAATGCTGCAACCTTTTCTCACAGGGATGTTGCTCAATCATTCTGAACCTTTTCAACTCTACAATATCCTTTTTGAGGTGAGGTGACCAGAACTGCACACCAATGTGGTTGTATCATAGATTCGTATAAGAGCATTATGATGTCTGCAGTTTTATTTTCAATTCATTTCCTAATGATCCCTAGCATGGAATTTGCCTTTTGCATAGCTGCCACACACAGTGAGTCGACATCTTCACGGAGTTCTCCACTATGACCCAAAGATCTCTTTCCTGATCAGTCACCAGTCATCATCAGTTCAAATTTCGACTGTATATGTTTGTTTTGTCCTGACATGCATTATTTTGCACTTGTTTACATTGAAACTGCATTTGACATTTTACCACCTATTCACTAAACTTTGAGAGGTCCTTTTGGAGCTCTTCATAATCCCTTTTTGTTTTAATAACTCTGAACAACTAGTATCAGAAACTTGGCTATCTCATTGCTCACTTCTAATGCTAGATCATTTATGAACAAGTTAGAAAGAACAAGTCCCAGTACTGATCTGTGGGGGACTCCATTATCTACATCTCTCTACTTCGGGAGCTATCCGTTTATCCCCACTCTCTTATTCCTGCTACTTAACCAACTCTTCTCCTCTTACTCCATGACCACTAAGCTTATGCAGTAGTCTTTGGTGAGGTGTCTTTTTGAAAGCTGTTTAAAACTCCAAATACACTGTGTTAACTGGATCACCTCTATCTATCCTCTTGACACTCGCGAAGAGCTCTAACAGACAGGACATACAGGCTCAGCTTCAGCAAGAAATAACCTATATACTTGGTTATATTATATTTAACAATACTAACCAGGATTGTATTTCCCAGGGTCCCCCCTGGATTCTTTCTAAAAAATCAGTGTTGCACTGCTACTTTCCCTTTCCTCAGCTATGGAGGCTGATCTGAAGGACAAGTTACGTACAGTCATACCTCGGGTTGCGATTGCTGCGGGTTGCGCATTTTCGGTTACGGATGTGCCAAAACCTGGAAGTACCGGAACTTCTGGGTTTCGGCACTAAATTGCACTTTACGCATGTGCAGAAGTGCCGAATCACGTCATGCATGTGCGCAGATGCGGCACTGCGGGTTGCGAACGCTGTGGGCTGTGAACGTGCCTCCTGCACGGATCACGTTCGCAACCCAAGGTTCCACTGTATTTTTATTACAAGACCAGCAATTCGATATCTGAATGAAATAGGTTTAGAAGGCAATGACTATCATGAGTAAGGCCTAGTCCCTTCAAATTATTTGCATGGATTAATAAAGTTACTAGAAATTAGTACAATATTTTCTGACAATTTCATTTGCACAATGGCTTCTGCTTGAGCAACAGGGCTTGCTCCCTCTCTTTCCCCAAAATGGTTTGCTTGGACATCAGGAAATCCCTCAGAACAGTGCGTGGGGAGGAGAGGGGAGATCGTTCCAACTGGCAAGCTGAAAAGTCTGTGCTTTCAGAACAACTGCCATAATGCTACATTGAATTGCTCCCTTTGATTAGAGCTAGTTTGCACTTTATCTTTTCCATGAGTCCACAGTAAATGGCCTCTAAGTGGTTGATTCTTCAATACCACCTTTCTGAGATGTAGAAAACTGAGGGCTGTTCAGGAGGTGAAGCCTAAGAGCTCAGACAATTCAGTGGGGCCTATAGACATTTACTGATTCTCAAGCTAGTTCCTCTTATGGCAGAAGTATTATTACTTGCTTTCTCGTGTGTTCATAGATTTATTGTGTTCATATTGATGAATCTCAGTCAGAGAGAAAGGAATGCAATCATAAGCACACTCACCACAGAGTGAATCACACAGAACTCAGCGGGATTTACTTCCAAGTTAACATGCTTAGGAGTGCACTGTAAGACTGGAAAGCATACAATGGAAAATAGGGTAGATTTAACCTTAAAGTGGAGAGAAAAGGCTGGGAATACAGACTCTACTGAAAATACCTGGTGGGGAATGGTCCTTTAGAAAACAGCCCTGACATTTTCCTTCAGCTGGAAACTTTGAGAAAAAGAGGCAAAATCCCTGAGAGTTGTGGTAATATGCATTATTGCTTAGCTTTCTGGAAAGAGTTTCAGTATTAGCATACTAGTACCATATATTCCTTGAAATGAAGTAACTCCAATATGGAAACTTTCCCAAAACCACAGAAGAAACCATGACTGAAACAGTTCAAAGAAGCTGCTACGGTGGTGAAACTTTTTGAGCCTGGGGGCTGCATTTTGTCATGGGCAACCTTCCCGGGTTTGCATGCCAGTGGTGGGTGAGGCCAGAGGCTAAAGTTGGTTGAACACAGGTGTGGCAATATTTGAGCTACGCAAAAGCCAGAAGTTTCTACATACTCCCACACTGCCCACATCTCTCCATCCATGCAAGCAAGAGGCACTCTCATAGTTCAAGGTCACAAACTAGTCAGGTAAAAGCATCCCTTTCTCTAAATACGTACAATGCAACTCTGTAATACACTGCCTGCCGGCTTCCATTACTTCTAATTCTAGCCTCACAACGTAGGCCATAACTTACAGAAGCTTATATGCTACTAAAATTAGTCTGTCTCAGAGGTGCTACTTGACATTAAATAACTGTTATGTGTGTTGCTCAGATGATGCTTTGTCATAGTTGAGTAAGAGATGCTATAGCTTAAAGTCACATTCAACTATTATTGTTTAAACTGTGGAAAAGGCAAATATTGGTTTGTTTTGTACCCTCTTTCTATATCTTCATATTTTGCCAATCTTCTCCAACCCTCCAGGGGAAAAAAGAAGATGAATAGCCGCTGAAATCGAAAATATACACAAAGGAATTAGCAGTTACTTAGCCAGAGGATTCTTTTTCCAAATAACTATATTTATTAAGAAAACAAACATATTTTGCCAAGGACTAAGTCTGGAAAAATGTGCGACAAGTAGAAAGAAATCATGAGAAGAAAGTTGGTAGAATAACAGATTCTGCTGATACCTCTGTTGCACACAAGATAGAATACATGTTGTAACATGCTCTCCAAGGTCAACCTCTTTTGGTTATGTTCATAATGCCACACAAGTAGTTCACAAGCAGTAATTATTTTATGTCCTGAGACACTCACAGGCACATCTTTACTACAAATATCTATATTAAGCACAAGCAAAATGTGTCTATTATGTTATCAAGAGATATGCAAACAAGAGGAATATTCTCCTGCAACACCAGCCTGTATGAACATGTGCTGTACATTCAAATCATTGTTCAATGTGAGTCCATTTTATGCCATTCCCCAAGCAATAATTTATATCTATCTCTTCACAAACATTCATATAAAGATGCACATGATGGTAATTTACACACGCATGTCATTGCGGGAATGAGGGAGTACAGCATCCTACAAGGAAATCCTTATCTGCTTGTGTTGATAGACATACATACATGCATAGATCCCTTCGTCTAAGGAGGTCAGAGTGGTGCATATGATCCTTCAAGTTTATTTTCATAACAGCTGAATAAAAGAGAGTGGTTGGTCCATGGCCACCCATATCTGAGTGAATATTTGAACTTGGGTCTTCCCAATAAAAGGGCCAAACTAGAAGTTAACTAAATTGGTGACTGTTTAACTTGTCTGTTTTTTCTCTCTGTGTAAAAACAAACGTGATGGGAAGGCCTGATCCAGATTAGGACTGCAGCTTGTACAGAAGTGGATGTAACCCTTTTCCCTATACCTTGATAGCAATGAAAATTGCTCTTGCTAATATGAATTCTCTCTTGTGACAAACAGCAGCTTCATGAGGGGTGAGATTTTTGTTGCATCTAACCCTCCTCCCTGCATTTCCAATCATGATGCCCAAGATATTCAGAAAGGTAAAGGAGACAAGATTGTAACAAATGGTTAAACATTTTCTTTTAAGAAACTGCTGTCACCTGTCTCGTGGAATAAGGCACTGCACAATTTCTTTTTCTTTTTTGGCAGCAATATGCCTATCAGCACAGTAGCTCTCAGTGGCACAGATCTCAAGGTCTATGTCAGCAGTTCTTCTCCAGACAGTGCATTAACCTAAAAACCATTCTGTTGTTTGGTTTGGTACATATCAGCCTCACTTGCTGTCATACTACATTATCCTCTTTCCCACTCCCTGTTTTTCCTTCACCTTGTCACTAAACTATCACTATAGCCATAGCACTGGGATGAGAACTAGGCTTCCTTTTACCCAGGAAAACCTAAAGGTTTTGATGTGCTACACTGTACAATTTGTGAAACAAGTATGTAGGCAAGTAACAAACGCTTTAGCAAACAAACCACAATGGTTCTTCTTTGACCGAAGTATTGAAATCACCAGCACCTCAGTACTATATTAGTGTCGTATTTTCAAGTAAAGCAGGGAAGGGGAACATGTGGTCATTAAGATGTTTTTGGACTTTGTCTCTCATCATCCCTTAGTTATCCAGTGGAGTTCAATGTTGAAAGATTTGAGACGGACAAACATACTTCTTCACAAAGTGCAAAGCTAAACCATTTAATTTGCTCCCACAGTATGTACTTATGACCATCAATGTGGATGGCTTTAAAAGAGTATGAGACAAATCATTGGAGGATAATGCTATCAGTGACCAGTACTAGTCACAATGTGCTGGGATGCTGGATGCAATAATCCTATACACGACTGTGACATGTTTGGGAAAGTCTTGCTCTCACGCTTCGCTCCTGCACATAATGCTGCACAAACCGTCCTAATACTAAAACATTCCTAGAATGTTCAGTTCACATTGAGTTCGTACCTGACTTGTTCTTAATGCGTAGTTGACCACATCTACGGATGAATGCTATATCAATCACTAGTAAAAGTTTAATTAGGAGGTCTTCATGCCTGTGTAATTCTGTGCTCCCTTTCTCAGCCTTTAATCCATTGGTGATTAATGTAACCTTTGCTTTGTACTTGTGTTAACCAATCAGCAATAAGCACATATGTGGCAATGCTGTAATACTCAATAAAAGAGGCTCCTTGAGACTTGCTCAAGAGATGCCTCCCAGATGACACTCGCTACCTGTCTGTCGTTATTTCAACCCAACATCTGGTGACCCCGACGTGCCAGATCCCTCACGCAGCCAAACCCCTGTACTTCACTCGACTGGAAAAGTCTCAGCGCGCAACTTCGTGAGTATGGGGGGGGAATTGACTAAATTCCAAAAAGAGCATGCCAAGGAGCTACTCTATCTCGTTAGACAGCGGGTGGCGGGTGTTCATATTTCTTTAAAAGAAATTGAACAATTGCTATGTGAGATTGCTTGCCAATGCCCTTCTTATCCAGAGGCTGGTTCTTTGGAGGTAGAAACTTGGCAAAAGATCGGAAAAACTCTTTTCGCAGAACCGAGGGCTCCGATTCATTGTCTGCTTACTTGGCAGAAGTGTGCAGACGCCGTCGCTAGATTAGGACCTCAGGCATCTCCGACGGCACCTGCTCTTTTGTCAGTTGCAGACAATCCCCCACCTTACCCCAAGATTTTACCTCCATTGCAACCTTGCCAGCCCCTCCCTACGCCTCAGCCCACATCCACCCCCCCCATCCCTCCTTCGCCTGCCCCAGCCCCTGCGTGCTCTTCTACAGGAGCTGTGCGCGCCGCGCTTTCTTTAGCTAGGCAGAAAGGGCTCCTGTCCTTAGAGGAAGAGTCTGAATGGGCTGGGGAAATGCCATCTGCTTTCCCTATCTCCTATACCAACCCAGGAACTGCTCAACAACAGGTGTTGTACGAGGCACTTCCTTATTCTGTCATGAGGGAATTAAGGAGAGCCATTGCTGATTCTGGTTTAAAATCCTCCTATGTGATAGGGATGCTGGAGGGGATAGCAAGCGGTTACACAATGCTACCCCAAGATTGGAAAGATTTGATGCGCATGCTTTTATCTCCAGCGCAATATGTAGTTTTTGAAAGCGAATTTAAGCATAGCGCAGCAGCCCTGGCTGATCCGCAGCATACAGCCAATCAACTCTTTGGTGCTGGTCCGTATGATAATATACCAGCCCAGGCGACACTAACACCTTTGCATTTTAGTCGCACCGCGACCTGTGTGCAACGCGCCTTTCGGAAAGTCCCTGTCTCAGGGCAACCACTGAGCTCCTTTGTTAATATTAAGCAACAACATTCGGAGCCTTACCATCAATTTATAGATAGATTGAAAGAATCAATCGCCAGGCAGATAGATGACCCTACAGCCCAAAATGAATTGATGAAAAAATTGGCTTTTGAAAATGCAAACACCGACTGCAAGAAGGCATTGCAGTCAGTTGTACATCGCCCTAAATATGACCTGGCCGATATGATTCAAACTTGTGCAGAAATTGGAAGCCAGAGTCATGTGATGTCCTTGCTTACCGATGCCATCCAAGCTGGCAATAAGCCAACAGGCAATTGCTTCAACTGCAAGCGCCCAGGTCATTTTGCCAAAGAATGCAGAGCCCCTGGCGGAGGAGCAAATAGGAATGGTGATGGCAGTAAGGCTGAACCTTCCAAAAAATGCCCAAAATGTGGTAAAGGCTATCATTGGCCAAATCAGTGCCGGAGTTCGGGAAACTCCATGGTGGCCCCACTCTCGGGCCAGGACAAATAGAGAGGAAAACAGAAATAGAGAGCCCTTTGCTGTCAGTTTCCGCTATTGAAAATTTTCCTAAGGAAACACCTTCTGATTTCACCATTGATTTAATTAATCAGGAAACCAAAGACGCTGTTTTACCTGGTGAAATTGTGCTCATGCCCACCCAATTGGCAGGCCCACTACCTCCTAAGGTCGCAGGCTTGATTTTACCCAAATTCTCTGCCGCCAAAGAAGGAATCATGGTTATTCCGGGAGTCCTAGATCCTGCCTATGTGGGCACAATCATGGTTCAACTTTGGAGCCATCTGCCCATGCAGTTAAAAAAGGGTGAGTCTTGGGCACATTTGGTAGTGCTCCCTTCTCATCCTACTGCTTCTATTATGGATACTAATTTGCACCAGCTCTCTCCTCTCTCTCCACAGCTATTAGCTGTAATCCAGAGAATCGGTGAACAGAAACTTCTTCGTAAGTACAAAATCAATGGCAAAGTTCTGGAAGGCTTGATTGACACAGGCGCAGACATTTCTGTCATATCTAGTACTTGCTGGGACCCCACGTGGCCCCTTGAGTCTGCCTCTGCAGTTTGGGGTGTGGGTGGACCTCAAACCTCTTCTAAAAGCGTACAGTGGCTGCCTGTTTCTCTGCCTGATAGCTCTGAAACCATTGCATATATCCAGCCCTGTGTGCTGAAAATCCACCTCAATCTGTGGGGCAGAGATTTGCTACAACAATTGCAAGCTACCATTCAATTTAATGAGTAAGCTTGCACTCCCCCATACTATGTGAATCAAGCCCTCCAGCCTTTCCGTTTTCAGTGGCCAAATAAAATCACTCTCACTTCAAGCTGAATAGTTTAGAAAGGAACAGCAGCTGGAAGCAAGCCCTGATAATTTGCTTCTGTGCCTCATTTCATGCCTTAATATAAATTCCATGATAGTGCTCATTTTCAGTGTGCTGTTTTTGCCCCTTTCTGCTTCCGCTCCTAGTGGCGGTGATTCCACACCAATTAATGTGTGGGAATCTTTTGCAAAAACCCTCAATGTTTCATCCTTTTGCCTAACTCAGCAGGTATCAATAGGTGAAATCCTTGGGTCTTGCCTTATCCCTGTTTGCCATGACCCTCTCGATTTGCAAAATGATACCTGGTTTTATTCATCCTTACCCCAAAATGATTCTCTCTGCACCCTTGGTTATTCTGGTTACCATAACTGGGGTAACCAAGTTCGCAGACGCCCATCTCTAGCCATTGATTTGTTGACCCCATACGTGGCCTCTTTTAATATCACTTGCGCCCGTATGGTCAATTGCACAAAGCCCAACTGTGTGACAATGGGCAAGGATAATTTCAACTGCTCTGATTATGTAAATATTTCCTACGTATATAAATATACAGAGCTGCCTGAAGGCTGGTTCTGGTCGTGTCCAGGCTACACATTCAATTATATTCCAGCGAACATTAGCCATGGCACACCTTGCTGCTTAAGCCGTTTGTCTATCATATTACCCAAGAAGCATCATTTATCCCACTCTCGATATCGACGCTCTGTGGAATTGACTAATGATTGTGATGATTCTGTTTCTCTCCCTAGCAGATCTGAATATATTTCTCTAGCCGTCTCTCTTTTAGGAGTCCCTGGATTGGCTGTACGGAATAGCAGGAATATTAACTCTTTAGCTTGCTCTGCAGCAAAAGCCTTGAATTCTACTTCACAAGCTCTTCACCTTTTGAGTAAAGAACAGAGTGAATTGCGTCACGGACTCTTACAGAATCGCGCTGCAATAGATTATTTGCTAATGCTTCATCATTATGGTTGTGAACAAATGGATGGCATGTGCTGCTTTAATATTACGGACAATTCCAAAGCTATTCAAGCACAAATTTCTCATTTGCAAAATCTCACACATCACATCAAACAGGACGTTGGACTTTCTGGCCTCTGGGATTCGTTTACCCAGTGGCTCACCGGCTGGTTACCAAATATGAATTGGCTTCGCAATCTTTTTCAATATGCTATTATCATAATATGTATATTAATTTTGCTATGTTGTTTCATCCAGTGCATCCCTGGTCTCATACGCCTTTGGTCCCAGTGTTTTTCTCCTCCTCAGCCACCCAATAAAATTATTGCCGCCTACTTTGCGAAATGGCAGCACCAACAGTAGACATTAGGGGAGATGTGGGCAGAATTATCTTGGGCATGCGCTGGCAAACCATGTATCCCGAGGTATTTTTTGTCCCATTCACCCTGAACTCACATAACAACATCGGTGGGCGGAATTATTTTGGGCATGCGCTGCAAACCACGTATCCCGAAGTACTTTTGTCCCACTCACCATTAAATAAATAAAGAAAGGGGGAGATGCTGGGATGCTGGATGCAATAATCCTATACACGACTGTGACATGTTTGGGAAAGTCTTGCTCTCACGCTTCGCTCCTGCACATAATGCTGCACAAACCGTCCTAATACTAAAACATTCCTAGAATGTTCAGTTCACATTGAGTTCGTACCTGACTTGTTCTTAATGCGTAGTTGACCACATCTACGGATGAATGCTATATCAATCACTAGTAAAAGTTTAATTAGGAGGTCTTCATGCCTGTGTAATTCTGTGCTCCCTTTCTCAGCCTTTAATCCATTGGTGATTAATGTAACCTTTGCTTTGTACTTGTGTTAACCAATCAGCAATAAGCACATATGTGGCAATGCTGTAATACTCAATAAAAGAGGCTCCTTGAGACTTGCTCAAGAGATGCCTCCCAGATGACACTCGCTACCTGTCTGTCGTTATTTCAACCCAACAACAATGGCTATGTTCAGAGACAATGGCTATGCCACTGATACCAGAGGGAAGCACATATGGGAAGAGTGTCATTAGTTCTGTTCTGTGGGTTTCCAAGAAGCATTTGAATGGCTCATGTGAGAACAGAATACTGGACTAGATAGGCCTTTGGCTGAACCTGAAGGTTCTTCTTGTGTTCTTACTGAAACAAGTTTTTGAAGAAGCCTGATATTTCCTATTAAGCTCCAAAATCTGACCTCCATTTTTTCTTAAAGAAAAATTTGGTGGAAACCCTAGAAAGGCTACTGGTTTGAGGGAGGAAGCCCTTTGAAATATACACCATATTAAATCCAAATAAAAAGCAAGCAAAAATAATGCTTTGGATGATCATAAATTGCATTTATTACTAAGCAATGAAGATTTGGCTTCATTCTTTCTGTTTTTAAGGAATGATAAAAGAGAGCACTTGCTATGTAAGAGGAAAAGCAGATGTTTTATGAGAGATAGCCTGGCTTGAATAATTAATATATTTACGATTATAATCTTAAAAGCAATGAAAATGATTAGTCCTAAGTGGGAGGAAGATAAATGGATATTGGAAGAGCTTCCCAGCATGAAAGTCCCTTCTAAGGTACTGTGTGCTATCCCTGTGAAAGTGTATTTTGTTTCAGCTGCAAACCACTTAGAAAGATGTCTGTGCTTGAACTGATGGGCAGGGGAACAATAGTTGACAATTGTTTTTCCCATACAGTGTTTGATGAGCTTCATTTTTCACGGTATCTGTGCTACATCTACATTTCTCACAGCTGTAACTAACAACAAGAAAGCAGTAAGGGAGGAACTAAACCGATTTGCCTATTCTCTTAATTAGCTAGATGCGCAATCTCTTACAGAAAATTGCCGGGCACATCACTTCTCTACGCTTTAAACTGACGTTGGGCTATACATGAAATATTCAACTCAAAGTTATCTGCCTTGGAACTTTTAGAGCTACAGCCAGTCCAGCCACTTGGCTCAGTTATGATACATGTTTTACTAGCTTTTCTGCTTTCTGTAGCTATGGAGGCAAGGGATGGAAATTACTTTTCCTCAGCCCTGATCTTTGAAACTGAGAAAGTTTTAGTTTGAATGATCACTTTTGCTTAGCAACAAACCTAAGTCCTTAAATTTATTTGCTTTATCTACAGCCAGATCTACAACATACAAAATACTACTAAAGAAGAGAGTTCCCATGAGAATGTGTAAAGTGCCTTTGCATCAACACTGACTAAAACCACAGCTAATTTCTATATACTTGGAATTAAGACAAAGAACTTCCAAGTTGGAGAACTGAAGCCCAATACTTGCTGTTTGCATGGACAAGCCAACTATCATTTAAAATTCATGCATTTGAAAATCAGGACCAAGGAAGCTTGAAGAGTTTATGCTAAAGTTTAATAAATCAGAATGTGCCAGGGGAGGGTATACGCCGCACAATCCCCTGTTCTCCTGTCATCACAAACTTATTTCTCACTAGCTAATATTCCAGAGTTTGTACTTTGAAGAACAAAACAGAAAACCAACACCCCACAAATTGAAGTACCTTTTTCACAATTGTACCCAATACACTTTAAAAATAACAAAAACATTTTCATCATTCCTCTACGGAGTGCAATAACTTTAAAATGTTTTTTGCTCACTGAATTTGGTTTATTTTTAACTTACTGAAATGTAGATTTATTACTGAAAGTAACAGAAGTAGTTAAATCTTAAAAAACCAGAACCTTAACAAAAAGACTATCCCAGTTGTTCTTGCTGCAAAACACTTAACACTGCAAAAAAGAATAGTGTGGGGGTTTTTTAAATGACAATCCCTTCTACGATAATTGCTGATGCATTTGGGTGAATCTGTATATAGCCTGTTTGTGCAAACCAATTCTTCTAAATAAATTGGACTGCATTACAGGAATTACTTGCCAGAGGTTAAAAAACAAAAACACAAACCTTACCATTTTATTTCTAGCCTGCTAAAAGACAATTACCAAACTTGTAAACTTCTTTAAAAATGCTAGCCATTTATCTTCATCTAGGGCAAATATAACAAGTCACAAAGATGGAATTCCCTAGCTGGCTCCATTGAAAGATGGGTTTATTTTCAGCAGCATTTGGTTCATCAGTTTTTGAACTGCATCTGAAATGTTATGGGGGTGAATCACTGAGGGAATTCTATTTAGATTTATCTGTATTGGTAAAATAGGGCTTTTGACTCAGATTGTTCTCACAGAGTCATTTTGGTAAAGTTTCCATCTCAGCAAGATAAATGTCAAAAAAAGATAGGGTGACTGACAATTTTATAATTGTGGTAGAATTTTGTTAAAAGAACACAGGCAAAGAACACACTGTTTGTTGCTACTACAGCTTTTTACCAGAGTTTGGTCAGTGTGGTTACAGTCAGCCCATTGATATTTGCACCCAACTTTCATGAGAGCATGGCCATGTCGTTATCATCTCAATTAATTACATTGACAGGATCCAAACTACCATTTCAGCATCATTTAAACCTTTGGACTGCAACAGACCAAGAATGGAGTATGCAACCAAGCATCTACTGAATCTGCTGATATACTTCACTGTGTGTGGAACCTTTTCCATATTTACGACCAAACTTGACATGACCCAAAGATCCATCAATAGATTGTCCCATAATTTTTATTTTTGAAACTACTTTTAACTAGAAAAATTATGGGGTGAAAAATGACCAATCCTCCTCCCCAGTGCCACATCTTGATCTGAATATGCTCCCCACACATATGGTCGCTATCTATTGTCCATAGAAACTTAGCTGATCTGGTGGGAGAACCCAGAAGTTCAAGATCTTCCCCATTAACACCAATGGCACAAGCTTCAAGGCTCCCATGGAACTTAAGGTTGGAAATTACAATACACATAACGCAGCTATAACACAGCTGCACTGTTTTGTTAGGTGTAAGTACTCATAGCTCTGCAAACCAATTTATTCAGACCAAGAGAACATCGCTGAACGTATAGCTTACTTTCTTTTAATAGAGCAGCCATAAAAGCCCAAGTTGTACTATACAATGGTCTTCCTTCTTCCGACACAAGTTTTATTTACTGCACTGCCCACAACACTGGCTTCACAAGGAAATAGCATGTTTTCCAATTACAGCTCTCTTTCCCACATATAATGAAACTATCTAATTTAAAAGCTACCATTTCAGGGCAAAAACCTCCATTTATTTATTCATAAATACTATTGATACTTATACTGCCATATGAATAATTGATAGTCACAGAGAAAAAGAGGTGAAAACAAGACACGTTTAAGAGTGCTGACAGGAGTGTTATGCCCCCAATACCTGAGGGAATTTATTCAAAGTTCAAAGCTATTTTGGTCTTGCCACATTTTAAGAACATCAAGAACATCAATTTTAAACATGAAGTAACAGAATATTCACACTATTTGTTAACTACCGTATCTCAGAAAAGCTATTCACCTGTGTTCTGTTTCTTTTAAAATAATAATTTAACTTATTTCCCACAGCCTCATAAAAGCATGATGGGGTTTGTGTGTTTGGTGGGGTGGGTAAAGGTAATCCATAATTAACACACAAGAAAGGAATGTGCTATGGAGAGCAGGGAAGAAGGAAACCCTGGCTCTTCCAGTATAAGTTGAAAGGATTTAAAGGTTGCTCGAGATTCATGTTAGAGTGATTTCATGATACGTATCTGTATACAAGCTAAGAAATCAGACACCTTACATTAATACACTAACTACTGAATATTGGTTAAAACCACACCATCAAAGGTTTCTGTCACATCACTTTGTGAGAACCTTGCAGGTCCAACGTTTGTTTATCATTCAGCTCAAATCTCATACTTAATTGCAAATATTTATTATTTAACAACATTCTTCTGGTATCATAAAATAAGTGTATTTTTGGTATAAAACTTATTTGAAAGGTAGAGGTAGGCGTTCTGTGTGAAAATAACAGTCAAATTGTCAGAAAATAGAAGCCAATTGTTAGGAAACATGTTCAGGTATCATTAGTTGCTGTACGGCACCCCTCTACTTTTCAAGCTAGCCATATAGTTTGAAAAACTACGGGAGAACATGTTGAGCTGATCGGCAGATGCAGCGGGAAAACAGTCTATTAGCAATTACTATAGATGCAAAATCAACACAGTGAAAGGAAGTGCCAGGTGTAATTACCTCTAGATGCTAGCAATATTTTTGGTTTCACTACCAGGGAAAAAAATGAATTGATCAAAACAAACTCATGTAAATCAAAGGTTTGTTTTGTATTCAAACTAATTCAATGTTTCATTTTTGTTGTTTTGTTTTCCCCTGTAACATACAATAGTTGGTAGTTTACTACAAAATTGCCCTCCTGGTCTTTTGGTTGCTAACAGAATACTGAAAGTGAGACCTGAAAATACGCCCTAATAACACAATCTCTAATTTTAATGGTTCGGGGCACCAGTGACTCTAGCTGAGGTTTGCATTCTTCTTTAAATGTTTCCTGAGTGACTGCATGCATAATTGTGGGCAGACATGAGTAGAAGAGATCAGCCATGGGCAGACAATTAAACAGGCTAATGACATCTTACATTTCCCCCCTTTGCCAGTTGTTTATATATTTTGTTTTTTAAAATCCAAAACAAACAAACAAAAATAGAAAGATGTACATCTTGTAATTACTAAGAGAAAATAATGAGTTTAAGGGGTAGCTCAGTTGGTGGAGCATGGGATTCTAATCTCAGGGCTGTGGATCTGAGCCCCACATTGGATGAAAGATTCCTGCATTGCAAGGGGTTGGAGTAGATGATCCTTGTGGTCCCTTCCAACTAGGATTCTGTGATTCTGCTTTTTGTATAAGGAAGCATCTATTTTAGATTTTCAAGCAAATTCCATCCTTCCACAAGTATAATTCCAAAAGACAAATTTGTGTGAAAAAAAATCTGGAAGTGGTCATCACAACATTACTTATGAAAGTTTTTCTTTCTTTCTTAATAAGTAGAAAAAGAAAAGATGAAACTGGAGATCACCTGGTCACCTCGAAGCTGTTCTCATTCACCAGAGGCATTGAGGAGTGCGGCTTTTGACAATTTTGCACGGAACAAATAGTTCTAACCTGCCTTTCACTATGTTGACATGTTTCAGGGGTAGTTCCTATCAGCCCTTAAGTTACTAAACTTCCTTTGAACTGTTTTTGGTACTCTATCAGAATCTAATCACTAAGCATTTTATTACACCTTGAGGGATTTATTCAAAATCCAACAACTAGGTTTAACCTTCCAGCTTTCTTGACACCCCATTCACATTTTAGAATGTTGTACATATCAAATAATGCTATTATCATGCCTTCTCACAGCAAAGAATTGGAGCTGGTGAGCAGCTATCCTAGTACTGAAGGCTACATTCCATAATATATATATATACAGTATTATTATTTCAAGAAACAAAAGAAATCAGGATCTCTACGATTGGCTTTAGTACCTACTATGCTTAGTCTTTGTCAGGCAGTCTTCATATGAACTTTCATTAGTCAGGGAGTTTTCTTTAGCAAACGTGTAATCTCGGTGGTAGGACTTTGAAACAAAAATTAAAGGTTTTGTGGGAGGTTCTTCAGTGTGAATGCTACTGTGCAAAAACAGATTTCACATTTGAAATGCAGGGTCTTACAATAGCATCTTATACATGTCTACCCAGAAGTCCCATTAGAGTTCAATGGAATTTGGTCCAATGTAAGTGGATATAATATTATATTTTAAAATAATAACAATGGAATATTATACATGTTTACTTGTAAATCCCACTGTATTCAATGGTGCTTACTTATAATTTTATTTAGGATTGGTACACTGTCTGGAAAGCCCTGGTGAACTGACTTATTAAGGAGGAAGTATGCATAGGATTAAGCTGACATTACCTTAATTTAAAAGCGAAACACTAACACGCAAAATGTTTGGAGTGTGATAGACCAAGCCAGGTATTATTTGACAGAAAATGCATTATGAATAATAATAAACACAACCAATTTAACAGTGCAGCTGCATTAATATGAATATGAGTGTGAGAAACAGTCTGTGGATTTCAGATGCAGATAACTGCATGCAGCACTGCACACAATAATATTGAGGTATCTGTTTCATGCCAAAGCAGTAGTCTGTGCTACGCTCAGTGTGTCACTAAATAATTGTTTGCTGGTGTAGCAGCCTTTACAGACAAATTTCTCTTTTTATACTTGGGCACAAAATGCAAGTCACAAGGTGTATGCATGTAAAATGAGTTTGCAGTCCATGAAAGCTTCTGTCTTAATAAATTCATTAGTCTTTAAGGTGCCAGAAGGCCCTTTGTCGTTTTTGCTGCAACATATTTGCTGCTACATCTATGGAAATTGTTAACAAGGGATGGGGTTACCGCTTCTGAGGTGACCAGTGGGGTAGTGGGCACATGGCATCTGGACACGCAAAAGGGAATGCCTGTGAAAATTCAGAGGACAGATGGGTTTGTGGAGCAAATGTAATCCTATTTAGTAATCTACAGGGTCATGTGGGATGCATGTCTAAGCATATACACAGGACACTGGGCGGACCTTATTTTAATATTGAGCTGCATACTTTCTGTGGAATATGACATACAATTCTGCAGTGGAATTAAGGGTGAGTCTTAACCACAAAGGGTAGCAAGAGAGTGTGGCAGGCAAACAAACATGGGTTAAAAAAAAACCTGGAGAAAAATATTCCTAACCAAGCATCAAAGCTCACATAAATATAAAAACAGGGGGCACAGAGGTTAAAGTAAAAGATACCTGTTTCTGGGGCAGTGTAAAAGTTAACGTAAGAATTGCAGTCCTGCCTTGTGAAACCCAGGAAGAAAAAGCTTAGGTTCTACTAGTGCACTCACCTTTAGAAAGTCATGATTGAAGACAGATTTAAATTCTGGTGGATGAGCTTGTGCTCAGCGACAACTATAAATTCACACTGGCTCTAAGCTTACTTTCTGCACCTGTTTATTTTCTGGTAAGAACTGCAAAAGCATCTGAATACAAGAACCTTGTGGGTACACCTGGGCACTGTCAACTCCTTGGCAGCTTATGTGTTTGGAACTCAGATTGCACTTTGGGCTTTTATCATTATTTTGGTTACAGAACAGTAGTGATAGTTGTACCAGAGTAATTTTAGCAGATGTTCTACAATGATAACACTAATAAAGAAGTAGCCAGAAGTGTGGCTAAGAGATTTGGTAAGTCCTTGTGGAACTGCTTGAATTGATCCCCCTTTGGGCTGTTAATCTGAACTCATTCAAAAAGAAAAAATCAAGCAGTTGCCTGAATATGTGCAAGGTCTCTGTTTGCGTTTGTCTAAAAACAGCTTACGCACATCACAGCAGGACAAGCCTAAAATAATCTGGATCAAATGTTATTGAAGTGACACTGCCCCTCCAATCTAAATGCAATCCCACCACAGCAGTTCCCAAAATTTATGCATGTTTATGCATGTAGGAAAAACACATCAAACCATTTTTGTTTTCTTTTGTGTACTGGAGTTGCTTTTCAGTGAACTCAATTAAACAATCTAAACTCGAAAATTATTTTGACATTTGTCAAATGGTAATTAAACTACACAGACATAACATCCCACAGATATTAGTTTGTAGGAATCTCCTCTGTCTATTCAAGAGCACGTTTGTCTGCTTATGCATCCTTCCTGATAGTGACCATTACAAGATTTTCATGTAGATATTTTAAAATGACCTTTTCTGCTCATATGTGGGTCACCTGCTTCTACTAAAAGTGTCCCTATATTAGCAATATGTTACCTTGCTTGAATTGCAGTCGAAAACCCTTCAGCCTTGGTGTGCAGCAATAAATTCAACTGACAGTTGAAATTTGGAACGCTCACTTAATATTGATTCTGAATGTAATAACAAGCGACATGACCTTTTGGAGGGTGTAAAATATGGCTGCCACAACATCTGTGCCACATTTCTTGCTGTTTAGTAATATGCTGTAACAGCATGAAGCTGGCATTAAAGCTAAGCTTTATTATCAAGCAGATCGCTCCATCTCTCTGCCTTCATTAAAAAAAATGCTTTAAGCTTTCAGGGGCTAGTATAGCCTACAATGCACATGCCTTGTTTAAAGACCTAATTTACCTGGTAGTTACGAAAGGTAAAAATATTTGGCTGCTTCAGAATTCTGTCAGACAGAATACACTTTAGCAGGCCAATAAGGAGAAGAGTTTATACAAGAGGATCACACCAAATGTTTCATATGTCTACATTATCTCTCCCAATCTTGGAGGATGCTGTCATAGTCTCTCTTCCACTTATAAGGGCCGGGGGGCGGGGATGGAAGGTTAATGGTTCCATTTTCCTAGACACTAGAGATGCATTCTAATTTAGCGTTACCCCAGGATACCTTGAACTTATTCTGCTATACTGGACTAAGAAATGTTTGCATTAGATTAACTTTCAGTAGCTCTCTTTGAAGTGCTGGTATCTTTTAAAATATACTCCAAGTAGCACAACATCAATTTCTGCACTTTTAAAAATCCAATTTAAGCAGGATAAAATTGTCAAAACAGTCTAAGCTCATCCCAACAGCATGGCTCTCAATCACAGAATACACAATATGGGAAACTTGCATTGCATTGCAGAGAGTATTTGAAAAACCTTTTGACTTATTCCTTCCACCATTGTGCATGTACTGAATTGATTAATCCCGTTATCATTACTGCCTTCTTTTGATGAACATTAAAATAAGGCTGCACATTTTATGATTTCATTTTAATTTCACATTTTAATACCAAACCACATAGGCAAATAAATTGTAGCTCTTTAAAATGGTTTATAACTCATCTTTAAACAGAAAATACTGCAATCCTTCATAGTTTACAGTTAAATATAATTTATAAGCAAAAGGCCTGTCAGCAGTTTAAACTAAAGTATAACTTAGGGAACAAGAAAAACACCTTTATTCATTTATCATGTTAATGGCCAGTCTATGGATAGCATTGCTTTTCTGTATACGTAATCTAATCTGATACTATGGTAATCTATATCAACAAAGTTATCAGATGTCCACTTCAATGTACAGTGGTAGCTCTGATTACGAACTTAATTAGTTCCAGAGGTCCATTCGTAACCTGAAACAGTTCTTAACCTGAGGTACCTCTTTAGCAAATGGGGCCTCCTGCTGCCGCTGCATGATTTCTGTTCTCATCCTGGGGCAAAGTTCTTAACCCGAGGTTCTACTTCCGGGTTAGCAGAGTCTGTAACCTGAAGTGTTTGTAACCCGAGGTGTTTGTAACCCGAGGTACCACTGTACTGGGAATTGCAGAGACTGATTCTGATAATTAACTATATCCTAAAAGAAATTCCCACACTGGCAGGTAATTGAAAGCTGGTACACACATGCAGACTAGCATCAAGTGATTACTTATATGTGTGAATCAACCATTATAGATCTATCATGACAGAAAGAACTTTCATACTGCTCTATGACAACTGCTACACAGTATTTTATGCATTCTTTTCTGAGCAAGCCTCTGAAAGGTGAAATTTGCCTTTGTACAAGTAGGCTAGTTAGTTAGTTCTCTCTCTCTCTCTCTCTCTCTCTCTCTCTCTCTCTCTCACACACACACACACACACACACACACACACACGTCTCGATCCTCTATCCAGTCCAGCAAGGTATATTCCAGACAGGCAAAATAAGTCAGCTGAAGAACAAAGCAGGGTCAATAGGGATGTTGCTGGCAAATGGTTATGGAGAGGGGAAAGTACAAAGGGTAGGATAGAAGGCCTTGGGGATTTGCATTAAGCCTCCAAGCCTGAGATTCTTCATTCCTGGTCTATCATGATCGGAAAGCATCATGATTTGTAATGAAGAACATATAGTAGTCTATATAAAATAATGTATACAGCTGAGTTAACAGTCACCTCTAACATAAAACCAGCAAAATCCAATGCTGTTCTTTTTGAGATACAAGAGGGTGCATTGTCCTTCCTTCTCCCCCCCCTTTTTTTAAAAAAACATATTTTTATTTTTAGGGGGAAATGAGGACACTTCCCATTTTAGTAGTCCCATTGCTTTAGAACCAATCTTGCACTTGCAGTGCAGATGGAGGAAATATTTGATTCAATTTGCATTTAAAGGCAAACCTACTTAATTTGCAGTTTCAGAAACAATACTAAAGTACACCCATCCTTTGATAGTTGCAGTTCTCTGAATTTTGCAATGCAGTTCTCCAACCAAGTAATGTCTGCAAAAAAATACACATATGGGGGTGGGGGTGAGGCCCTGTGGACCATTTGGCCTGTGAGACTCTTTTGAGGAAACCATGGTTACCTGCCTTACATCAAATATCATACATGATGTCAAGTGTGGGTCAGCTAAGGGTTCAAAGGAACAAGCTGAAGCTTAAAGTGGACTCCTGAGGTTCCTTTGCTGGAGCAAGGCATGCTTCCACTCACACACCAGCTGATTGACAGTAGGATCACACCTTGCTCAAGGTGCGGGGAGCAGCTTGCATTAAATTGGACCTGCTTTTCCTTCCCAGTACTACTCTCTGAAGCAGTCCTGCAGCCACTTTCAATTCCTCAAATCAGAAGCTGAGAGAAGCTTGCAAAGGACTCGTTCGGGTGTGTGTACCAAATCAAGCAGCAGCATCCTCTCAGGTGGGGTGCAGAAGGGAAAGCTTCAACTCCATGGTGAGGGGATGGCTTGCTTTGGCTATGTGGGCAGCAGCTGGAAAAAGCTGGTCTTTGAAGCAGTCCTGTGCTCTTCAGCTGATGCAAAGAGAGATCCATCTAGCTTGATTTGGGTGTGTGAGAGGGACCCAGCACCGGCTGCGGTCATCATGTGTCTGTGGTGGCAATATATCTGTCTTTAAGAAAGAAAACTACCTGAAAGTCTGTCAGCTGGGATTTGACTCTCCTAGACTCAAACCATGTCCTCACCAGTGCTGATGTGGTGAAAATAATAGGACAACAGTGGAAGATTGTGCAATGGTGTGCTTTCGTGGACAACAACATGGAAATAAGAATGTTAAGGCTGCAATCCTATGCTACTTACCTAGGAATAAGCCTCACTGAACTTAACAGAACTTACTTCTGAGTAGACAGAAGAACCCTGCTGGATCAGACTAATGGGTAATCTAGCGCAGCATCCTGTTCTCAAAGTGGCCAAACAGATGCCTATATGAAACCCACATGGCTGACACAAGTGCAATGAAATTCTTCTGTTCAGGTTTCCAGTAACTAGTATTTAGAGGCAGGCTGCCGCTGATGCTGGATGTAGCATATAGACATCACTAATAGTGGCATATATGGGGTTTCATTCTAACTTGGATTCAGTAAATGCAACCATATACTTTGTATTATTTCTTATCATTTTGGATCTCTTATAATTAATTATTACCATAAAAGGATAGGTAAAAGAAGGAAGAAATGATTTTTTCAATGGGGCACCAGGTCACTCATGTCTGGTCTTTTTGAAAGCTTCCAGGTTTCACAGAGGCCGTCTTGAGATATGACTGTTTAAATTGATTCCAATTTTGCACATCTCCACTGCTTGATAGCTAGTCCCGTGAAGAAAAATGTTACAACCACACAAGGTAAAATAATTAAAGGATCAGAGGCAGTCATGGCACTGAGCTTTGAGAGAAGATTTGCCAACTGTATCTTTCTCAATAATTTAACTGTACAATCTGGCCTTAGAGTACTAAGTGGCATATCCAGAATACACAACTATCAGACAAAAACTTATTCAGAGCCTTAGACAGAGGTGTAATATTCCTCTTACTGAACTATTAAACATTCACCTGCCCTGCTTACTAAGATGCTGATACGAACTTGTTGCTGGAACTCTTTGAGGATAACAAAAATGCACATATTTTTTAAAAAACAAAAACAGAAGACACTAAAAACATTCACAAATTGGATGATTTCTACACTCTCAGCTGAGGTAAGATTCAAAACTAATCTGATTATATGTATATTATGAGGCACTAAGCATCTTTCTGCAGCAATTACGAAGCTTTCACACATAAAAGAGGGCATTTTCTTTAGCACTTGGCTAATCCATCAAGTGTTTAGCTTCAAAGGGAAAGTTTAAAAAAAAAGAAAAGAAAGAATGACTGAAGTGGGCTTATAAGGCAGTGATATTTCTTTTTTATTGAGCTACAGAGGATTATTTTCAACTCTTAAACATACTGAAACAACTTTGGAATATAATACAGTTTTTCTTTATTTCAATAGCCTCCCCTTCCCTTTCTTTTTGAACTTCTAGAACTTTGAGCAAAAGAGCAGAACTTTCAGATTTTAAAGAGTCTGCTTTGGGAGGTTTGTCAGTATTTCTGACATTGCAGGGAGCACTTTAGCTGTTTGGGGAACATTTTAATTGGCAGCAACTTTTGACTGTTCACACAACTTTCAATATATGATGACCTGATCATTATTTTTAAAGAAAACTATCGTTTTGATATACAACTTGTAAGTTAAAGAGAAAACCTTTTGGTAACTGGAAATGTGGGGCAACTAAAGTTAAACTGCTAAACTCTAGCTGAATTGTGCTCATAATTTGTAATAAAATGTAGTCTTTCTCACACACAAATACAGATACACACGCAAAAGCTACCTATTGGCTCTGAAGACTGAACAGTACAAAGTAAATGTAGGATTTAGTTATCACATGTATCTCAACTCTTCCAAGAAATGAATACCGTATTTTTTGCTCTATAAGACTAATTTTTTCCCTCCTAAAAAGTAAGGGGAAATGTGTGTGCGTCTTATGGAGCGAATGCAGGCTGCGCAGCTATCCCAGAAGCCAGAGCAGCAAGAGGGATTGGTGCTTTCACTGTGTAGCGATCCCTCTTGCTGTTCTGGCTTCTGAGATTCAGAATATTTTTTTTCTTGTTTTCCTCCTCCAAAAACTAGGTGCATCTTGTGGTCTGGTGCGTCTTATAGAGCAAAAAATACGGTAATTTTCATGGGATTATTCAATTTATCCCCTTCAATCCTGCAAGGCAGGTTGGCTGACAGATGGTGAACTGCTCTAGGCCACAAAGTGATATTAATGGTCATTTGAACTCAGGTGCTCTCTTGTCAGAGACCCAGTTCACATGTAATGCTAAGCCAAAGCAGGGTGTATTGTGAATGAACAAATATATGGGGTGCCAGATAGAAGACTGCAGCTCCTTTGCTACATCTCTGCTCCTACTGATGTGGGCTAAGCCATGGTTTGGCTCCGTGTTGCGATTGCAGCCAGATTTTAACTCCAGACAAGCCATGAAGCATAGCCGTGGTTTGTTCGATGACTTACCACTCATGGTTTGTCTGGGGCATATAAAACAGAAGCTTGGGTTTGGATGTAAGACTAAGCCAAACATGGCTCAGTTTACAGCAGCATGGCAGCAGCAGGACTGGAGAGGAACAAAGTGGCCATGATCTTCTCCCTGGGAACCCATATATGCTTGTCCATGGTTTAGCTTTAGTCTAGACTGAACCAGAGTCTTCACTGATCCTACCTAGGCATTATGATTACTTAATGCACACCACCAAATTTCACAGAGCCTTAAAACGAAGCTCCATTAAATAGGCTAGTCCAGAGCTTTCCAAACTGTGTGTCGTGGGGCAATGTGTAAGTGTGTTGTGCAAACACTGGAAAGGGGTTAATTTAACCTCCAGTTTGCTAGTAAAACTGAATTACTGTGTCGCAAATGATGCATGTCTAAAAAGTGTGTCACCAACATGAAAGGTATGGAAAGCTCTTCAGCACCATGTTCTAACCAACTATTTATGTCCCTCCTCTAACTGAAGCGCTTGCTGGGCTTATGTTGGCCAAAGCACATGCCTGGCTCCTCCCATTTTTCTCATATTTTGGAAGTGTGTACCTCTGCATTATTCTATAGTGAAGGGATTCTGCAGCTAGGCTTGATGGTATCATGGACAGGAGCACTTAGCAAGAAGGTACCAGGCTCCACCCTCAACAAAGGGTAATAACGGGTGTGGTAACAGGGGCAGTGACCCATGCCATGATTTGAAGACTCAAACATTCCTGGGAAACGCATTTCTGATGAATAGGATGACAAACATTTATCTATGATAAATATGATGACAATTTTTCTGATAGAACAGGAATGTACCAATGTAGTATTCAAGTGGTCCTGGTCCCTTTCCCTCTTTTTCTCACATCTTTTCATGAAAAAAGTCTGTGAGAATTTCTTCTGTTTCTTTACCATTTAAATGCAGGCAAAGAAGCAGACTGAACAATAGCCAGTTGTTTGCAGATTGTTAGCAAAGAGCTGGGAACGTTAGAAAAGGCGGGGGGGGGGACTGGCTAACTCCCCACTGAGAACTATCAGTTTCGGCTTCCATAGCCTTAACTGCCGGGAGCATTAAGGCGGGAGAGGAAGAAATATGGAGGCTACTGATACGTAAAGGTTATGAAAATAAGTCACAGTCAAAGCCAGACAGTAAAGGAACTAGAGGCACAGAGAAAATTCAACAAGAGGTAGAACAAACAAGGAATTAACTGGCCTGAAAAAAGGTGAACACCAGGAGTCTCAGGAAGAAAAGACCACTTTCTGCGAGGCAAAATTAAAAACCGAGGGAGGAAGGAGCAGGGAGGAACCAAGACAGCAGCTTCCTGTTTGTATTATTTATTTCTTTATGCAAACTTGCAATGTTGCCTATTGAAGGTCAGGCGGCGCCAAACCTAAACCCAATCTGGCCGCAGCTTTTACGGGGGGGGCTTTATGTCTGCTTGACACTGGAGAAATGGAGGAGACATTTATTTTCAGACTACAGGTTTTAATTTTTTACTATAATGCTGATTATTCTTCCTGTTTTATTGTTATTTTGCCTGCTTCTCATCAATAGGCAAAATGACATAAATGCTAGGTTTCTTAACAGCTTTTTGCTCCATTTGTAACTAAGAATTTAAAAGTAAATTCAATTTGTAATTATGATCTGAATAAACTGTACTTTTAATATACCACATATGATGATTTAATTGCAAACCCAGTTATACAGATTACATTTTATTCCTAAAGTAACAAAGGGACTTTTGCTCTGTAAAGAAGTAATGTATTGCATATTTTTCAAACCCCCTCCCCTATATCTATTTCCCCTTGAATTTCACCATGCCATACGGCTTCAACATTTTTGGAAATTTTACTTCTCAACTCCCCCCCCCCACTTTCATTGAACAATAAAGCTTGAATACAATAATTGTGACTTTTCAGTTTACTGTACTTTGGTAATCTTGACTCTCAAGTTTTGTATACTGTCTTGAAGACTTTTAGAAGGTAGACGATATATATGCAGCCTGAGATATAATTTGCTTTCTTTTAAGCTCTGCACAGTGATCTCAGGATAGAAGTCTGTGCAGAAAGAATTCTAAATAGAGAAGAATATCCTAAAGCAGGCTTTAAAGCCTTTTTATTTCAATCTGTCTTTGGTTTAAATTATCCGCTGGATTTGGAAACAGTTATTGCTCTCTTTTTAAATTGTAACGTTCATTTATTAGTCTGCATTAGGAATTTCTTTGTGCTGCCGTTTTAGTTTTTAAACATTTTGATATTGGTTTAAAATATTTTTATGCTCCTGACAGTGTGTTGTGCATATAGATAGATACACAGAAAGATAGATAAAGAGATAGAAGGCTGTATTTGATATTATAACATCTTGTTTTCCTGCAGCACAGACTCTATATATTTTACTGCATTCAATGAAATATTCATCCATGAAAGTGCGTTTGTATTAATAAGGTACACTTAATTAACTACATTCCTGAGATCAAACTATTAGCTCTTTTACTATTGCCTCACTTTTATTGTAGCCTACTTATAGAAGCATGCATCCTTAAGTATATAGTAAAAGATAGCAGCCTTTAGCTTAAAATTATCATGGTAAGCCAAAACCTTAATTTGCATGTTCACTCAGATATGCACAAAATATAAAGTTGGTTCCTGTAGGTTGCACGAAGTGAGAAATGTTCACTGTTGACATCAATTCTGTTGGCAAAGAGTTTTCTGCATATTTTAAAATAATAATTTTTTTCCCCTTCAAGAGATAACACTTTCTGACTTGTAGCATTGCTAAAATGTGCAGTTCCACCCAGGCCAAAAAATACTGTCTTGAATAAGTTTATGTTAAGTTTAAAGGGTGGGAGATCAGACTGTTTGTGAGGCTATGTGTAGAGGTTATGCTGCTGAGATTACAAATATAAAACCAGCTTCTCTAATATATTTTTTAGGTGTCAGGTATCCAACATGACTGGCTATAAAAGTGCCAAGATGCTCACCTCAGGCTTTCAATTAATTTATCTCTAAGTGTGTTATCATTCTATTTCTGAACTAAAAAGACCTTACTGGAAGCATTTTCTCAGAGTGCTATGACTTCATCTGCATACCTATTTGCATATGCATATCCATCAGTCATAAGAGAGAGTGCCACACACAGTAGGTATGGTAAAGCACCCCATTGATAGAGAGAATGAACATTTATCTTGAGATCATAAATATGCATTCTGAAAGTTTTCATCCCAGTGTGTGGGTAATAGACTAGATGTGGATAAAACTAGGTAAATTCAATCCTCGCAGGCCCGTATGTCCTTCATGACTAAAAGATGCTCAGTTTAGAACGAAAGGCAAAGGTAAATGTAGTCTGCTCTCTAGAGAACACTATGTAAACAATGTTTCTCATGCAGCTAAAAACATTGCCAGATTGTCAAGAAAGAAAATGCAAACAACGAATTCCTCACAGGTATGCAACAAAAAACGGCAAAGCAGCTGAAAACCATCACCACACGATTCCATTGCGTACTTGGAATCGGGGTGAACAGGAAGCTCTGATCAGAAAATTATCCACAATAATGGAAGCACATGAGATAACTTCATTTGTAGAATCACTTAATTTTTCCTACGTTTGGCAACTATGTCTGGAAGGTAACCCTTCCTGTACAAAAAAGAAGAAGCAAGCACTGAGTTATTGAGATACATTCTTATTAGCATCTGTTGAGTTAGTTACCATTGCTAATAAGAAAGCTAGGATTAGTAAATATCAACTGAAGTGTGTATTTCACAGCGCAAAATTGAAAATGAATGTCAGTTGTTGTCTGTCCCTCTGCACATCAGGACACTCTCTTCATGGAAGGAACTTTTTTTATTTACTCAGGTGAGTATGTGAGTGTTTCTGCAAATTTCTGACCCCAGTTAACAGAAAGTTAACCCAGTTCACCGCCTGGTTAACATTCAGCTTCTTTCTTTGTGGCTTCCCCCCTTCTCAAAAACTAAGGGGCTTTTAATAGCTCACAACAGAGACCCCCTTTGTCTCTGGGCCCACATGTTTGGCTCACTAGGTGCTTCTTCTCTCTCTACAAACTTTGCTGTAGGCTCATTGCTGTCAGAGCTTCTCCACAGGCTCTACACTAACAGCCAGTGCTGTGAGCAGCATCTTATTCCATCTTACCTACTATCCTTACTCTCCAATGGTTATAGGAATACATTAAATGTTTCTGGCACCAGGTTCATTAATACATAGAACAAGGATTTTGTATTTGATTCTATAATTATTCTTCTCTTACATTATTTGGTAAGCAAAGATAATATTTTGCTTCCATGTCTGAATAGGTCAGCACAGCATTTTAGTTACAGAAAGGCCGCTGATTGACCACTCGATGTCATTTCCATACTGTAGAGCCAGGCACATACATACATACTTTCACAGCATAGGCACGTATATGAAACATTGAGAATAAGGCAGGAAATGTGCTTATTTTAAGATAAAGGAGTTTAAATTTATCTTCATTTAGAAATTCTACCATGCCACAAAATCTGGTTTCCAAACATCACATGATTAAAAAAAATAGTATCGTGCACCTGTTGGTAAGACATGAGACAATACTAACACAATAATAGGCATACAGAATTTCACAGAGATATAGGTAAGAGCTAATTAGATTAAAATAAATATTAGGGGGGAAAGCTTGAAGAGAAGCTGTTATAGAAAAAGTGTGCAGTGGAAACATCCTCTAAACTGAGGCTATGTTTCCAATGCTACTTTGATTTACCCTTCTTTTCAGAGTCGGAAATTACTAATTACATTGAAATGAACAATTACATAATTGCCTGTTTTGTATTTCTCGGACTGTTAACATTTCTGTGACAGCTTAGCATCTTCAAGCTGCTGAGCAAAGACATTCTTTCCTGACAATCTCAGCTCCACCTCATACAGCACACATTCATATTAGCAACATTGAATGGCCCAGGTAATCAGTACATGTCTAGCAGCTCCAAACACCATGACCAATATAATTGTCAATACACTCTAGGCCAGCTGTTGGAGACTGGTTGCACTCCTGCTGTATATCTAATACTGTGCATTGTATAGACCTGAACTGGGCTAATCTGTCCTCTAACAATGATCTGCACCTACACATATCCATTGAAATAACTGCAGAATCAATACAGGGTGCCCAGCTTGCTCAGCCTCAGTTGGTGCATGAACATCCTCTTCCAGACATACTTCCTGAATCTCCAGCTGTGAGCACAGACATGAAGGACTCATCCACATCTCAAATCCATTTTGTGCACTATAGTCCTCTGTGCTTCCATACCTATCTGGTTTGTTCATTGCTCCCACAAACTGTTCTACAAGGAACACACATCTGCATATTTTGTATAACATTGCCCGTTATAATTTTCTGCCCGTGGCTTTGCATAAGCAATACCCCACAAACCTCTCACTGTGTACTGCTTCTGGTAGAAAGAAGGGAAATTCACGTGTCGTGTGGGTGGGGGTGCTTTTGGGGTATGTGTTTCATCAAATTGTTATTAGTTGACAGGGGTAGCCTACTACTGAGACCCTTCTAAGCCCTAGATCCAGCAAGTGTGAAAATCTAATCCAAGAATTCAAATTCCTTGAATAGTCAAACTAGTTTCCTGGTAAGGTAATGGGCCATTAAGGAAACAAAGTGGCTCTGTGCTAGATAGCAAGTCAGTGGGGCTTCCTCCATCAACTGGCTGGTAGTTAGAAAGACAAAGGCAAGAGTTGAGAGATGAGTGATGTGAGCTACAAGCTGGAAGCAGCAGGCTGGGAAAGCGGACTCAGAGCAAGACTTGATTTTCCATTTGAATCCAAGGCTGCAGCTATATGGGAAGAAAGGCCCTCTTGGGGTGTTAATGCTGTGGACCCAGGCTCAAGTTGTATATATGTGTAAATAAACTATATACAGTATCATAAAGACACCGCAGTCTTTCCCTCATTCCGAAGGAAACACGAACTTTGAGTAAACGCCTGGAACCCCTGCAATTTTGCACTGCTCAGAGATTGGGATGGTGTGCAACAATATTGTTTCTTTTTTATTACTAGACTGTGCTGGACGTTATTGCTGTAAATACCTTAGAAGGAGCACACACACACACCCCAATGAGAAGCAAGGAGCCAGATTCCAGCGTGGTCTCTATCTTAGCCAGCCTGCCTTCTCCTTCCTGTCTGCGTCCCTTGCCCATTTGCCACTTTCATGCAGGTGTCTGGGATGCTGGGGAAAACAGAGGCCATGCACACACTGAAACAAGGGTGGCAGCCTAGCTTGGTCTGTCTGAGCAGCTTGAGTATCAGCTCTGGCTCATTTGCTGCCCAGGGGTGCCAACTTGAAGAAGATATTGTGGGGCCCCAGGTAAGCCCCACCCTCATAATCAGTCACATAACACAGTGCACGCACACCCTTTGAACGGCAATGCCCATCAACTTTGGGGCGCCCGGCCCCCTCAAATATTTTATTGTGGAGGCCAAAGCCCCCATAACCCCTAGGAGTTGGCTCCTAATGGGAGGGAAGGAATAGGAGAAAAAGAAATAAGGAAAGCTTTTGCAAGTTGAAGGAGTAGGGAGAGAAAAGAGGGCTTTGGGTTTGTTCCTTTGCCAAAGTGTGTGTGGTTTGCATGCTGGGGAGGGGGTATGTCTCTTCCTCAAACAATCCCTCTCAGTAATGAACAAGTAAGCAAGCACTAAACTTCATGCCCCAGAACTACTAGTTATCTTACAAACAGACTAAGGAAAATCCATCCTGCAATCGTTACTGACTAACACATCTAACAACTCAGCCTCAAGCACTCCTACTCAGAAGTAAGCCCCATTAAGTGCAAAGGGACTTGTAAATTCACCCAATGTACAGTAAATTCACCCAGAAATTAACAGCATCAACAACACGAAAGAAATGAGGTAAGTAGGGTTCATGTTGTGTGGAGGAGGAGGGGTCAATAGCAAAGATGAGAAGTTAAGAGACAGGGGGAAATGAGAAGACCTCAACACTAAATTAGAAAACCTTTTCATGTTACCATTGGTTAGTGAAAAAATAGATTTTAGATTCAGATAAGCCAACATATTATCCAGTTAGTAGAAACGCCACCATCATCATTAGAATTTGTTAGTCACTTTATCTGGCCCAAGGCAACCCAAAACAACTTGCAAGTTGCAACCAAACATCATGTCAAGTGACCTACAAGTCAACTTTAGACATGTTGTGGATGAGCCCTGAATCAACCAACAAGTATTTCAGTCAACAACCTTCTGTCTGCACATGTAGGAAAAAGGTACAGAACACCGTAACTTTTGCAGATGAAACATTTGCGGTCTGTAGTAGAAGATGCACTGAGGGCCAAACTTATATGTTTAAGCAAACATTCTTTAACTGGTTGTTTTTATTTTGGAGAAAAAGCGGCTGTCTCCTAAAGTGCTGCTTTCTGCAAACCTGTACAAGGCTCCAATCCAGATACTCTCTTTCGCTGCTCCGAAGTAATGTGGCCAGGTTGGTTGAAGCATGTGACAATGTCATGTATACTTTGGTCTTGAGTCAGCAGATAACTCACTAAGGTTCTGCCCTATAGTTAAAGCAGTTGTACCCATGTATCATACTGAATTACTAGCTTAAATATGGGAAGACTTCAATATATATCACTGTTTTGAAATACTGATCAACCAGGGTTAGCCAAGCTGGATAAAAATCTTAAAATAAAGAACAAGCCCAATAATATTCTGTAATAGGAACAGAAATTAAGATTTTATATGAGCCTATGAAGCACTTAAAAAAAATAAAGCTTTACTTGCTTTTAAATGCAGGATGATAAATAAGTATACCCTTTTGCTGAAAAAGAATGAGAAATAGCTAGTGGAATTTTGATTGTCTTGCAGTATCACTATAAATTTAATGAACCCTCTCTAGTTGAATGTTTCAGAATTGGGTCAAAACTAAAAAGACCGGAGATGGTACTGCAACATATACAAGGAGAGGCTGAAATCCTCAGAAGGATTACTCTGAAATAGTTTCCTTGAGAAGGCAGCTTGCGGCTTCTAAACTGCATTGCAAGAAGGAGACAAAGCACAGCACAGAGAGCATTTCTACTGCATGGAAGTCAATAAAAAGAACTCAACCCAAACTCGTAAAGCACCTTTGTTTTCAGTGGCAGAGGGTTAAGTAATTGCTTAACTCTCCACTGAAATGAATGACACATAAGGGTACTTTGGCTAGATTGTATCCCATAATTCCCTCTGTTTTCAACGTTCAGGCTGTTAGGGCTCTCACATATGCAGCCAAAACAGGACCCCCACCCCCCACATACAGAGCTGAAAACCAGGTGGGAGCAGCAATGAAATGGAGCATTGAGGGAATTTGCAGGGGGCCCTTGATTTAACAGGAATGTATATTGTCTTCATAATTGCAAAATAAGTGCACTATCCTACCATTGCTAATCTAGTCACACAAAATTCCACCTCATTACAATTACAGTAAGCAAAGCAGCATGAGCAAGAAAAGCAGCAACGGAATCATGGTCCATATGTATGTGAATACAAGGAAATATACTTCCACTTTCCACCTGGTTTTGTCTTTCTTTCATAATTATTTTACTTGGACTTAATACTCTTGTTTATGCATTATAGTTTTACTGAAAAATAAGTATAATATTGGTCCATGTACCTCAATTCCTAAGCAGCAAGAGACTTCAGGAGTTCCAGTTCTTACCCAGGTTTCGGTTTCCTTTGAATGAAAGGCTTTATTTACACACACATATACAGTGGTACCTTGGGTTACGAACTTAATTGACTCTGGAGGTCCGTTCTTAACCCGAAACTGCTCTTCACCTGAGGTACCACTTTAGCTAATGGGGCCTCCTGCCGCTGCCGTGCAATTTCTGTTCTCATCCTGGGGCAAAGTTCACAACCCGAGGTACTACTTCTGGGTTAGCTGAGTTTGTAACCTGAAGTGTTTGTAACCCGAAGCGTTTGTAACCCGAGGTACCACTGTATATAATCTGAGCACAAGATGGTAGGATGCACAGCATTAACACTTGAATAGGTCTTTCTTCCCCAATAGGTTTTTTTTGGGGGGGGCATGTTCCAAAGCCATAGCTTTGAATTCAGCACAGAGAGCAAGCCTCTGTGTCTTCCCACCTCCAGCACCCTAGACAAATGCTAGCTCTTGCACTATTGTTCTCCTGCCTACAAGATGATGTGAACCTACCTCTCCTGAAAGGGCATCACCAGACAATTGTTGTCATGCCAACACATCTGTACTTGACCAACTCTTTAAATACTGTGCTTACAGGCCTGGCTAGGACCATTAACTAAACAAGAAAACTGGTTTGGCCACTTCAGCAGTCCCTACTACTACAAACTCCCATATTACAGATACAAAATAAGAGACTTGGTTGGGACCCAAATACAACATTCACGCCCCCATCTCAATGCTACAACAATATAATCTCTTATATAATGGCACTAACTTTTGTGTCCATTCTTCAGTATTTGGCTGCACAGCAAGTCTTAGGATTAGGCTGGAAACCTCTGAGTGCATATGGATAATCTTAATATTAATATAATATTCACAATGGCTGATATGCTCAGTATTCAGAATAATACAAAGAGTCTCAGTAGGCTTCTGCCTGGAGATGTACAAAAACAATAACTTCCTTTCCCAAGTTCTATTTTCCACCACTTCAAGAACTGAGGAATTTGATAGCCACAGCGATTTACATTGCTCAGCTCAACAGACAATGTGGGAATCAAACTACTGTTCTAAAGAGCAGCAAGCTCCTCAGGCTAGCCTCAAGCATGTTGGGACAATACATCTGTTAATTTATTTCCTGAACATGATGCTGGTTACTACTACATTCACAGCAGAAAACAGGAACCCCAAACCCCACCTGCACATAAACTTAGAAACAAATAATATTTCATTTCTCAAGATGCCAAAGAAACATACAACTAATTTTGCTGCGAATCACCCATACGTATGCCTATTAATGCAATAAATAACAAAAATACCTCCATTATTGCTACTGATGATAGTAACATGAATAAAACTGAAACTAGGTTGTAGTGGCTTATTTTTCAGAAATAGTTTGATATCTGGTGGGGCCACCCCACTGGAAATAGCCATGTACTCTCAATCCTTCTTAACCCATGTCTCACTTTACGTAACATAACAATCCCACTTTCCTGTTTAAACCGGTTTCCACTAATTATTTTATCTGCAGTTTCAAAAGGTTTGAAATATAATGACTTTTACTTCTAAATAATAATGAATCAAAGTACATATATATTCAAATTTTCAAACAAAACTTGCAAAAAGAATGCTGTCCTCCCATGGCTTCAGGAAGTTTATAGTAACACACTGTTTCTGCTCGCAATCAAATAATACAGGATATAGAAATAAAGTACAGCTTGAACTGTTCCATGACACTTCTCCAGTTTACACATAGAATACTCTAGCATCCTACTCCAAATGCTCATTTTACAAAATGGCTGAAAACTATGCTATTACATTACTACATAGTTGGTTTTTTGTTTTTGTTTTTAAATGTCATGCTAAGATTACTCTTAGGTATATGAATTTTAAAGTACGTCCCAGCAAGTGGGATTTACTTATAAAGAAAACCTCCTATTATTAAGCTATCTGTCTCTCAAAATCAAGAAAGGAAAAACTAACCCAAGATTCCTCACTGTGATGGCCCCTAATCAGAAGTGAAAGCAATCTGCAACAATGGGCATTTGCCACTTCTCTTGGTAAGATATCTTGGTTTTGGAGTCAGTTGTGTGCTGCTGAGATGGAGGGATGCATCAGAGGACAACTGCTTACACATTCTTAGAAACTAGAAGGCTGGTTGTCACTACCATGATATTTAAATCATACTTAGCAAATTGGGAATTACTAATTTGCACTTTGCAACTGACTGTTAAGTAACTTGAATTTCACAGGCACCTTGTATATTTCATGTTACTTAGATACTGAAGCAATAATTGTGATGAATTATGAATGGCTGAGATACAAATGACAAGCACATTCCTTCAAGGTTATTTTAAATACAAACCTTTATTATTCAGCAAAGGGCCATCAACTGTGTTATTTTAAGTTTCTCCCGCTTTCAAATAATGTTAATTCAAAATCTAGGAAGGAAACAAATAATACTTCCCAAGGAGATTCTTACATTTTAAAGCTTGAAAAAAAGCATAGCCCTGATACAAGGTGGATGAATGCCTTTTGTATTTCTTTTTTCAGGCAGAACGATTCTACACGATGAACAGTGTATTTGAAAATAGAATTACTTTTGAATGAAAAATAAATATTTTGTTTTGAACACACCGAGTCTGAGAAGACAACAAAAGAGCCACACAGAAATCTAGAATGGGATGCTAGGAGAAAGTTCTCATGTAAAGAGGCAGAGCAAGAGCAGACAACTAAAACAGACTTGGAGGACTTCCACTCTGATCCTGGAGTTAGCATACAGCTATCACACCTAACACTATTTATATTCACAATGAATTTACCTGATCCCATTTTAAAACAGTGTAAAACCATAGTATGCTTTGCTTGCTCTTCTCTCTTATTCCTTTATGCTGTAGCTCTGACCAACTAGGTCCAGGAATCTGCATTATTAATTAATGTGATAATTAAGTGCAACTTGTTGTAACTATGTGCATGACAAGAAACATGGAAGGAAAAATAAATCCTCATTTTAGTCCTGTTAAAATATAAGTATGAAACACATAATGGATTGTTCTTATGTTCCTGTAGGAAAGGGTTACAGAATGGTTCCAGAGTCAATTTTCAACAGCATTATTTCAATAATTGCAATTTTTTTCTAAAGGCATAGTTTGAGCTTATTCTGTTTAGTAGCATAGGGTAAAACTTTGATATACTTCCGTTTCCTTTGCATTCCCATATACAACATATTCTCTCTCCAACCATTTCCCCATATGCAAAAGAATTTTAAAAGGTTAAAATGTTAAAATGATATCTGTCCATTTGTGCAACAAATATTTGCTTCTGCAATGTCTTCCAATTTCTCATCACCCCCACCCCATGTGTGTCCTCCCCCAAACCCTGTGAATCAGGTTTTGAGGGTGTGGGGCTCTGTAGGAGACTGCGAGATGAAGAGGAGCCCCCCTTGCAGGAGTAGACATCCACTCACGCCACTTTGATCCAGCCTGAACTTTTGATAAAGCAATTATAAAGCAATTCGGAATACCCAGATTAACAAATTCAGATAACCAGAAACAATGGCTTGCTCAAAGTAATGGAGGGGACAATTTATGTCAACTCTTTCACAATCTCTATCACAATATCCCAAACCATTCCTAATACAGGGAGAATCTTGCTGGGGGGGGGGGACGACACACACATATACATCATTTTTGTTTGGGGCGGGGGGCGTATTTCAAATTACACAGATTTAAAAGGTAGTTTTAATAAGATTATTTGCTGCCTTTGGGGTGGGGCAAAATGGGAAATTATTAGACTACACATTCAAAATTTCCTCTCACAAACGTGAGGCCTAAATTCTTTCTGTTAAAAAGAAAACTTGGATTTACAATTGTGGGTGCAAGTACATCTATATACTAATATTATTCTTGACTTCTGACATAAAAATAATGAGATCTGGTAGCCTAACAGGAGAATCCGGGTCCAAAAAACATTACCCACAATAATGCAAGGCACAGCTATTTCCAAACAAATAAACTGACAAAGAAAAAGGCTCCAACTTTACTAACCTTCAGTAATTGTGGAAGCAACATTAACGAGCTGTACATTTGAATGTGTGGCATAATGCCTGCCTTTTATGTTTTTCTCCCTTTTCAAAGGTGAAAATCATAAGCAAATCCCATCTGAGTAAACTCAGGATTCATCTGGGCAGGAGACTGAACAAACACACACACACACCCCTCCCCATCTCCCCTCCGTTCTTTTTTCTTTGCTTTGCTTTTCATCCTGCAGTTCCTCAGAAATTAGTTGTAGAAGTTTTTCCCTGCTGACAGCCAAGTGCCAAGTGTATCCTATACATGTAATGCACCTGACATTTTAGCATTTCACCAGGTTAATACGTTTTGACAAGCCCTTAAAGATATATATATAATTACTGAAATGTATGTAAAAGAAGCTTTTAAACTTCATTCAATTAATGTTTAATTTAAAATTGTTTTTCCTACAAAACCAGCTTCTCATTGTGCTTCCCTTTACATGGAAATAATTGGCTTCTGAGAGTGGGAAACCTTTCTGGAATCAGTGAGTATATACTGGTTGATGGATGCTCTAAATATTATATTTCTCATGCACAATAGAAATGTTGAAAACTGAGAAGATAAGGTATGATGGACATTTTGTAATTGTCTGTGTTGATTAAATTTTAACTTTCTAATTTCTTTGGGCATTTCCTTTCTCCGTGTTACTGTGCTTGGAAGACAGCACAACATCTTGAACTGATTACACAATGCACTTCTCATGGCATTCTAAAGACTGTGGTGACTTGATCTTTCAGCAATGGTGAATTTAGTAGCCAAGCACACAGAATGCACCCACACCAAATGAGAACAGTGGAAGACCTTTGAGAAGATGCAGGCTGCCAACAGCACCAGATTTACAGCAATGCAGGCGGTTTCCCCGCACAAGGAGCCAAACTGAGGGGGTGCAAAATTGAGAAGATCCATTTGGGGGCACCAAATTTTGGCCATAGTACCAGATTACCAAAGTCCTCCCCTGCTGCCAAGTAATTTGGAAGAAATAAACATTTTCAACTGGCTGTTCTGTCAATAATGGGGGATTAAAATTGGCCATAACTTTATTGCTTACAGATATAGTAGCTTCTGGCATAGGCACTGGGTAAGTATCCTAAATCAACCAACCCACCTTCTGATTGGTTACTCCTTTAGCGGTGATCCTGCGTTTAGGGATTATCATTACACAGATTAAATGAGGCGATCCTACCCAGATGCCAGTTGGGTGTTCTATGGCCTGACTGCACCTGTCTGGACCACTGGACAGAACTCTCCAGTACCCAAATGCACAGCCTGCCCCAAGCACAGCCAGAATTCCAGCAGGCTTGGCTCCTCCCTTCAAAAGCCATAATTGGCCGGTTTTTAAAAAATATTTGAGTGGGCAAATATCCCGAGAGCTCTGCGACATAGCTGTCAACTTTTCCCTTTTCTTGCGAGGACTCCTATTCGGAATAAGGGAATTTCCCTTACAAAAAGGGAAACATTGACAGCTGTGCTCTGCGACCAGCCAAAGTCAATGGGCGACAGACCCCCTCTCCCCCTGGCTCGCCAAGGCCGCAGCAGGCCACAATCGCCACTGTCCCCCAAAGAGGTAAACTGTCCTTAGAAAGAACATGGCAAACACAAAGGTCTGGTACTCCTGGGGAGGGCTATTGCCTTCATTCCCTGCTTGTGCATTTTCCTAGAGGCATCTGGCTGATCACTGTGGGAAACAGCATATTGGCCTAGATGATCCACTGATCTAATGCAGCAGCCTATTCTTTAAGTTATTGAGGTTCCTTCTTAACCCGAAAGGGTTATATCCTGTGCTCAAGGCTGACACAAGGCAACTGTTTTTATTTTATTGTGTGGAAGTTTGGCTCAGTAAGCCAGGTATGTGTAGCTATTTATCATGTGGATACTGTTTTTCTCTTTATAAATTGGTTTTTGTTTTTTTGGATAGCTGGTTGTACAGTGTAGAAATGACAACAAAACCATTCATATCTATATCGACATAAGCTAGGATTGGAATGCACATTTACTGTTGGCATGTTTGATTATGCAAGCACCTCTGCTTGAACTCATGTAAGGCCCAGCAGTCTCAGTGGTGTTCACATTCATCCAGCCCACCTCTACCTGCTATCAACTCCCCTCCCACAAGGAGACTGGAGGAAGGGGCATCAGGAAGAGAGAGGATGACATTGTACATTTGAAGCATGATTGCAGAAATTGGAGGATTTCAGAGCCTTTGACTTAAATGATTGGACTGCACAATACATTGTCAGGGAAAGCAAAATGGTTCTTATCAAGTTCTAAGAGAAACCTAAATGTTAGCTGATTTTAAAGGATCAATCTGTAAAGATCTGCCATACCAGAAAAAGCTAAAGCAAATTCCTCAAGCCCCAACAAAGGCAAAGTTTTATGATATTTGGCATAGCTGTAAGATATACACTATTATCATTTTTTTTTAAAAAACACCCAACAACATTGAGTTAACAAACTGATTTATAAATGGTTTCAAATTGCTATTTGAAATATAACATTTTTCATTAACCATACCAAGCCTCTCAATATTAATGGGATGCTCAATAAAAATAGTAGGCCATTTGTGTTAATTACAAATTAGAATAAGGATGTGATTTTAAAAATAAATTACCATCGTATTCAATAAAATTATTTTTCCAAGAATAAAAAAATGTTCCTCAGTAATAATGAGCACAAAGGGGCAAGTTACAAAAGAAATATATTACAAATTCTGACTGCACTTTCCTACTTTTTTGGTAAAATGGGGGGGGGGACGACCCCAAATGGCCTCTGAATTCAGACCAATTCAAGTTCTCTGTTGAACTATTTTGCAATCCACACAAGTTTTATTATCATGTAGTCTTGAAAGAATATCATATCTTGTTGGGCACAGAGTTCTGCAGGTTCTCCCCACCCACCAAGATATGTTTTAGCTGCAATGTGTAAATACAATGTGCAATCTATGCTGTAATGCACTAAGTGTGATGTCTCCATTCCTTGAGCCCTACTTAGGAGGAGGAATCTAAAACAAACATGTACTCTGGAAGCAGCCTCCTGATGCTTCAGGAAGAGTTGGGGTAGAAGGCCCAGAATAAAGCTGTTGAGTTTGTGGAGGAGTTTGGATTTGATATCCCGCTTTATCACTACCCTAAGGAGTCTCAAAGCGGCTAACAATCTCCTTTTCCCTTCCTCCCCCACAACAAACACTCTGTGAGGTGAGTGAGGCTGAGAGACTTCAGAGAAGTGTGACTAGCCCAAGGTCACCCAGCAGCTGCATGTGGAGGAGCAGGGAAGCGAACCCGGTTCACCAGATTATGAGTCCACCGCTCTTATCCACTACACCACACTAGCAGTTGCTCATCCAACACTTCATGTGACTCAGTGCCCAGTTCCACTCTATAGTTGTACAGCTTCCCTGCTAATTTAGAAATCTTGTTCCCTTACCTGCTTACTAGACAGCTTCCCAATTTCACTGGTAAGATTAGTACCTATACAGTGGTACCTCGGGTTACAAACACTTCAGGTTACAAACACTTCGGGTTATAGACTCTGCTAACCCGGAAGTAGAACCTCGGGTTATGAACTTTGCCCCAGGATGAGAACAGAAATTGCGCAGCGGCAGTGAGAGGCCCCATTAGCTAAAGTGGTACCTCAGGTTAAGAACAGTTTCAGGTTAAGAACAGACCTCCGGAACGAATTAAGTTCTTAACCAGAGGGAGCACTGTATAGTGGTGGTGATGGAAACTGGGCACTAGACAAGAGCAGTTCTTGAACAACTGTTTTTAAAGTGGACAGTACTGGCCTAGGTGGAACCATGGTGCAATTTATTGTAATGTAAATTCATGGGATAGAAACTATAAGAAACAACAACAACAAAAATAGTTAGCTAACATGGTGGTTGGGGTGGGTGGGTGGGAGTTGTCCAAGTTCCTGAATCTGAAAAAAGTTCTCAAAGATTTGCTGGTGTCACCAACAAAAGTATTCAGCTTAAATAAGCTAAATACCTTACCATATGTAATGCAAATTATTCTTTGCAATGTGCAGCAAAACCACTATTGCCTCTTAATAATGGTCTTTGTCTCTGCTTTGTTCACCAAAATGGATTATTTTTAGAGTCATCCCTGAATTTTAATTATTTGAAGATAGTTCAGTAATCCACATTAGAAAATAAAAGAAAGATTTCATTATATTTATAAAATATTACAGAAGCACACTTTTCTGAATCAATAGGTGCAGTCAGGATAAAGGTATCCTGAATAAGATCAAGGGAAGGAGATGCCAACTGTGCAATAACACCCCTTACTTATATTAGAAGAAGGGTTAATGCCAAGCTAGTGGGGGAGGAGAGCAGAAAATAATGCCAATATATTTTACACCTCACAACCAATGCTCCCCTTAGGTTTCAGATGGGTAGACGAGTCTAAAAATCCTGGGACACAAATTTTCATGGCCTTCTAGCGACTATGGTAGCTCATTTACCAGAGGTTACGTATTTAGCGTTAACACTGAAAATGTATACTCCTAGGCGGCTTAGTTTGGTCAGAATCGAGTATACAGAATCAAGTACATTGAGAAGAACTCTGGAGTTTTTCACCAAATCAGCTGAGCCCAGTCACACCCCTGAAATTACCAAAGGGGGTGTTTGAAGCTGAGCTGGGTGACCTTTTCTGCCAAAGGCTTTACAGTGGTACCTCGGTTTACGAACAGCCCTGTTAATGAGCTATTCAGTTTATGAACTCCGCAAAACCGGAATTAGTGTTCCGGTTGTGAGCTTTACCTCAGTCTACGAACAGAAGCTGAACTGTGGAAGGCCAGCGGTGGGAGGCCTCATTAGGGAAAGCGCACCTCGGTTTAAGAACGGATTTGGTTTAAGAACAGACTTCAGGAACGGATTAAGTTCGTAAACAAAGGTACCACTGTACATAGGTCGCTCGCTCGCTCGCTTGCATCTGTAAACATGCAGCATGTCAGTCAGGAAAGCCAGCAATTTTTCTGCAGCTTGCATTGATTCTCAACTGGGAAAGGATTCAGGAGCTACTTTGGCATGGCATATGGCCCCCTATTTTCTGTTCCAAATCTTGGACACACTCGAATCATGCTGCCCCATCCCCACCTCTCACCCACCCAGGCTGCCGTGGCCCACAAGTGTGCCCAGTCCCCATCAGCATGCCACTGCCAGGCTGACTTGGCCCACCACAAAACAAGCAATTAACATTTCTTCACAAAACAAGCAATTATTCTGCGTAATTCATTACTACAAGATGTGGGATGGTAAACAGTATTTTCAGAGATAATTTCTTCCTTCTCTTTCCTGTGTGCTGAAGGGCCCTTCTTGAATGTCCTGAAGGACTATCCGGCTGGTCACAACTAGAGTCAGAATACTTGGCAAAATCGCCCTTTGTTTTAATACAAAAGGTAGATCTTATTTCTTTATGTGAATCAAGTTATGGGATAAACCATCAGAGATTGAAAGCAGAATGAAGGCAAGTTTTTCCTTAGCACAATATAAACAAATGTGAAATTTTCCTTTGACTGCTATCTTAAAAGTAATTGGCTAGCCTTAATAATACATAGGTGTTTTGTTTCTTTTACAGACTCCCAGGCATAACCTGCTTCCATGATCCTACAATTAACTGAAAAACCAACATCAAACCAGATCTTTTTCCCGCTCTCATCAAGCATACAACCAGTTATAAGTGCTTTGCTTGATGGAAAGCAATGAGGACAGATCATTATTTAAATGCAGGTTACTTAACCAGCTTGCTATTTCTTTCCCTCTCTCCATAGTTGAGTGAGCTTGGCGATTGTACTGTAGCTTTATCTCTCACTAAACCTATCAAACTGACGGTTGCTCTAATTTAACTCCATTACTCCTCTGTCTTAACAACAAGAAGAGAATCATTTCCTGAAGTAAAAAGAAACTCTTGTTCTCCTTCTTTGAGGTTTATTTCAAACAATTTTCTTTATTTTTAATGAGAATGATCCATATGTTTGCTGTTGCAAATTGTGTTCCGCTAATGGGAAGATTTCAAACACTGCAAGGGGAAAAAAGTTACTCCCCACTGCACTCCCTACTGTGCTTTGTGTCATTTTGAATAGCTGCTGTAATGCTAGATTCAATGCCACATATATCAGCACGTTTTATTTCTGAATAGTTACACACACACACACACACACACACACACACACACACCATAAATGCAATCTATCTACGTAGTCAACTGGGCTACCTTGTTTCTCTCCCTGCCCCCCTTTCCCACATCCTCCTCTACATCAACTTGTGGGCTCCAAGGGCTTGGTATTTCCCCCCTTTCCATGTTTTGATCAGGTATCCAACAGTGAAGCATTGTACATTAACTGATAAATGGGAGCTGCTGCTGATTCACTTTTAGGCAACAATTATAGGACTTTTAAATTCTGTTGTTGCTGTTCCCCATTAAGTCAAGCCCCGGTTATTAACTGGAAGAAAATGCAATTACTATTCACATTTCTGGTAGCAAATGAATACACATTTTTAAGATGCAAAATGATGAAAGGTTTAATCCTAATTGACAATGTACGTTTAATTAAAAAAAAACCTCAGGAAAATACTAATAGCATGGTTGCATAAAAACAAAGACATGAAAGCTTAGGTGTATTCAAATATACACTCTGAACACTGCTAGTGGGGCAATAACAGTAAAAGCTATTTATGGATAATACACCATAATACACTAGCTTTGTAGAACAGCATTGGAAATGGTTATGGAAGACCTGAAATTGCCATGTGTGATCCTTAATTGCAACACTATTTTACACTGGAATAAATTGATCATGTTAAAAAAACCAAGATGTCTGCTTTCTGTGTCTTTTGCTTTGGGTTTGTGCCTTCACTTAAATAAAGCACTGTAGAGTTTATGAAGATTGCACAAAATATTTTTTCACAAAAACGTGGAAGGCAAAACTCGAAGCAGTAGCGTCCATGTATGACTCACTATAGGGAGTAGCAGTTCTCTGGTATTCTGCCTGCCTCACTTTTAATATGAAATCCTATTGCAATAAACTCTACAGGCCAATGGTACTTATTTGTTTCAATTTTGCTGCAAATAAATTCCATTGGGTGCCCTTTTGTACTATTTTGAAAGGCAGGCAAATGTTTCCTATTACGTTTTTCGTAATATGCATTGTTTTGTTTCTAAGCAAAACTATCACCTGTAAAGTAACAAGTTAAAACAAAAATGTTTCTCTTCCTTTATTTAAAGTTCATTTTACAACTCTTGTTCCTCAAACTCATTAATTAAACAGACCAGGTTTATGGCTTTCTCCCAAGGGGATAGGTCCTAAATGCAGCTGCACCTGCTATTCCTGTCAAAGAGTCCTATGGGGTCAATCTGTGTACTGTATTTTGTACACAGGACAAAATAGATTATTCTGAGCATCCATATTTTCCATGGATATATCTCCTAGAGTTCAAATGACAAAGAAAGAAATACAAACTAACGGAGGCATTACACTATTTTTATTGTGAGAAATTCAAGTGGGAAATTTAAGCACCCTTTTACATCAAAACCATATTTTTCATTCAAAGCAGACTACTTACTGATCTATTTAAATAATGTAGTGGGGCATGTGACTTATATTATAAAATGAGATACAGTTTACGTGATGGGATAAAAAGCACCCTCACAAAGCACACGTTTAGGCTACTGAAGCATCTCAAGACTGGATGGGTCTATCTATCATCTATCTATCTATCTATCTATCTATCTATCTATCTATCTATCTATCTATCATCTATCTTAAGGCAAGCGTTTCCCTGTCCAGTCTGGTAAGTAGTTTTGTTTGGAATAACAGTCTTTTGCTAAATACAACGGCAGAAAATAGGGTCTGTGGAGATTAATGAAAAATAATTGTCTGATTGTCTTCAAATGGATGTAGATTGGATGATCTATAGCCAATAAAGCTAAACACCAGCCAATATAAGCCAGATACTTTTCTGTCCAAGCAGTTTTTCCTGGCTGTCCCAAATCTGAGATAGGATGGAGACGTATTAGCTGAACTCAGTTGTACACAGATGGCTGGCAGTTATTACAACAACACCTTTTGCAGCTGCTGAGATCATGGGAATTGCTGTTGACCACTTCTGGCTGTATCTGTATAAAGCTCAGTTCACACAGACCTGCCATTTAAAGAGCTCTCTTGACAAATCCCTGAACTGCTTTTTTGAACTTAACATTTACTGATTCAAGTCACCATGGTTTAATTCAATCCACCTCACTTGAAAAGATTTAGAAGCAAAGATACCAACCGTCCGCAAGGGGAGAACTGCGGAACTAGGTTTAGAATTGAAATATAACATTTGTCATTGTTCTATGGAAACCTTTGACCATCTTAAGGTAGACATATTTAGATCAGACCCAAGCTCTTCAAGCTGCATAACCTCAACGCAGCCAGTAACACATGGAGGTATGTGAATCCCCCATCTGAATGAGTGTCAATCAAGACAGCAATTACTGGAAGACCACCACTAATTTAATCACTTAATGATAACAAGCTCTGTTTCCAGTAGGGCAAACTGAAATACTGGGTCTTTTTAGAGTCAACATAAAGGATATTGCTTTTGTTTGGCTTTTTTTTCTTTACAGAGAGTCAGGAAAAACATCAACTGAGAATAACAACAATGAAGCACTTCCACTTTAGATCACGTTTGTTTTGGAAAAAAGTCAAATTGTCAGTTTGGCACATCCATAACCAGGCTTGTCTCAAAGCTCTTCCTTTAAGAGATGGAATCACAATTTCTTGGGAACTCCAAGCAAATCATCTATCCCTGTCAGAAAGTCATCAGTGAACAATAAAGGAAAGTGCCACCACATGTCATTAATGAAAATACTCTAGTCTTCCAGTCAACTTAAGACAAGAGAGTGGCAGAAAGAGCTAACAAGTATAAAGAAATAATCATGTGAAATTGGTAGTAAAGAAAACTGTTGACATTCTGACAACAAAATGGAGCAGAAAAACACCTAGAAAATCAAAATTTCAAATAAATAGATGTCTTTCTAGCCATACTTTTAAGCCCTCTGAAGAACTGCAAAACATTTAAAGGCAATTTGTCTTTCATTTTGATTGTTAGAAATATTTACTGGAAATGCAGTAAAATTATATTTATCCTGGATGACATGAATTTATAGTGACAAGAGAACATAGCATTTCTCTAAAGACAAATCTGTTATTTAGCTTAGAAAAACATTAGAGAAGCACAATAAGAGAAGTGAAGCAACTTTTGCTGATAAATGATGCCACCTTTGCATCCATAAACAACAGTAAGGCATAGGAATGTACTACCTGTGAAGTGAAAGAGAAAATTGAAGTGTGATTAGGCACTTTCTGTCATGATATCCATAAAAATGGGACTACAAGTTTTTAGCCAAAGTAATCTACAACCTTAGGGAAATGGCTACAACAGAAAACCCAGATTCATCTGATAAAAGTTCACTAAGGTCATATCCAATCAAATCCTTAAAGAATAGCATCCTGTAATTCAGTTAAAACTCTCTCACAATCAAGAATATGTGGAGGTCTAAAAATATGGCACATAGTTTTAAAGAATTATGAATATTAATGACAGGGGGTAAAATTGTCAAATGAGATTAGCACAGGAATCTTCAAAGTTTTGTGCCTGCAGCACAAATTGTGTGGATTAGGCTCTAAATTATGCAGATGGCTATACTAGCGATGGAACTTCCAGGTCAGAATTCACTTACATTGAGGTTGTTCCATTGCTACAACTACTGTAACAGCCAGCCTCATATATTACTGTATTTTGAAGCCTATCACCCTGGTGTAGTGAGAGTGATCCATGAACAAAAACAGTTTTCTTCTCCCAAAGCACTGTTAAAGCTGAGTGCACATTCAGCATGTGGAATGCACTATTCTTTCCGTGTGTGCAGTAGCAGTGTCCAACTAATAGTGGCATTCACCTGTCAGGCAAAGGCAGAAATATGTACATGTTGGGCTCACATCAAGTCCTCTTTATTCCTTCTATTTGATCGGGGCAATTAGAGCACACAGGTAGAAGGCACTTTGGGACAGGGATTATGTGATTGCATCTGTGGACACACACTCTTTTATTTCACTTTCAAATGTGTGTGTGTGTACAGCCTTAGCACATGATAGTCTCAAATGTTTTGCCTACACTAAGCAAACCACCATGTTTCTGTTGCATTTATAGCCACCCTGGGCAGCTTACAGCATATCTAAAAACATAAAACATCAAGCGTTAAAATTAACTAACAAACATGTTTATAGTGGCTTGAAAGATGGCTTCCAATAACAGATTCTCCCTTGTCCCCTTCACCACCGTGTGGTACATGGGCAACTCCATGCTAATGCTCTAAATTCCTGGTGGCTGCTTATCCTTGTGTTGGGATGCTCCACCCTATGTTAGGAAAGTAAGAAAGGTTCCCATTTCCACCTTTGCTGTTCAAAGTCAAAATACTGCTTCACAGGAAATCAAAATGACTGTTCCAACAAATTGAATGAATTAATTTATAGGTCAATGGATCCCTTTTATTAAATACAACAGATTTAAAATACAACTGCAAGAAGAGTTAGCATCTCATTTCAAAAAAACAAAATATACAACTGGGGTTAATCAGGATGTTTACAAAAGTCATATTTTGGAATAACACAGTAAATGCAACCCCACCCACTGGGGTTAGCCATCTTTATAATAAAAAATATAGAGGCGCAATTAAGATGCTTTCAATTTTTGATCAAGAAGGTCTGAAATATTTCTGTGCATCAGCAGCATGATCCACACACTTTAATGAGGAGCTAATGTTTAGCTGAAATGGTAATATATACAGCTTCTGTGACTTAAAATACTAAGTTCTACAAGTTCGATTTCAAAGAAGTCTCCAACTGTCAAGTATTGACGTCAAGAATAAGTTAAAGCATAACTCATAGGTTTTCTCCTTTCTTTTAAAGAGATATCTTTATTATTATTTCTAGCTTCATATATTATCTAGCAAAATAGAAGATAATCAATGACTATCCAAACACACTCCCTTTCCATTGTGAAGGTGACAACCTGCTCTGAAGACATTCTAAGTCTCATTCCAAAATTACTGTGTATATAAGGACTGCAGAAGCTTGAATTCCTCTGAGTGTTTTACATACATTTATTTAGTGAGAAATGGAAGTGATTCATGATTCTACTATCCTTGCATATAATGTCACATCTGAATATAGCTTAGTGGACATGAGTGTTAAATGTCTGGTTCAAACTTCAGCTCAGCTACAAATTCACGAAATTGCTTTAGACAAGCTTCCATTGAATAATACCAGCAGCCCCTATTTCCTAAATCTGCAATAGAGGGATAATAATACTGATATACCAAACAGGTCTATTGTAAGAATTACTGAGATATAAAGTACTTTGAAACTTGAAATGATCCTACTGTGAATAAGAGCCAGCTTTGAAAGTCCCGCCAATTGGACACTGCTGGGAAGTTTTCATTCTTCATCCAGAGTGCTATCTGGAAAGAGGGTGAAACTGCAGATGTAGGGGCAGTTTCCACAACATATTAGTCATATGTGAGCCTCGGGAATGTCATCACTGTGGCAGCTCAAAAAGGGGCCATACATACATATTTGCACACACAAACTTATCATGTGGACCCCCAGAATCTATCCAAAACAGCAGAAATTATATTAAATTATAACTAGTAAGAGCTGGTGCGAGCATGTAACATCTACACATTATTTTCGGGGTGTACACAGAAACCTTCTGAACATATTCCACAAACTTATTTCCTGCTTCCATATAGCTGTTGCAGTGACTAAATAAACTCACACTTCCATTTGATAGGTTCCTTTGGCAACCATTAACAGCACTTTAGTTTTCTTTCTTTCCGTTTCATAAATGATCATGACTGAGCTGGTCATATAGGTTCCATCTGTGGCCATTCCAGCTGATTTCATCTGAGAGAAATGTGACATAGAAGACATAGCAAGGCCCCCTGAATTGCTAAGAGAACTGTTATTTGCCTATTCCCTCACAAAGCCATCTTCTGTATCTCCCATTGCAACTTGGTCATCATGTAACCTTTTTGCTTTTCTATCATTTCTTTTTTATTGTAAAGTATCAGAAAGGTGACATTAAATTTACCAAATAACCCATATTTCTAAATGATTTATTATAAAAGAGTATAATATAGATGACTTTTGGCTAATGCAAAGGAATGGGATATAAACACTTAGGATTATTTCTTTTCTTCTTCTTCAAACAGCTGACACCACTATCTGATTAAAAATGGGAATAAATATGGATTGGGGGAAGCCTTGAAACATTTGCAAAAGACTGAACACACAAATCTAAACAAGCACTGATGAGTGCTTTTATATTTCAATACTGTCATATGGAGTGAATTTCTTAGTTGCTTAATAAAGGTGTATTTGCATGTACAATTTATGCTTTGTAAATTATTAAAGCTTGTTCATTACTGAATAAGGACTAGTGTGGTCTCTGAAACATAAGGGATACTGGCAGAGGCACCAAGTTGCCCCCAAGATTTCAGCGTCTGGAGGAGGCTGAGCGCTCCTCTGGAAGAGTCGGGTACTGAAGTTGAACTGCACTTAGCTCTGCGCTCAGATTCCTCCACCCTGTAAACAATGAGGGGGCCCTTCCCCCTTCCAACAAATATTGAGGGGGCTGAAGACACTTCAGCCCCCTAGAGCTGGCACGCCTGGGTACTAAGGCTGGGTAGAAAACAGCAGCCAGCAGGCCACTGATGAGCTTTGAGTAACTCCTCCTAACAACAGAGGGACACAGTAAAGGGCTGGTCTCTACAATATATAAAATACTACTCCAAGACACTACGGACAAGGGGCTGCTCGGGACTTCGTGGAAAGCATGGCCTTCATGGCGCTGTCCCTGAATAAGTTTGGCCCAACTCATAGTCATGGACATGCCTTAGACCTGGTGTTCACCTCTAGTGACGTGGGTGATCTGACACTAAGTAAAAGTGAAACAAAAGAAGTGCCATGGTCAGATCACTTCCTGGTGCAACTGGACTTCTCTGTGACCCTTCCCCTCTGCAGGGAGGTGGGACCAATTCGGATGGTCTGCCCCTGCCACTTAATGGATCCAAATGGTTTCCAGAGAGTGGTAGGGGATGCTTTATCCCATGTTGATGGCCTTTCAGCTGATTCCCTGGTGGCCCGCTGGAATGCGGAGTTAACCAGGGCTATCGACTGTCTGGCTCCGAAGTACCCTCTCCGATTGCATGGAGCCCGGACAGCCCCATGGTTTTCTTCGGAGCTGAGGGCGATGAAACAATCGCTGAGACGGCTAGAGTGTCGGTGGCAGAAAACTCACTCCGAATCTGACTGGACACAGGTTAGAGCTCAACGTCGAGCCTACCAAGTGGCGATAGCGACGGCCTCTATTGCATCTGCAGAAAATAGTAGCAGGAGACTCTTTCAGGTGGTTCGCAATTTAACGGAACCACCTTTACCACCGGGGCCTTGTAAAGACCCCAAGATCTCCTGCAACGATTTTGCAAAGTTTTTTGCAGATAAAATCACTCATATTCGGAAGGAGCTAGACACCACCGTGGGAGCAGGGCTGGGGCGGGAGAGTGCTAGAGCTCTGTCTGGTCAAGTTGCATGGAATCAATTTCAATCCGTTACCCCCGAGGATGTGGACAGGCTGCTTGGACGCGTGAAACCAACCACCTGTCTCCTTGATCCTTGCCCATCCTGGCTAATAAAAGCAAGCCGGGAAGGGCTGGGCGATGGGCTCTGCAGGGTGGTGAATGCTTCCCTCTGTGAGGGAACATTCCCAGATCCGCTGAAAGAGGCGGTCATTAAACCGCTTCTTAAAAAACCATCTTTAGACCCGGCCAGTATGGCCAACTATCGCCCAGTCTCAAATCTTCCATTCTTGGGCAAGGTGATTGAGCGCGTGGTTGCTGAACAACTCCAGGCACGCCTGGAGGATGCGGACCATTTGGATCCCTTCCAATCAGGATTCAGGCCTCATCATGGGACTGAAACTGCCTTGGTTGTGCTGGTTGATGATCTCCGGCGAGCTAGGGACAAAGGTGAGAGCTGTTTCCTAGTTCTGCTGGATCTCTCAGCGGCCTTTGATACAATCGACCATAACATCCTTCTGGACCGTCTAGAGGGGCTGGGAGCTGGGGGCACTGTTATACAGTGGTTTCGCTCCTTCCTCCTGGGCCGTGTTCAGAAAGTGGTGGGGGGGGATGAGTGTTCAGACCCCTGGGCCCTCACTTGTGGGGTGCCTCAGGGTTCCGTCCTCTCCCCCATGCTTTTTAACATCTATATGAAGCCACTGGGAGAGATCATCAGGGGGTTTGGACTGGGTGTCCAACAATATGCAGATGGTACCCAGCTCTACCCCTCTTTCAAATCAGAACCAGTGAAGGCGGTGAAGGTCCTGTGTGAGTGCCTGGAGGCGGTTGGAGGATGGATGGCAGCTAATGGATTGAGGTTGAATCCTGACAAGACAGAAGTACTGTTTTTGGGGGACAGGGGGCGGGCCGGTGTGGGGGATTCCCTGGTCCTGAATGGGGTAGCTGTGCCCCTGAAGGACCAGGTGCGCAGCCTGGGAGTCATTTTGGACTCACAGCTGTCCATGGAGGCGCAGGTCAATTCTGTATCCAGGGCAGCTGTCTACCAACTCCACCTGGTACGCAGGCTGAGACCCTACCTGCCCGCGGACTGTCTCGCCAGAGTGATGCATGCTCTAGTTATCTCCCGCTTGGACTACTGCAATGCGCTCTACGTGGGGCTATCTTTGAAGGTGACCCGGAAACTACAACTAATCCAGAATGCGGCAGCTAGACTGGTGACTGGGAGCGGCCACCAAGACCATATAACACCGGTCTTGAAAGACCTACATTGGCTCCCAGTACGTTTCCGAGCACAATTCAAAGTGCTGGTGTTGACCTTTAAAGCCCTAATCAGCCTCGGCCCAGTATACCTGAAGGAGCGTCTCCACCCCCATCGTTCTGCCCGGACACTGAGGTCCAGCGCCGAGGGCCTTCTGGCGGTTCCCTCATTGCGAGAAGCAAAGTTACAGGGAACCAGGCAGAGGGCCTTCTCGATAGTGGCGCCCGCCCTGTGAAACGCCCTCCCATCAGATGTCAAAGAGATAAATAACTACCTGACATTCAGAAGACATCTTAAGGCAGCCCTGTTCAGGGAAGTTTTTAATCTGTGATATTTTAGTGTATTTTTGGTTTCTATGGAAGCCGCCCAGAGTGGCTGGGGAAACCCAGCCAGATGGGCGGGGTACAAATAAATTATTATTATTATTATTATTATTATTATTATTATTATTATTATTACAGACCCCCTTATCACAATTAAAAACCAATGGGAGCAGGACATACGACATGAATTAAACCACACCCAGTGGTCTAGAGTATGGTCTAAACCACCATTCAAGTCCATCTCAGCCAAAAGACGAGAAGTCACCCTAAAACATATACAGAGATGGTACCTAACACCACAGATGCTAGCACAGGAACTTCATCTAAATGCTGGAGAGGCTGAACCACAATAGGCACATACCTCCACATGTGGTGGCAATATCCCAAAGTCCATTCCTTCTGTATATCAGTGCTGCAGGAAATTTCCAAAATAACAAAACAGATAATAGAAGCAACTCCAGAACAAGGAATTCATAAGTCACTTATGCTCAGCAGCTAGAAATATCATAACTAGCCACTGGAAGGACCTATCACGAATGAACATGGAGCACCGGTACCAAAACGAATGGGAAACCACCCTACTAGAAAAGTTAATCAACAAACTCAAAGTAGCATGGGGTCCAGCTACGGAGAATGCCTTCACCCCAATGTGTTCCCCTTTCTTACATACTTAGCACATCAGGACAATGACCTATCCCCTCCAACAGCATAGAAATCAATATGGCTAAACTGACCCAACAACTTAGCCCATCTCCCTCACACAGATAAGCCACACGGCTATCAACTAAACACAACCAACCAAGCTCAGGAACCCCTAACCTCTCGCAATATCAATAAAAATAAATAAATGCACAAACAAAGGACCTACCCGTGTGATGCTGTCACAACCCCCTCATTAAGAATAGGCAATAGAATGAAAGAACATCCCCCACCTTCTCTTTCCCCCAATTGAAAGATGTCTATGACAAAAATGTCTCTCACCAAACATAAATGAACTGTGAAAAAGACTATGAATTAAAAATGGAGACAATAGATGTACTGTTCCCTGCTTAGCTGTTTGCTCTATAACACAACCTAACCTCCCAATTTTAAAAAAGTGCTTTGCACAATTAAAGCAAAGACATTATTTAGAAGTGATAAAATAAAAGGTTTCAGATTACTGCATATAAGTTAGCCTTTGATTAGTTTTCACTCCAGTTGTGTTATAATTGTTGTATTTTTAATTGGCTAATTAGGGTCCATTGCACAGTGAATATTTGGATACCATTGAAAATAAATAATTCTCTTGTTTCCTTTAAAAAAAAAATATTGAATCAGATAGCTGAATATGGCCCATTCTTAAATATCAATATTTGACATTGCATATATTTAAATTAATTATAATTTCTGCCATTAAAGGCATGTTTACACAATGCATTATCCTAGGAAAGAAACACTTTAATTAACTTAAATCATTGATTTGTTTACATGATGGAGCTAACTCAAAACTGAGACATCTTGAAAATTAGGGGAAATGTCTCTGTATAATCAGAGCATGTGCTTCAACCAGGGCTTTTTTCAGCCAGAACTCATCAGAACTCAGTTCCAGCACCTCTCAGGTGGGTGCCATTGCCATTATAAGAGAATAAGGGAGGTGTTCTGGCACCTCTTTTTCTAGAAAAATAGCACTGGTTTCACTTACGTTTCATTTCAGAATAAGTGGCAATTGAAAAGGCCATATCTGTCATAGTCACCCAACTAACCTCAGAAAGTGGAGGTACTTAGGGGCCTCTTATGAGGAGGCAAGCTTACATGGAAGGCGATGGTCTTCAGATACCATGATATCAAGTCATGTAGGGTTTTTAAGGCCAAGACAAGTGTGGAAGCAAAATGGTCTCCAGGGCTTTCAATGCTGATATAGTATGCCCATGGCGGGACGCGGGTGGCGCTGTGGGTTAAACCACAGAGCCTAGGACTTGCCAATCAGAAGGTCGGCGGTTCAAATCCTTGCAACGGGGTGAGCTCTCGTTGCTCGGTCCCTGCTCCTGCCAACCTAGCAGTTCGAAAGCATGTCAAAGTGCAAGTAGATAAATAGGTACCGCTCCAGCGGGAAGGTAAACGGCGTTTCTGTGCGCTGCTCTGGTTCGTCAGAAGCGGCTTAGTCATGCTGGCCACATGACCTGGAAGCTGTACGCTGGCTCCCTCGGCCAATAAAGCGAGATGAGCGCCGCAACCCCAGAGTCGGTCACGACTGGACCTAATGGTCAGGGGTCCCTTGACCTTTACCTTATGCCCATGGCAAACAGTTCCCATTAACAATTTGGCTGTTCCATTTTGAACCAGTTGCTATTACCCTAGCCCAATGCAAAATCTTGATATGTTAAGAAAATAAATGCCAGGGATAAGCAAAGTAACTGATAGGCCACCCACTACACATGTTAGACTAAATATGGAAATATTGTTCTCCCAGCAGTATGAGAAGATATCCTATTGCCACTATTTGGGAATGAGCTGCTGGGCACACATAACTCTGAATTTTCCATATGCAGTAAACTACTTCTTTGTTTTAATGTTTTGGCCCAACTTTGCAGATTAATAATTTTGTGAACATGGAGTCCCACCAACGTGTAAGCTTATACTGGTTGGAGATCCTTTTCATATTAAAGAAAGTCTATGCCTGTCCTGATCTATAAGAAAAATTAAATTAGTAATATAGGAAAAACCTACATTACCCTTTATTTCCAAAAGTTGATTATCATTATTATATTAACATAATATTCCTATCATATTCCAAAACCCATCAGCCCCATAGCTGGAAAAAGATACAGATCTATAATTAGAAACAGTCATTCAAGCAGAAAAAGTACAATAGGAAAATATGTAAGAATTTGCATACCAGAGTTACTGCAGTAATTATACTGAAAATGAAAGGATCAAAAACAGAACACAGTACACCATCTAAAGATCTAGCCATGTCCCAAATCTGGATTTAAAAGCAGAGGTCTTTTAAATCCAAACTGCAGAGCCACTGAATACATTTGGTACTGTGTTAACCTGTAATTAATAGTAGTAGAATGCATCCTAAGTTATGGGTTTGGGAAAATACCAACCCCTCACCCTGCAATAAATTCTTTCTTCCTTTTGGCTATCGTTATTCCCTATCTGATTGTAGGATGTAGTATACTATCTATTGGAACATGTACACATTTTATTAAGTGTGTACATGTTTTTACAGCTCTTCCTAGGAGTACAAAAGATCAATACTATATACTGAAGATAATATTCAGTACTCTGTCCCATGGCAAAGAAGAAAGTACGAAGAAAACCAAGTATGAGTCTGTCATAATTTAAAAACCCATCCTTAATAATTAAAAGGCTTGGCAATATAATAATGATTGTTGCACCTGTTTTTAATTAGCTGCTAAAACCCCAAAGTCTCATGGGTAGTTTAACATCACAGTGATTATTCAGTTAAACTCTTCAACGTTGGGAAAAATTTCCCACCATCTCCAGAGTTCCTCAGTTGCTTCTTTTGTCTGGATAGGGCATCTGGCTCGTCTCTAAGAATAAATTATCTCATTGACTATACAACATAGAAAAGCTTATGTCATTTCACTAACAAAACAAAAAATCTCCCCAATGTGTTAATTCATTTTCAAAACTGATATATTTATACAAATACTTCAGCAAGACAGTCTCATGCCATACAGCAAGATAATACATATTGTTCACATGTAAAAATGAATCAAATAGTAAAACTCAAGTACAACCACATAATCTTGCATCCTGAAATCAGGCTAAGTCTGAATTTTTAAGGATGGCTGCAGTTTGTGGTTCGGGGACCCGACCCCCGCGAAGTGAAATGAAGACACAAGGACAAGTGATATAAGGTTGATGGGCTAGAAAAGGCCACAACTTTATTGGTTACAGCAATGAAAAGGTATTGGCTTAGGCATTGGATCGAAACAAGTGGGTTTATTCACCAGTAGGTGGAGCCTGTTGATGCTAATCCAACTATAGGCTCACCCCTGCTGTCACCGAGGGTCGTGCCATGGCCTCCCGCCAAGCAGGCATCGGACAGAATACACGACCGCCAGATTCCTTTAACGGAATACCCCTAAAAATTGAAGGCATAGGCGATGGCCACACCTAGCACTTCGACACACAACACATTATTCCAATGCCTAACCTACCCACCAATACCACAAAAGTTGTGACGATTGCTACGAGGTAGGCGAAAAAACCAAAAAGCCTAATGCCAAATGGAAAAACTCCTACCAGGCACCAGCGGAACTAACGTCGAACGGCTGTGCAGTCACCCCAGGCACCCCAATCAAGTAAAATTCAGCCAAGGTACCCAATTCTGATGATTGCAGCGCAATAAAGCCAAATTAAGCAGCGCTCACCCCCGGGGGAGAAAGGAATAAAAGAAAGGTAAACTTCCCTGCCGGCAAGCCTCTTCTGAGATAGCTCCACGTGGTCCAGCAGCTGAGGCTCCTGAGCTGACTCGCGATGGGACGACGATGAGATGAGGAATGAGGCCAGGGAGAGGCTGGCACTGCAGCAAAAAGGCTGCTGAACACGCCCCCTCCATGGCACCTGGTTGGGTGGCCATCGGGGGGGCGTGAGCGCCAGCCAGGTGAGCTGGAGGCAGGAGGCAACGCCCCCTGCTGGGCGGTGCTCGGGCTCCCGCCCACAACCACTCCCCTCTCTTTCAGGGAGGAGAGTCCTTGGTTCACATATTGTTTTTGGAAAGTGTGAATTTGGTAGGTTCACCTTTATATATGAACTGAATCAATTTTCTCCTTCACTCCTACAGACAATTCAGGCCTGGATCCAGGTTTCTGTGTAGGACCTGACATGCAGTGGGCCTTTGTCTCCCAGGGATAAGGATCTGCCACTGGCAGTGACTTCACATCCTTGGCAATGATGCTTGCCACTTGCCACATCTATACTATCCCCACACTCACTCCCACACCAGATCCCACTGCTGCCCACCTACCCCTTGCTTGCTTGTTCACATATTTCTACCATCAGCACTTGCAGGTGGGTGTAATACCAGAGGAAGAGGGTGCATATGGGCTATGGCTGTTGATTCTTTATCTTATTTGCCCATCTAATAAGAGAACACTTGGGAGGTGTAGCAGTAGCCAACACCTCCTTGAATCACAAAGGACCAGTGAATAGTCATGGTAAAGGATGAGGAGCCACAGCTACCTAACAGCAATCTGGGGGCCTGGGCTCTGGTACTCCAACCTGATACAATTAAACATTTGTTTCCTGTTTATTTTTTAATGTTTTATTTAAACTGCCAGGAAATGACATTTTACTCCAACCTCTTTAATCTTAAAACAGTCTGGCATGACACGCTTGAGAAATGGTTTATCTCCAATCACACTGATGTGCTCAAATTATTCCTTTAACAAAATATTAAGAGCTAATCATACAGTGAACCGTAGCCACATGTTTGCTGACACCAGTAATTGTCTGCTTGTAAGAATCACTGCCTGCAGGAAGGTAGAAATTGCACAGCTGAGCCTCACTAAAACAGCACATGGGCTGTAAGATGACACAAGGGAATTTAAGATGCAAGGTAAAATAGGATAGATTTTAGCCTGTATCTCAACTACATATGCCTCCCAAAAGTGATTTATGCCATTTGATCTCTGTTACGAAGTTTCCTTTAAATGAAATACATTTTCATTAAGCTATGCTAGCCTACACAGGTAACTGTAATGGTATTAATGAATATCCATGACTGATAGCTGGGAAAGGAACACAATGCCTCTGAGAATTTTCCCTGTGTTTTAGACTAGGCAAATGCAGCAAATTGATTTCACATGTTACCAGGTAACAGTTCATATGCTAGTAGATAATTACATTAAGTACTCATTCCCTTGAATGAGATGTGCAACATAGAAGCTATCGTGTGTGTGTGATTAATATCTCCTTTCTTTGCACCACCACCCTCCTAGTTGGGCACTGTGGTTGTAGAGAAATTAACAATCTGGGATCAAATTAAAGAACACAGATATAGATTTGCCACAAAAACCCTGTACTTTTGTTACTTTCTTAAAAGAGCTGCAGATTTTTGAAAAGGGACATAACATGAAGTAAATAATGACTGCAGTCTTTGAGACATGTCCAATTACTAAGTTGGTGTGACATTCAGAGATAGTCAGTTGTTCCCCCCACCTTTCCCCAATTATTGGCTGAGTTGCTGTGGTGTCATAAAATCTTCCTGATTATTCTTAACACTACAGTGTTACCTATTTTTTGGTGGAAATAGTGTCACGAGCTTTTTCCAAGCATGCAGGCCCTGGGAGGTGGCAGTAGGTACAAGCAATACTTGCAGACCATTACCTGGAGCTTGTTTGCAAGGCTAAATGACAGGGTGTAGAAATTTCTCTATAAACAAACAGGTTTCTAGCTGGACTCTACCCATTATTTTTAAAAGGCACCTACTACTCAACCAATTATCCTATAAAAATAGTACCCCACTGAGTTAGCGAAAAAGTCCTTGGGTTTAGAAGGTCTTTGTCTATATTCCATTAAAAAAAAACCAGCAGCATAGCACTGTTGGCACAGAAAGAATAATCTAATTGTCTATCCACTCAGAAAACATAATCACTTAACAATTCTACATAGCTCTCCACCTTTCCTGGTAAAAGCCTTGACCTTCTGCTTACAAAAGCCCTTGACAAACCATGCTTCAGTGGTGAATTGGGTTATAATACATTTTTTCCCCTCACAGAAGCTCAGTGCAGTTATGTGGCAGATAAAATTTCACCAAGTACAGCATTTCCACAAATGCAAGATAGAGAGAAATTCCACCTGTTGAAAGTACCCTAGTTGTAAGAATCCATAGCCTGGAACTGAGGCAGATCTGTAAACATTTGTCTATGTGCTTACAAACTGGCAGACCTTTCCTATGATGAATGTTTATTCCTCCCTCAGGGAATGGGGGGGTACAAGCTGGGTTTAAAATGGGCCACAATTTTATTGATTACAGTGTCAATTAATTTTATGTAGCATTTTTGGCATTATACCAGGGACACACTGAATACAGGCAGCACCTCATTCCAAATATATTAATGATATGTGTATTCAGACAAAGCTCAGCTTTATTTCTATTTTTCAGCTAATTCAGGTGATGCAGCAGAGGTACTACACCAGTGTGCACATGGTTGGACTGGATGGTCAACAAACTTCAGTCAACAAACTGAAGTTTAATTCAGATAAGATGAAAGTACTAATGATGGGCTGTTTGTCTCCCAGGGTAAATGGTAGTCATTCTACTTGGATGGGGCTGCACTCTCTCTGAAGGAACAGGCTTGCAGCTTAGATGCTTGTCCATCTCTGTCACTGGAGGTGGGGGATTCTTTATGGTACAGAGTGCCTTTTATCAACTTCAGCTAGTTCACCAGCTGTGTCCATACATGGGTGGAGTCAGCCTACCCATGGCCTTGTAAACTTTAGGTTAGGCTGTTGTAACGTATTGTAGATGATAGCAAACAAGATAAATAAGAAAGCTGCCAACCTTTCTTTCTTTCTCCCTCTCTCCTTTTTAAATAAGTGGAATGTGATTTGGGTGCAAAACTGGCATGTTTCTGTGAAAGTTAAATTCCAATAACATATATTTTTAATGGCCTATACAGTAGGGCTGCAGTTTAAAGGTAAAGGTAAAGGGACCCCTGACCATTAGGTCCAGTCACGGATGACTCGGGTTGCGGCGCTCATCTCGCTTTACTGGCCAAGGGAGCCGGCATACAGCTTCCGGGTCATGTGGCCAGCATGACTAAGCTGCTTCTGGAGAACCAGAGCAGCGCACGGAAATGCCATTTACCTTCCCACCGGAGCAGTACCTATTTATCTACTTGCACTTTAACATGCTTTCGAACTGCTAGGTTGGCAGGAGCAGGGACCGAGCAACGGGAGCTCGACCTTCTGATTGGCAAGCCCTAGGCTCTGTGGTTTAACCCACAGCACCACCCACGTCCCTAGGACTGCAATTTACACACATGTAACTTGCCTGATATCAACCACACACTGCTGAAGGTCAGATGGTTGAAATCCTGCAAGTTAAATACCAGCAAGGTGGCAAAGTTAAAATCTCTCTGCCTTACTTGGGGAGTGCTTTCTCTGGGATGCTTTCCTGATATTTTGTGGGAACAGACAGTCCAACAAGAGCACCCTGGGGCTTCTGGAGCCAATGCGTGGAGAAGGTCTTACTCTCCATGCAAGGCAGAGAGCTCTTTTTGCACAAGGAAAATTTGGTGCAAAAATAACTTTTAAGCTTCCTGCGTTGCTTTGGGAGAGGGGCAAGGCCTTTCAGTATACTGGCTCTGGAAACCTTGGTAACCTTGTGCAGGGACAGTTCCAAGTGTTTGAGTATTTGCATTTTTGTGTCTATGCAGAAGCCTTGGAACCAAACCCCTGTGTAAAATGTGATTACAGAATCATAGAGTTGGAAGGTAACCCAAGGGTCATCTGGTCAACCTCCTGCAATGCTGTAATCTCAACCAAAGCATCCATTATAGATGGCAATTCAAACTCTGTTTTAAAACCTCCAAAGAAGGAGAGTCCACAACCTCCTAAGGAAGTCCATTTCGTTGTCAAACACCTTTTACTGATCATACTGTATACATAGATATTAGCATATGTGACATTGTATCCTCTTTTTCAGTGATACATAACTTCTTTTTAAGCAATGCATAAATAGGCATACATTCCACACCTCTGAACACTACGCTCAATTTTTTTAACCCAAGCAACTTTGTATACATAATAGCAGAAAACCTGAGAAACATTGCAGAGCTATATATTTTAGGGTTTATTTTTTAAAAACACATTAATTTAAATAGACAGAAATAGTGTCTTGTTAAGGTGAAAAATTCCCAGTATTTGTTTAAGAAAAAAAGGAAAATGATTAGCAGAAGGGTTTATATATGTTCCATATGGCCAATCTAAATTCCACAGCAATTCTGCCAGTGCAAAATTTTCCTCTTCAATTAATAAATAGGTATACATATGTTTCAACAGATCTGATTCTCAAGGAAATGCTCTTATAATTAGATTTCACATGTGAAAAAAAGGAAATAAATCAATTAACAAAATGTTCCTGTTCTTTTGTTTATAAGTGGCCTTTTCTTTTTTTAAGATTCTGGAGCTACTGAATAAGAACATTTGAAAGGTTTCTATCTCCAGCTAACTTCCATTCTCACTGACTTCAGCATATTTGTAATGTAAATTCACAACTTATTAATATAGAAATTTTATAGAATATTACTAATTTGAATGAGTCTAAATTAACCCAGATAAGTAAAGGCTGTAGCTTAGGAAGGCAACCTTCTGGACAAACTAATTCAGATTCAGATTCTGCATCCTTTCTTGATATAATCTAAGGTACATTTGGGCTTTTGAATTAATGGCCAACCATGCCAAGAAACACATTGGGTACATGATTTTACATGTTTGCAATAATGAGTAGGTATTTCATTCAGATTATACAAGACCATGGCTTTATGGGCATTAAAATACTGAGATGTAAACTATACCACTATCCATTAACAGTTGAAAATTAGGCTGCATTGTGTCCATTTGTGCAAAAAGTACCCACTACTTCAGTTGCAGTTGTTCCAATACAACATTTTAAAATTCTTTGTTTTCTGGATACAAAAAAAATGAACTTATTTGCAGGAAGAGATGAGAAGTAGAACATCAATTCAGCAAATTAATCACACTAATCACAGTATCAGATAAGAACTCAAAGCAGCCCGAAACATTATTTTAGGGTTGGTGCAGCCTGGGGTAGGGGTAGGGGAAACTTTAGCATCCAGATTCAGACAGAGCATGGAAGCAGTGGCGTAGCGTGGGGGGTGCAGGGGGGGCCAGCCGCACCGGGCGCAACATCTGGGGTTAGGGCAAATCCACGGGTTAGGGGGCGCAAATCCACGGGTTAGGGGGCGCAAATTACTTGCCTTGCCCCGGGTGCTGACAACCCACGCTACGCCACTGCATGGAAGTCTTTCTAAAAAACCTTTGCCATGAGTTGAATAACCATTACTGCATTAATTCACTATTGCTGCTTACATGCTACAGTTCACTTCAGTTCAGAGGTATGCCTTATAGTGTTGAAATGGGCTTATTCCCAGGTAAGTATGTTAAGAAGTGCTGCCTGAGCTGTTGACTCTTTGAAAGAAGTGCTCATAGCACAGGCAGGCAGGGCCAATGAAACAATGGGAAATGGCCAACAACTCTGCTGGACACCTCTGTGGCAGCCAAGAAGTGAATGAATGCTGGTCATACCACTTGCAGCAGTGGCCTCTAACCCATTCTACCAGGGAGCTGTGCCAGAAAAGAGCTGGGATCTCTCCCTTGCTGCTCACATTACAAGTGCTTGCTGATTTAATAAACAACTTCATTATCAACTCCTATCAATCCAGCAGCTTTCCTAGGCATTAGAAATCAACTAGAAAGTGCTTTTCTTTAAAGCTAAAAAAGAAGCACAATCTCTCTGGAGCACACGAGAGGGTATAGCTTTCTGTTTGTGGTGTAATCTTTTGGGAAATATGTCAAAGTCTTGCAGTGTGTCTGGAGAAGGCAAACACTATGGTTTGATTTTAAAATACCCATTAAAACAATAATTTAAAAGTCATTGTTCTCTCCCTGTGACTCCAAGAATGTAGAAAGGATAAGAAATGCTCTGCCTTGGCAATGTCACAGACTTGATCTCTACAATCAAATGCCTCCAGCAGGAGCACACTAAAATCTAAAGCTAGAAATGATTTTATCATTTAATAAAGGAAATGCACACAAACTTGCAGAGAGGTTTGTTGAAAGAAATATAGTGTCATTTATGGCAAGTAAATAGGATTTTTTCCCCACTGAACTCCTGCTGGGAAGTACACTGAAAAATGAGTTCTAATTTGCTTGAGCCTCAATTCCCACTGCATGTATACAAACTGCATCTGCTTTGGTGCTGAGGTTCTGTTGTAATATCGACTAATTTTTTTTGGGGGGTGTGTTATGCAGGCTTATTTTATGACAAAGTCTATGCATGATTTAGCAAAATGTGGCAATGCAACACATTCATGTTACACGAAAGGTAAAACCAACTTTACTATCAGGTAACAATATATGTACCTAAATATCCCACTAAATACTATATCATGTGTTAGCTGACTTAATTAACAGTGCCGTCCTATACTTCCCATTTTAAAGTAAGTCTCATTGAGTTCAATGGATTCCTCAGTGAAAGGAAGTGGTGGCTGATAGGCAACCTTCTTTCTTTGTTTTCTATTAAGATGTGTAGGCTACTTTTCTGCCCCAAAAGAGCCCTCAATGTGGTATAAAACAATTACACAATAATATATTAACTATTTTGAGCAGTATTAGAACAGGAACAGGTTCATCAAACCCTCATTGAATAGGGTAGCCACTAAACAATATCAAAAGCACATCGATGCAAAACAGTATTCACAAACAGAATAATGACTGATATAGAAGGGACTTGCTGAGGCTCCCACACACACTTGCTGTCATCAGCTTACAATTGTGGCACAGTGCTGAGAGGTGCCCCCATCTGAAAGATTGCCACCCAAACTTATGCACAGCTTTCCAAACTGCGTGTTGTGACACGTCAGTGTGTCAGCTGCAGTGTGTAGGTGTGTCGTGAGAACGCTCTCCACACTCCTCCTGGCGCTTGAAAGGGGTTAGTTTAACTTCCGGTTTGCTAGTAAAACTGAATTACTGTGGCCCTACAGCCATGAACAGTGATGTCTACTAGGAAGCTACTGTGCTGCTGTTTATTTCAATGGAGTAATAACAACTTCAGTGATTATTTACTACTAATACATGCAGGGCCCACTTACTGAACACAAAACATTCCCTGGAAATTATTTGTTAGGCGAGCGTTCACATAACAAGTCCAAAATTTCCATTATTTCTAGCCCCTCCGAGACTTGGGGCTTAATATCAAAGACTATCAAAGAGACCGGCAGAAAGGAACTGAGAGAGATATAAGGGCCTCGGACGTGAGATCTCCAGGCTAAATAAATAACATAAAGACTGACGGATATTGGTTGGGGACTGGAACCGGGAAAAGGGTGGGTGGAGGTTGGGAATCCAAAGGGTACATAAGGATAATTTGCTTTTTATATTTTGTTAGTGGTAAGGAAATTGGGTAAATCGTGGAAGGGAAATTTTGGTCGACTTTAGGAAAAAGGTCTAAGAATAAATAATGAGGTATAAGTATTGATGTATAATATTAATAAGGTAAAATTGGTTTTTTCTTTTTAAATTAATTGAAAATAAGGTTGTTAAAAATAAATTGAGGAAATGGAAAAAAAGAAGTAAAATAAAATAATAGTATGTTAGAATAAATGTTTAAGCTAAGGTAAAGAAATAAGTTAAGGACTTGCTGAATTGACAATTTAAATTGGAATACAAGAAGGGGAGGTGTGAGGAGGTCTGAGAAATAAGGTTAAGAATTATAAGTAACAGAAACTTTATGTGTTTTTTCTATTTTTTTTGTGTTTAGTTTTGAATATTATGTATTTTTGTGTTTTTTGTTTTGTTTATTTTTTGGTTTTTTGTCTGTTGTGTGTTTCTTGAAAATGCTAATAAATATTTTATAATAACAAAATTTCCATTATTTCTTATGGAAACATTTATAATCAGGGATTTTTCCGATCTCCCCCCCCCCTTTTCAATGGTTTCTTCCTGAAATGGCTACAGCCAATCAGCAAAAGAGACACAAAGGGAAAACCTGATTTGCCTGATCTCTCCTTTCTGATTTATCCAGTCTCGTCCCCTCATCCCCACCCTGCATAGTTTCTACCCGAAAATGGCAGCTGCCAACCAGCAAAGAAGAAACAAGCAAGGGATTAAGGAAGTGGGCAAATTTGGAGGAAGAGAGGGAGGGAGGGAGGGAGGGAGGGAGAGAGAGAGAGAGAGAGAGAGAGAGAGAGAGAGAGAGAGAGATTGACAATTCTACCTGTGTAAAAAACTAGATCAATGTGATATATACAGTGGTACCTCGGGTTAAGTACTTAATTCGTTCCGGAGGTCCGTTCTTAACCTGAAACTGTTCTTAACCTGAAGCACCACTTTAGCTAATGGGGCCTTCTGCTGCTGCTGCGCCGCCGAAGTACAATTTCTGTTCTCATCCTGAAGCAAAGTTCTTAACCCGAGGTACTATTTCTGGGTTAGCGGAGTCTGTAACCTGAAGTGTATGTAACCTGAAGCGTATGTAACCCGAGGTACCACTGTCTACTGTATCCTCCCCCTTCTCCCTCTCCCCCACTCTGCATATACTTCTTAGATTTAAAACCACAATGCTCACATTCTGTCATTTTTAAAACACTCGCAAAGCTAGTCCATAGCTTTTAAATGTTTCATTCTAAGTGGAGTATAAAGTGTTCATCACTTTCAATACCCTTGCTTTATGGAGCACCAGGGTCTCTGAGTTGCAGTACACTCTTTCTTTTAACATTGTGCATGCTTGAGACAGCATATATTTTCCTGACATTTTGAGTTTTACCAACTCTGAAACATCTCAGCAGCAATGTCAATAATGTGGATCACCAAAAAAAAGAGACTACAAAATCAATAGATGTCAGTCCTATCTATCTTCCTTAGACTGAGCAGTACTCCATTTTCTTTCTGCACAAAATGCTACTTGTTGGTTACAAACAAAGGACAGAAAATGCCTCTTCCCCTTTTTTTTTTTGGTCACTGCTATCTTCCAGCCTTTCTGATGCTGCAATGGTCACTTTTAACTTAGAAAATATTCATTTTCTCATAAAATTATGATTTCAGTCATAAGGAAAAATATGCTTAGAAACAAATCGCTCAAGAAATCCATCTAAGAAGAGACCTCCCCCCTTCAATATGTGAGTTAACATGTGATATCACTGACAGGTTATTGGGGCACATGAAAGATAACATGGAAGAAGACATATCCACTGTTTGATCACATTCTGTTTGTCACATTCCTAAGAAGAATGAAAGGATTACTAATTTACAGGACAAACCTATATCACAATTGCATTGTGCTGAAGATACTAGTGGAACCGCTACCTTAACTAATATGTGCTTAGCCTGCAACATGGAAGAAAAAGAAAAAAAAATTCAGCAGAAAGCCAGTCTTGTCATGGTGTCTCTGTGCACCAATCACAGCATGCAGTGGTGAGGACACAGAGCACAATACCACACAGACACCAAGGCATCCAATGCATGGTGCCTGCAAAAGGCGGCACAGTACCCCTACATGTGAATCCAAATGGCATGGATAGCAAACACACCTCAGGCAGTCTTTCAGCAAGCAATTAAAAACTGAAATAATCCCAACACCCCATTTGATGTTAGCCACCCTGAGCCCGGTCTTGACCGGGGAGGGCAGGGTATAAATAAAAAATTACTTACTTTACTTACTATCCCAACAGTTCATCCACTAGGGTGGCCCTGCTTAGAAGCATCTCTCTGTTCTCTACCCATCCCCCATCCATCCATCCATCACTCCATATATTGTTGCAGCAGCTACCAGAACCTTTGTGAATCTGAAAAGTCCACTGCCAGAAAAAGTAGAGGAGCCTAGTTTGTACCAAATTCACCAATCCTCCCCCTCCCCTAGCTCAATACCTATTTAGAGCCAATTAAACTCAGAAACAACATGTGGCATATTGGCAGTCTTTAGTGAACAGCATCTGGAACAGACTAGATCCTGCCTGCGGAGATTAAGTCTTATCAACAGGACTGCCAACCAGTCATCCCTGCAGGATCCCTGTGTTGGTTGGGAATCCCACAAACAAGCAGGTGGAAACACCTGGCCATGGTTGCCAGTCATGAATTGACTCTCCTGATTTACAGAGAACTGGGTAGGAGATGGATCCTGTACCTGTGGGAAAGTGACATGTCAAGAGGAAAGGGAGAGAGAGAAGTGAGCAATAGTCAGAAGCTGGAACAAGAGGCAGAAGCTTAAAAACAGCTACAGCAGAACCAGGGAAGGGCTGTAGCTGTTTGTAAGGGAGTGGTGCCACCTGAGTGCTTTGCCAGTACAAAGGGTTCAGCCTCCCATTCAGTAGGGAAGGGTAGTCTGCCCTGACTGTGACTATAAGTCCCAATCTCCCATTGAAAGTTACAGTGAAACCCCATGTGCGCAGAGGCTGTTAGTTCTTCTCCACGCATCCAGGGTGTGGTCTTGCAAGACAAAAAGTGTTTGGTCAGCAATAATGGGAAGCAATGGTTGGAGTGTCTGGCCTTTGCCAACAGAGGGCTTACCTGTACAGAATCCCTCCCCTGTGTGTGAGGCACTGCTCCCTACTAGGGTGGAGGGAAGAGTGCTGCAGCAATACAATTCAGGCAAGACACAGTATTCTCAAATGGTGAAGAGAGACACGGAAAACAGTTGCAGAAATAATACATTACAGAATGTGTCCCTTGACCTTTCATGTGTGGGATACTCTGTCCTGTCATCCCTAGCTGTTGGAGCACATCAGAGGATAGTTTTTGGTTTTGCTTTGTGCTTGGGAGCCCTGAGGCACAGTACTTGTTAGGGTTCCAGGATGAGAAGTGTTAGCAGTATTATCATGTTCCTGTGTGCACCCAGAAGTAAAATGTTGTGCAAACCTATGCCTGTTTTTTCCTGGTTCACATCACCAGAGACATCCCTTGTGGGCTGTGGATGCAATATAAGGCTAGTGAGATATAGTTCCATGCAGCACTTCCAATCATTTGAGTTGCTTTGGTGGTGTGCTGTGATTTGGTTTTGAATTTTCCTATATCACATGCTCTGTCATGGAACAGCTGCAGGGTGCTTATTTTTACACCCCTTCCCCTTTACCACTGAAATGGCTTTTCAATATAGGATTGAGTCATTGGGATTAATTTAAATAAAGCAATGTTTAAGTATGAGAGTCCTTACTACTTAGAGTGCTACTTTTGCCAAAATACTGCTTTTTAAAAAATCCACCAAAGGGACCTTATTTTGTTATGTGGTCATTGATGGACAGCCAAATGCTCTTTGGAGATTTTCCTAGCAATCCATTCTGGTCTCAAAGGAGCCACCAATCTATGTTTCTCTGCAATACTTTAACAGTTTGACATTTACACGGTGACCATGGCTAACCATCTAGAGACTACTTCTGCAAGGTGATGTCGACTGCCTAGAGTGCAGACTAATGTGTACTACAAGTCAACCTCTGTAATAAACCGTGAACTTTTCAACAGGGCTGAAAAAGACATTTGTCAGATAATAGAAAAACACAAAATTTGCCATACAGGTGTTAAAGTTAATTCCCCCACCCCACCCTTTCTAAGATGCATTAGAGAGACTATTATCTGCCAGTACCAAGAAATAAGCTGTGTGTTTTAAAGTAGCACCCACTATAGTGATAGTGGAGAGGGTACCACTTGGGCGAAGACACAAAGAATGTTGTATGTCTTACTGACAACAATCCTAAGCTCATGACACCATCAGGGCTTATAAACAGTGTGACTCATGACAGTCTCAAGTGTCAGCAACGCCCTGCGCAACACAAAAAATGGGTGCCCCCCACCTGTCACGCTCCATTCTAATTAACAGTTGTGCAATCTTGCACCTTCTGCAACCGAATCAGGTCCACTCCCCAAAATCCACCTCTGCACAAGACACCACTGGTCAGCAATGGTCACAACTGTGTTGAGTATTGGTGTAGGCCCAGTTTTCAAAGCTGGATAGCCTGCAGCTTTCTACAACATGTGTGACAATGGTAATATAAAATAGTTAATTAATTTCTAAATAATTAATTTACAATCTACAAAACAGACTGAACGTCATTCAGCTCCACAGGAAAAGCTTCCATGAATAGTACCTCCATCTTTTCTAAATTATGTCTCAGTCAACTGGCTCTCATCTAGCCTATTACTGCGCCCAAGCACTGATTCAAAACATCCACTGATGAAAATAAGTAATAGAGTTAGATGTCATTAACATATTGGCAACAAATTCTGGATAATGTATCTCAGCAGTTTCATATAGATGTTAAATAACATGGGACACAAAATAAAGCCATTTGGAATCGCATAACAACCCATAACAATCCCATAACCAAGGGATAAAGCAATAATCCCAAAGTACTACCTTTTGGAATCCCTCATTCATGCAAGTTAGAACATAAGTAGAGCTTTCTGAATCAAGGGCCCATTTAGGCCAGCCTTCTGTTTTCACAGTGGCCAATCACATGCCTGTTTGAAAACCGCAAGCAGGATTCGAGCACAAGAGCAGCTCCCCTTGTGTGGTTTCCAGCAACTAGACCAGAACTGCCACAACACAGTATTTCCAGCATGCAACCCAACAGCCTATCCTAAAAGTTATCATGGTTGATGATACTGATAGGCACTGAGAGGTCCAAAAAATAAACAGGGTCTAACTCTTCCCATCACTTTTTCAGCAGAGGTCATGTTGCAAGGTGACCTTTGATTTTCTTTCTAAAACTAGGCCTGAAGCCTTTTTGAAGAAGATCTAGAAACTATTTTATCAAAGAGAACCTATGCCACAGAAATAAGAAAGTTTATTACAAACATAATACCAACTCTATGCAGGATACACAATGTTTATTTTTAAAGCATTATTCCGAGTACATGTCAGTAAACAGGCTTGAGTGCCCTAGGATGGTTCATTTTTGATCCCTGCATTTTGTAAAATGAGAATGGTTACGGAACCAGCAACAAAGAGACGCTATTCCTGATACCTGCCCTGTGGTAACTTTGCTGGATTTGGAATGTATGAAAAGGGCTAATGGCAAAATAGCGGAAACTCTATAAGAAACACTACTGGGGTTTGACTGGTTCAACAAAGATCTCCTAGTCCCATTTAGCAAACCAAACACTATTGCTATATAAAGAAGAACAAGACAAAAATCGTTCTCACTCATCTATTGCCTTATCAAAGCATCAGAAAATTCATAATAGACTTGAATGCATAAGTGATCTTCTGTTCTAATTTCATGCAGAGCAACTGGAAAGATGTTTCAAAGTAAAACAGAAATCATAATATACATAATGGGCAAGGCTATATTTCAAAGAGATTTTTGATAATTCATGTCTTCAAGGTTTACTCAGTTTAGGCCAAGTCAAAGAGACATCTGATATAATCTTTAAATTTATGGAAAGTAACACATCATTTGAAATGATAAAAAACAGGATTGACTCAAATGTCATTAATATTCAATATTCTACCTTATACATAAATATGTGTCAGACTTATTTCATACCATTTTGGGGCAGAAAAATTTCTGCTAGTAGAAATCCAGTTAGCTATATAAATAATATAGTCAATATGAGATCTATGGTTTCTTTAAGTGCTTTGTTTCCAGCTAACTGACTTTGAGCAACTAATTATAAAACCCACGTAAAATGGTTTTGAAAAACATTTCCACCCACCTGGTTCTTTCAATATTGTCAAAACCTATTACAAATGTGAAGAATCATAACCCATTATTATCCAAGTGTGATGTCCATTTTTCCCAGTACAGGGAAGATTCAGTAAAAGGGATCATATATATTCAGTGCTTTTTTTCTGGGGGGACTCAGGGGTATGCATACCCCTAAACATTTTGTGAATCTTTTTACTTTTGTCCATTTACTGTATTTATTTTCCCCGATCTGAACTATAAAATGGTGATTTTCTTGAGTCAAAATGAGAGTACCCCTAAACATTTTTTTTGGGGGGGGAACACTGTATTTTTTTAAAAAAAACATTTTAAAAGAAAAAAACACAAATATTTGTGGTGAGGCACAGCCACTCTCCCAAAACTTGCATCACTACAGCTTACTTGCTGCTATGCTCCCCAACCTTAGTCCCCTCTAGGGAAGCTGAAGAGATGTAGATGTTGGAGGACAGCTTCATTGGTTTGTTCTACAACTCCAGCCACTACTGGGGAAAATGATTGACATGGTGTCAAAAATCCATGTTATGACTTCAAACTCAGTTTTGAATCCAGATTCTCATAGGTCCAAACATGAAACCCTCAAGGTGGTGTGTGCACGGTTCCTAGGTGATTTCCCATCAAAGCACAGACCAGATCTGCTTAGCTTCGGTGAAGTCGTAGTCTAATGTACTTTTAGGACATTCCACTATGTTGAAAGTGGTTCCCAATCATTTTGAGGTGGGATGTTGGAATATTCTTACCTTTCATGTACATTTTATGTTTTAAAATATAACACATAAGGCAGATATAAATTATTCCTTTTATTGTAGCTTCCTTAGGTACCTAGAAGAGGAGAAAGTCTTCAAAGCCACACAGAAGTTCTTCATTAAAGCGTTGGTAGTCAGAGCAAAGTTAAAACACACTTTTGGTTCTAAAAAAATCTTAAATATTAAGGTTAGAATTGTTAACCTGGTTGCTCTGAGAAGAAAAGTGAGATGATATAAGTACATGGATGTTAATTAAATTACCTTAGTAAAGGACTTCAGAGTAGTGATAACTCATGGGTCAGCCGTCTTTTAGGATAAATGTTCCAAAAATAAATTACATGGAAAACAGGTAATGAGTTAAGGCACAGATCTGTCTTCGTTTCACTCAAGCTGTACAAAATCCTCGTAAGGCGGTGAGCAGAAAGGAAAAATAACTTTTCACATTAGACTGCATTCAGATATGGGGTTTACTGCTTTACTTTTACTGGTTACAATGCTAGCACATTCTGACCCAATTTTTAATGTTCCTTTTACACTGCAGTACCTGTTGCAATATGCAACTGTTCCTTTTTCATCAATATGCTGCCATGTCACAAAATATTTAAACAGTGGGAAAGAATTATGTGTTCAGAATCTGCCCCAAATTTCGCCACGTGAGCAGCAGTGGTGCGATCATGAAAATCGCAGGAAAATTACAACTCAAAAGTCCCACAATTCTCTGAGTTAATGGGGTTGAAATTGTATTTCGTCTGGAAACAACACAGAAATGATCGCTAAACATCCACTAGATTTCCAGAAGTTGCCTTTATATCATGCGAAATATCACATAATATACAAAAATTAATAAGATGTAAGGAAGATCAGAAAGACGGAATAAAGTGGTGTCTGAATGACACCTTAGGTGAACACAATTCAATTCAATTGCAGTTACCTAGGTCATATATTATTATTAAACAGCTAGAGTTACTCAAATGAAATATGTGAATTATGCAAAACGTTATCCACCATAGGTGCCAACTTCCTGGGGGCCTGGGGGCCCAAGCACCCACAAATTTCAGTGCCAGGGCCATGCATGCTGCATGGCATCCACAGTTCTGGGCAAGCTGGCACTCCTGCTATCCACCATAAATATGTCATATAAATATGGTAGGTAGCCAAAGGTCCAGCCCTAAGGCACATGAGACCACCACCTTGCTGAAGTTAAGCAGAACTAGATATGGTCAGTGTGTGGATGGATGACCACCAGGGAATCAAATGAATTAACTAATTAATATATCACTTAATGTTAGACTATGCCTTTCAGCTTGAGCTTATGTGGATAAGGAAATAATAAAAATCTAAAAGAGCTGGGGAAAAGGGAATAGGACCACAGAAGCCAAGATCTTTAAAGTGAGTCTTCATGCCTTAGAGGCTATAGGAATCCCATTTCTACATATATAGTTAATTCATGGAAGTTGCTGTGTGATCACAATAAGTAGCTCCTTCTTGCAACTGCATGGCTCTGGTCATAACCTCTATATTGAGTGGAACATCACCAGAGCGTCAATGTATGTACAGTTGTACAGCTATAGGCTCTCCACACCAGTATGAACCCTGTATAAGGGTGGGGCTGTCAGAGGTGGTCTCCACATATTGGCTATACTTATAGATGAGTTTCTTGCAGCAGTCATTTTACAAAGACTTAAGGAGCTGGATAATGTAGCCATAAAAGCGGGATATAAAATAAGTAAATATATAACCCCGTAAAAGAATTATTTGATTGGCAAGGACATTTTTTAAAATCTGGAAAAGACAGCACATAGCAGCACAGAAACAAACAGCCAGGGTGCCTTAGTCCTACAAAGACTTATTCCAAGTCTTTGGACATAGACATAGGTTCCAGCCTGCACCACAGAGAACTAGTAGGCTTCTTATTGACTGTAATACAATTAGCAATAGCTCAGCAATGGAAAAAAGACTAAGATACCCCTGAACACATGGAAAAATAATATCTGGGATACAGCAATGTCTGAGCATCTTACCAGACAAAGGAGGGCAATTAAAGGCATAATGAATACAGACA